>NC_140912.1:30552219-30624719 GCF_045865225.1 Trachurus japonicus
TCATCAGCAGCTGAGTAAAAATCACCATGGTTTTTGTCCTGTAATAATCAACGCTTCCATCTTTAAAGGAAGAAGTTTACAAGAATCATTGAGAAGAGTTTAAAAAATCAACTGATTTAATCCATGAATGTGAAAACGTGAGTGAGAGACAGAGACAGACATGTAGAGACTGAACTGTCTGTTCAACAGTGAGAAGGTTTCTGTGACAGGAGGAGACTCTGATTCACTCAACACAGAGTCACTGAGGAACCAGACCTGGACCAGAGACTAAACCCAGGATACAGAGGTTGAGTGAAGGTGGTGTTGAAGGTGTAGAGGTGGATCAGTGAGTCAGAGGAGACTCTGTAGAAGGACAGAGAGCCAGCAGGACAGTCCACATACACTGCTACTCTGTTAGAGACAGAGGAGGAGGAGGAGGAGGAGGAGGTGGAGGAGGAGGAGGAGGAGATGTCTGTCCGTCTGCCATTGTGCCTGACGTAGTAACGACCATCAGAGCAGATCAGACTCCAGGACTGATCGTTCAGTCCAAACAAACAGTCATCACTGCCTCCTTTCCTGCTGATTCCTCTGTAACTCACTGATATATAAACATCTCCTCTCCACTCGACCTCCCAGTAGCAGCGACCAGTCAGACCAGTTGAACACAGCAGCTGAGGCCACCAGTCAAATCTGTCTGGATGATCAGGATATGACTGATGCTCCTCCACACGTGTCGCCTTCCTGTTGTTGTCAGACAGTTTGATCTTTGTGTTCACTGTGTTTGTGTCGATTGTGAGTCTACAGGAATCTGATGGAGAGAACAAGACACAGCTGCAGTTATTGATCATGTGATCAGTTATTGACAGTTTGATGAAGACTCATGACGTCAGTGATGTGACAGTGTGAAGATGGTTGAATGTGCTGCTCAAAGTGAAAACACACTTACACTTCCTCAGAACGAATGTGACTCCAGCAGGCTGCACCCTGAAAGGAGGAGGGGGGTCAGAGCAGCACGTTCTCTGTCAGCATGCACACATGGACATTACATGGCTCTCACACACACACTGTTTTATCACTGTGTTCACATGGAGGCTGGTATGTATGGATGAACACTGAGCACAGAGAAGAAGGAGCTGGAGTCTTTATCTAGTGATGATACAGAGCAGGAGGAGACGAGGAGGAAACACTTCATCATGTGTTTTCTCCATGTGATGTCACTTCAGTGTCAGACACACACTTTCACTCTCTGACTCTCAAGCTGCACAAACACACATCACAGCAAATACAATGAAGACACAACAGGTGAAGAAGAAGAAGAAGAAGAAGAAGAAGAAGAAGAAGAAGAAGAAGAAGAAGAGTGCAGCTGTGAACAGTGGATGGTTTCAGTGTTTGATGAGGAAGGAAACACACTCAACATGTTTGTTAGAGCTCAGTGAAACAGTGAGTTTAGTGAGAAACACTGAGTGTGAACACAACTTGTGTTTGTTTGAAGAAAACTCCCCAGGAAGCTGAAGAATGAGGCTGTGAGCAGGTTTCCACAGGAGCCACAGCAGCAGTGAGTGGATGAAGGAGCTCTAATAGAAACCATCTGATCACAGTGACAGGACGGATCAGGATCTCATAATCAATGACTCTGTTCTTCTCTGCTCTTCACACAGATCAGCTGCAACACACTGACTCACTGAGATCAGTCACATCATGTGGAACAAAGCAGCCGTCCTCAGGACCAGTCCTGAGCTCCATCAAACCTGTCCACACATTTTTACTGGACTTGAAGTCAGAGTCCAGAGGAAGCAGAGAAACTGTAGAGCAGAGAGAACCAGGCTCAGCTCAGAGCACATGGACTCAGACAGGAAGTGAAGCTCCAGCTGCTGGAGACTTTCATTAAGGAGACACTTTGTGGCTTCATCTGATCTGGAGTCAGACGTGTTTGAGCAGCACACACACAGTCTGAAAACAGCTGTTTGATCACACACACATTCAGCACTGATTATTAAACTGTTCACTACACTCACTCTCTTCTGATTGACAGCTCCAGGCCTCTGGACAGTGATGACATCTGGATGTCACACTTGTGATTTACTGTCTCCTCAACACAACAACAGATCTCATCAGGACAAGATCAGGATCTCAGAGAGACTGAGCTGATTATTGATCATCAATATCTGACCAGACAGAGAGGGTTGGAGACTCTGGAAAAACGGTTCTATCTGGCCACATTTTGAAAATACAAAGACAAAAGTCCCAGCCCCTTTCCTCAGACTTCTCTCTGAAGCCACGCCTTCACCTTTACGTGGACCTGGGTAAAGACTCTGATCGCGCACGCGAGAGAGTGAGAGCATAGGCGGCCTTACCTATGTTTCAACCGTTTCAACTGAAATGGGCCCCAGCCACCAGGGGGGCCCCCAGCTGCCAGCCACCAAGTAAAAGACAGTACAATAATTCATCACCTAGGTTTCACCTTAACATACACACACACACAGGCCTACATCCACCACACACTCAAACAGCTCTGTCCACCGTGCGGTCACACACTCGACCCCTGATCTGCTCTACAACCACTGCATCTTGCCACACCGCGACGGTACTAATCGCTCCTAATTTACTCATTGAGTTCCACGCTCCTTTCCAAAGTTTTAGTCAAGTGTACCGGCAATTTAGACCATTTTTGACGATTTTTGTAGAGCCATAGTGTATTCTATATTATTGCCACCAACACATACTGGCCACAAACCGTTTGTTTCTACGTGCCTCCATTCCTGAGAAAACTCAAGCTAAACATGGCTGGGTTTCACCAAAATCCCTGCTTTTTTTTTATGAAAGCTGCTCTGTTTGTTTCTGTCGCTCTTCTGACACTCGCATTTCTGGATCAAAGGGCTCGTATAAGATAAATATATACAACAATGGTTGTTCTATACACAAAACCACCATCGGGGGCGCCACTAAACAACAATAACACAGACGCACCGTGCCGTGGCACAGCCTCTCGCCGCGGAACGTGATGCTCTCTCGGCCACAGCAGGTCGGGCCGGTGTTCCTGACCTGCTGTGGTACGGGTCGGTGATGCCTGTCTGCTTTGGCCCAGAGACCATCAGATTTTACCACGGGAGGACCTTGGGGAGGACACGGTGTTGCTCCAGATGAAGACCGGGCGGGACTGTCGGCTGAGAGCTTCCTGTTCGGCTCCGAGCTGCTGCAGCCTCGCGGGTGAGAGCAGAGCAGCTGCTGCATCCACATGCAGAACTCCGTTTGCAAAAGCTGAGTTATGATAAAAACTTCCAGATCATGAGCTGTCATGAGTTTTTGATCGTCATCTATTTCAGTTCTGCTCGTCGTAGAGTCCCCAAATTTACACATCAGGTGTGTAAAAAGTGTCTATTTTCATAATTTTAAAAAAAGCAAAAAACGTAAAATCTCGTTTTTGGCACTCAACTCATGGGAACGAAAAATGAGAAATTATGTGGTTGGCACTCAACGAGTTAATAATACGGCAGGAAATATCAATAACAACGTAGGCTTACCTTTGAAAACGGTCCGCAAACTATCAATAGACCCTTGTTTTCCTTCTCCCAGTAGGCTATTATTCCTTTTCTCTTAGCGTTTCTGATGTCCTTTTGTTTTCCTGCTTTCCTCCTGACGTGCGCCCAGTTGCGTAACCTGATGATTGATGTCTTTCAATCACTTCCCTCCTCTTTTCTTTTTTTTCTTGGGTTAAAATGCCTCCAAACAGGCGATCTATGAGTACGTCCTAACTTAACAGAGAAGTAAAACACAGAGAGAGCACAACTAAAATGTGATATTATTCGCAGCTTATTTACAGATTTTAATAAAGGAGGAGACAGCTGTCTGTCTGCTGCTCCAGCACCGCAGCACCGGCAGGATCAGCACCTGTAGACGTCTGTCTGTCCGCATGTCTCGTCCTTTGCTTGTCCGTGGTCGTGGTGCTGAAATAATGCGGAGCACTTTGCTCTCATTACTTTTGTTGCCAATTTAAATTCAGAATATTGTTAAAGCCTGTAGTTTTTCATTGTGTTAAGATTCCTATTCATGTCTGAAAATTTTGCTTTTTGATGAAAACCAACTTCAGTCCTCAATTTTTCTGCTAAGTCCTGGTTTCTTTCCCTGATAGTGATTTTAACACTGTGCGTACCTGGGATGCATGGATAGTGCGTTTACTGCGTCCTTTCAGGGTTTAAAGCATCAGCGACACATGGGCACATAGCTGGCAAATCATTTTATGTTTAACAGGGTAGGGCCTCATATGAAATATTGAAATGGGCCCCCAGATGTCTAAGGCCGCCACTAGGGGTTGTACAGACTAGTCGACTAATCGACTAGTCGACTTTACTGCTCCACAATGACGTTTTGAGCTTGACGTCGACTAGTCGCTGATCATGTGACAATACGAGAGAAGAGCGGCTTGAAACAACAGCTGAGTGCGCTGAATGAAAAAAAATACGAGCGCCGTTAAGCTGGATAGAACGAGCGCGTACCAGACAGGAAGTCGGGCACAGAAAAGCCGAGAGAATCCGGTCAATTTTCAAAATAAAATAAATGATGATTAAGTTTGTCCGTCTATAAATATTTGTCAGTTGCGTCTGCACACAAGACACACATCCATAGGCTACATACAGCGCTAGAGACAGACCTGTGTGTGTGGAAAACCGAGCAGCTACAGATGGGTCGATGTTTGACCGGCGCTGCACAGCTCATGTTTGAAACACTCAGAGATTTTGGCTTCAGTATAAACTGGGTTGGGACCAAGGGGGCAGTTGTTGGTCTGAGAAGTGAAGCTCACTTCCGCGTTCAAAAAGCTGCAATCCCCTCGGCTGTCCCTGGGGGCTGGCTCCAGAAGGGAGCAACTCCAATTGAGCCCCATGTTAAAATAGCCGATTTTACAGCTTAAAAAAACATATTTACAGCCTCGTACATTTTATTTTTTTGGTCTCAACCGATAGTTTCTACCCCCGCACACACTCTGAGGGGGGTGAATTTTTAAAAAACTCTATTTACTATTATTAGGTTTAAAGTTCTGGCCAATTAGGGCGCAGAACCGTTGAGTGACAGGTCCGGAGAGCGCTGCTTCGAGGCCAGTGGGCGGGCCCTCGGCCGGCCAACCGCCGCACCGCTCCAAATATGGCAAGTAGAATCCAACATGGCGCGGCTCAAACCCCCGTAGTAGCGGCACAAAACAGACTCCCCCAAACCAATGGGTGACGTCACGGGTGCTACGTCCATTCTTTTTACAGTCTATGGTTGGGACGAGTCAGACTGAGACAGAGGACGTCAGTGGAGTGGGCGGAGCTTCACTGTGGCCTACACCACCTCTGGATATGGTCTGAGTGATCAGATCTGATGTTATTAATGCATCAATCACCTGAGACAGATGTTAATACCAGATGTGAACAGGGCCATAGAAAACGTTCCAGCTCCTCCTCCTCTATCAGACAGTGTGTGTGGCTGCAGCAGCCTCTCCATACCTGAGAGAGTCCAGTCTCCAGTCTGGATCCTCCAGTCCAGCAGACAGCAGCTTCACTCCTGAGGCTCCTGGATGATTGTAGCTCAGGTCCAGCTCTCTCAGATGGGAGGGGTTGGAGCTCAGAGCTGAGGCCAGAGAAGCACAGCCTTCCTCTGTGACCAGACATCCTGACAGACTGAACACACACAACAACACACAGGAAACCACTGTCAACACCTGGAGGTGTGTTCAAGTGTCATCAGATAAACAGCTTGATGGATCCTCACCTGAGAGTCTCCAGTCTACAGTGTGAACTCTTCAGTCCACCAGACAGCAACTTCACTCCTGAGTCCTGCAGGTTGTTGTTACCCAGGTCCAGGTGTCTCAGACTAGAGGACTGGGAGCTGAGGACTGAGGACAGAGCTTCACAGCTTCTCTCTGAGAGGTTACAGCCGCTCAGTCTGAAGAGATGATCATGAGGAATTAAAGAAGAAAGGGATTTATTTTCTGTCCTGTTTAAAAGACAGAAGTGTTTTTGATGAATAAATCCAACTATCTCTACACTTACAGAGCTTTGTTAGAGGTTTTGACCACTGGAAGCAGCCTCAGAAGAGCCTCCTCTGAAGCAGAGTATTTCTTCAGGTCAAACTCAACCAGATCTTCTCCTGATGACAGTAAGATGAAGCCCAGAGCCGACCACTGAGCAGGAGACAGTTTATCTGTGGAGAGACGTCCTGATCTCAGGGACTGTTGGATCTGCTCCACTAGAGAACGATCATTCAGTTCATTCAGACAGTGGAACAGGTTGATGCTTTTTTCTGCAGAGGGAGTCTCTTCAATCTTCTTCTTGATGTACTGGACTGTTTTCTGATTGGACCGGGAGTCACTTCCTGTCTGAGTCATCAGACCTTGTAGGAGAGTCTGATTGGTCTTCAGTGAAAGACCCAGGAGGAAGCGGAGGAACAAGTCCAGGTGTCCATTTGGACTCTGTAAGGCCTCGTCCACAGCGCTCTGGTAGAAAGGTGTAAATGTGTCTTTAAACACTTGAGACCACAGGGATGTTGTTTGTTGTTGTGACATCAGGTTGAGTCCAGAGTTGATGAAGGTCAGATGGACATGAAGAGCAGCCAGAAACTCCTGAACACTCAGATGGACGAAGCAGAACACCTTGTCCTGGTACAGGCCTCTCTCCTCTTTAAAGATCTGTGTGAACACTCCTGAGTACACTGAGGCTGCTCTGATATCGATGCCACACTCTGTCAGGTCTGATTCATAGAAGATCAGGTTTCCTTTCTGCAGCTGCTCAAAAGCCAGTTTTCCCAGAGACTCAATCATCTTCCTGCTCTCTGGACTCCAGTGTGGATCTGTCTCAGCTCCTCCATCATACTTGACCTTCTTCAGTTTTAGATAAACCACCAGGAAGTGGATGTACATCTCAGTCAGGGTCTTGGGCAGCTCTCCTCCCTCTCTGGTCTTCAACAGCTCCTCCAGAACTGTAGCAGTGATCCAGCAGAAGACTGGGATGTGGCACATGATGTGGAGGCTTCGTGATGTCTTGATGTGGGAGATGATCTCTCTGGCCTGCTCCTCAGCTCTGAACCTCTTCCTGAAGTACTCCTCCTTCTGTGGGTCAGTGAACCCTCTGACATCTGTCACCATGTTAACACACTCAGGAGGGATCTGATTGGCTGCTGCAGGTCGTGTGGTTATCCAGAGGCGAGCAGAGGGAAGCAGTTTCCCCCTGATGAGGTTTGTCAGCAGCACGTGGACTGAGGTGGACTCTGTCACATCAGTCAGGATCTCAGTGTTGTGGAAGTCCAGAGGAAGTCGACACTCGTCCAGACCGTCAAAGATGAAGACGACCTGGAACTGATCAAAGCTGCAGATTCCTGCTTCTTTGGCTTCAGTGAAGAAGTGATGAACAAGCTCCACCAAGCTGAACTTTTTCTCTTTCAGCACATTCAGCTCTCTGAAGGTGAAGGGAAATGTGAAGTGTATGTCCTGGTTGGTTTTGTCTTCAGCCCAGTCCAGAGTGAACTTCTGTGTTAAGAGTGTTTTCCCAATGCCAGCCACTCCCTTTGTCATCACTGTTCTGATTGGTCGGTCTCTTCCTGGTGAGGCTTTAAAGATGTCTTCTTGTCTGATGGTTGTTTCTGGTCTGCCTGGTCTCCTTGAAGCTGTTTCAATCTGTCTGACCTCATGTTCATCATTGACCCCTCCAGCCCCTCCCTCAGTGATGTAGAGCTCTGTGTAGATCTGGTTCAGAAGGGTTTGGTTTCCTGCTTTAGAGATCCCCTCAAACACACACTGGAACTTCTTCTTCAGGTCAGATTTGAGTTTATGTTGACAAACTGGAGCAAAATGTCCTGAATGAAAACACAGGAAATCAGACCAATAAGAAAATATAACATGATAATTCCTCTAAATAACAACTATATGAACATGTTTCCCTCCATGTGTTGATGTCATTGAACGTCTCATGTGTCCATCATGTTGAATCTTTACAGAAATCCTCTTACTCCTCTGCAGACGCTCAGCCAGCTCCTCCTGCTTCCTGCTCCTCAGGAGCTTCACTGTGATCTTCACTAACGCCTCTCTGATGCTCCTCTGCTCTTCATCCTCACTGTCCACCACCTCTTCATCCTCCCTCTGACTCCCTGAGCATTCTGGGTAATCTGGACTCAGAAGCTTGTGGATCTTCTTCAGCTCGTTCTTCACAAAAGTGACCATGTTCTCCTCCAGCAGCTGGAACAGAAACTCTATGAGTGACAGCATCAAACTAAAACCTGACAGACTGACAATCCACTGGTGTCAAAGTGCAGCATGGAGATGATGGTGAACACAACAGATGTAACAGCAGCTGTTGGACATGTACCCACCATAAACATGGAGTCCAGGTGTGTTTGATGCTGCTGGGCAGACTGACCACTGGGAACCTCTGAGCTCTCCTGGTCCACTCTGTGGAGGAATCAGTGTCAAGTGAACATCAGTACAGGGAGATAATACAAGATGGACTTTATATGTCCCCTGAGGACGTTCACCACAGACAGAGACACTTTGATTTCAGACCTGGTCCAACAACACGTCGTACAAACTGGTTCATTTCTACAATAACCTGAGTCTGACTGTCAGTTACAGCTTACATCTGATCAGCTGATCCACGTCCTCCTTTAAAGTTAATGTACTGGTCATTTGACTGGTCGCTCTTTAAAGACAGACAGCTGGGTTCAGGAGAGTCTGGTCTCTGCTGCTGGATCCTGAAACAACAACACAACTGATGTTAAATATTTTAGGTAGATGGAACATGAATACAGAAAAGTTTTGCAGTTTTATGCAACCTGGCTGAATATTTGTCAGATTTCTACAGACCCCAGATGACGATAACAGAACAAGTTTCGCGGCAGATAATGTGTTATTTAGAGGCAGCACTTTCTGGGCCCCGATCATCCCACAATATGGATATAAGCAACTCTCGAATTAACCTAAATATTGTCCAAAGGACTCCTAATGACACCAAAGTTACATGGGTGAGTAAACAACCTTATTTTATGCCAGAAATAAGGTCCAGGTTGTAAAAGATGTCACTTGTCCTTTAACATGTGGATGTTCAGGTAGGGACACTAGGTGCGTTTACATGGACACAAATATTCGGAATAAAGGGCTGATCCGAATAAAAATGTGTCATGTAAACACGTCAATTGGAAGATTCTGATCGGATTCGGCTTGATCCGAAAGAAATTCTGTTCGGATCGAGAGGGGTGGTTTATACCGATCGTTATTCCGAACGAGGTCCATGTAAACACTTATTCCGATCATTACATCTAGTAGGAGCCCCAGGAGGGGTTCACGTGCACCCCCCTTATTTTTTTTTCTAGTCTGGATTTTTTGCATCCTTGGAACCTCTAAAATAGAGATTTGGGTGATCCCCGGAACAAAACCTGTCCAAAATGTGTTTTTTGCAATGTTTTAGTACCCCTATGATACCTGTGGAATTGTTGCCAGGAATGCCAGTCAGACTGTCTTTCAAAGACTGTAGCACGCTCAAATTTCGAGCGAGCCCAAAGATAGAGATATCAATGTATTCGGGACAACCTCAGGTTTCCAGTGTGACCAAGTTTGTTAAGCTACCTTGTCAGAAAGGGAGCTAAAAACCTAATGATTTAAAGTCAGATGAAAATTTTGTGAGGGAAAAACAGCCATCTACATGTTTTCAAATGGTCCCTTGACCTGTCACCTAGATGTATGTGAATGGAAATGGGTTATATGGGTACCCACAGGCCTCCCCTATCCAGACATACCTAATTTGTGTGAATCTAATGCAGTTTTGGGGGAGAACCATGCAGTAATTTGCATGCAGTAGCCTACTAATATGTCATTTTCGCCTATATACAAAATGGTGTATTTGACTATTTCTGCACACTGGGGGTTCATAAACAGTCACAGAATTGCATGAATTGGGCATGACTGGATAGCTGAGATGCTTGTGCATCCAATCAGCCTATTCAATTGTGATTTTAGTCCATTAAGTAGTGCATTGGCACAAATGGTGCTTATTGCTTATCATGAGCAATAATTCAATCACTCTTTGAAATGAACATTGGAGGATTTATTCACGTGTGCTAAACAGTAATTTCACCAAATGTAGCCATTTAGTAACTATGTATGAAATGCAATAACTTATGGTCATAGGAGCAAGAAATATTGCAAACTACTACTGTAGGAACCAGGGACATGTCCCCTATAGAATTCCTCTAGATGAAGCTTGATTTCAGTAGTTCTCTTCATCATCATAAATTTTTGCTTCAATGGTCTCATCTTGCTCTTCTTCCTCTTCTTCACTATCTGCCTCCTGTGTGAGTATGTCAACCAGAGATGGAGGCATTATGGGTCTAGCAGTCCACACTACTCCACAGTACTCCATAGTACTCCACAGTACTCCATCTTCATTCTTCTCTCATCCCTGGTGAAAATCATTTTGTAATATATGTTCTTGTTATACATAAAAAAGCAAACACAGTTAACAATATAATATTATTTACCAGATGTAGGTCATTTAGGCCGCTCAGAGATGGGCGTAGCTGCCTGTTTGTAACCTGCCACTCCAAAAGAAAGTTAATGCAGTGCATGTGAAGATGATACACAAGATGGTCAGAGAGGATGAGTCCCTCTCAGCTAAGTCTGAAGTGGACCTTAGACACCTCCCACCATCACAATGCTGTCGCCATCCACCACAGTGCTGTCTCTCCACCCACATTGACCGCTGCAACCATAGAGTTGCAGGTTACAAGCGGGCAGCTACCTTTGACTGCTGGACCGATAATGCCTCCATCTCTGGTTGACATATTCACACAGGAGGCAGATAGCGAAGAAGAGGAAGAACAACAAGATGAGACCATTGAAGCAGAGACTTTTGATGATAAAGAGGAATACTAAAATCAAGCTTCCTCTGCAAGAGGAATTATGTATGGGACATGTCCCTGGTTCCTACAGTAGTTTATGTTTGCAATTTTTCTTCCTCCTATACCATTAGTTATTGCATTTCATACATGAGCTCTTGAGGATATTATTGTGTTAAGTTACTGTGTGTTTAGAGTAATGACTGTTCAGGGGAAGGAACTGTTCATGATTTGTCCTGGACCTGATGGACCTGTACCTGCTCCCAGAGGGCAGCATGCTGAACAGGTGATGGTTTGGATGGAAGTGATCACTGAGAATTGCTGTAGCTCTGGAGAGGCAACAGAGCTAGCAATATAGTCCAGGGCGGGAGGTGGACAGCTGATCACTTCTTCTGCAGACCTTATCACTCTCTGCAGTCTCTTCCTGTCAGTCACAGTGCAGCCAGCATACCATACAGATGGCATGGCATACACCAGCAAACTCTCAATTGAGATGAGAAGGTCTTCCTGCAGTTTGTTCCATCTCAAGACCCTCGGAGGGGGAGACGTTGCTGGGCTTTCTGGACAAGGACAGTTATGTCAGCTGACCACGATAGATCCTCTGAGATATGGATCCCTACAAACTTAAAGGTGGAAACCCTTTCCGCAAGGTCAGGAGAGGGGGGGGGGGGGGGTCAGTCTTGTGCCTCCAAAAGTCAGGATGGAAGAGCTCTTGTCACCAACTTTAACAGACTGTCGATGGTTAGAAAGAAAATTCTTAATCCAAGCACAGGTGGTAGGAGGGAGGTTTAGTGTGACCAGCTTGTCTGGTATGATGGTATTGAATGCCGAGCTGTAGTCAAAAAGCATCCTAACTTTCCCTGAAAATTGAGTAAGTGTGGAAGATGCCACCTTATTCCAGCTGAGATGAAGATGTGCTTTCGTGGTTGCCATGCTAGTGGAGTAAAGGTTAAAGGCCTGGAAGTGGAGATGAACTGGGTCCTTTCTGCCGTCAATTATCAAGGGAAATGTCAACTCCCTGCCCATCAAGAGTGATGAGCCGGAGATATTGGACTCAGAAAGTAGATTGTTTCAAAATCATAACAATTGTGTACATCCCACCAACGGCTGCTGCTCAAGTTCAATGCAAAGTTTTCCATGCAGTCGTTGCTAGGATACAGGCCAAACATCCTGAGGCACTGACCTCAATGACGTTTCCCTGAAGTTCCACACTGAAGATGGAGGAGGCCATTCTGAATAACTTGGATCATCCTCTTCATGACACCTTGATGGACCAGGAAAGCAGTGGTGGTGGACGGCTCCTCTGTCTTCACTGCAGGACGAAGAAAGCCATCAGGCTGAAGGTAGCTACAAAGAGTCTTCTCTTCTGCAAATTGTCAGAAGACTCTTCTGCGAATGGTCAATCACAGACAAATTAATTTGTAAAGTAATTTGTATTCGTATTTGTAACAGAAGTCCAAGGATGTTCCAGGTAGCGTCCTCGGTGGACCTGCTTGTCTTGTTGGCAAACTGATGGGAAGCGGTCCTTGATGTGCCTTAGGACCAGCCTCTCAAAGCACTTGGTGACCACGGGTGTTAGGGTGATGGGTCTGAAGTCAATGAGGCCGCTGATGGTGGTGGATTTGGGAACAGGGATTATGGTGGCTGATTTCAGGCAGTGAGGGACAGTGGCTTATGTCAGTGAGAGGTTGAATATTTTTGTAAATACAGTAGACAGCTGATCAGCACACACTTATAATACTTTGCCAGGAACTCCGTCAGGATCAGCAGCTGTCTTCTGATTCACTGACTTAAACACACTTGTGAACCTCATGTTCTTTGAGGGAGAGTGTGTCCGTGGATATGCTCAGAGGAAACTATGGGCAGCTGGGATGCTTTGGGTTTCTCAAAGCGGGTAAAGAAGTGGTTTAGCTCCTCTGTTAAAATGACCTTACAGACCCAGCCATGTTGCCCTGATAATATGTATTTTAGGCCTTCCCACACTTGCCTAGGGTTGTTGTTTAACATGTAATCCCAACTTGTTCTTATCGACTTTATTGCTCATGATAAGCAATAAGCACCATTTGTGCCAATACACTACTTAATGGACTAAAATCACAATTGAATAGGCTGATTGGATGCACAAGCATCTCAGCTATCCAGTCATACCCAATTCATGCAATTCTGTGACTGTTTATGAACCCCCAGTGTGCAGAAATAGTCAAATACACCATTTTGTATATAGGCGAAAATGACATATTTGTAGGCTACTGCATGCAAATTACTGCATGGTTCTCCCCCAAAACTGCATTAGATTCACACAAATTAGGTATGTCTGGATAGGGGAGGCCTGTGGGTACCCATATAACCCATTTCCATTCACATACATCTAGGTGACAGGTCAAGGGACCATTTGAAAACATGTAGATGGCTGTTTTTCCCTCACAAAATTTTCATCTGACTTTAAATCATTAGGTTTTTAGCTCCCTTTCTGACAAGGTAGCTTAACAAACTTGGTCACACTGGAAACCTGAGGTTGTCCCGAATACATTGATATCTCTATCTTTGGGCTCGCTCGAAATTTGAGCGTGCTACAGTCTTTGAAAGACAGTCTGACTGGCATTCCTGGCAACAATTCCACAGGTATCATAGGGGTACTAAAACATTGCAAAAAACACATTTTGGACAGGTTTTGTTCCGGGGATCACCCAAATCTCTATTTTAGAGGTTCCAAGGATGCAAAAAATCCAGACTAGAAAAAAAAATAAGGGGGGTGCACGTGAACCCCTCCTGGGGCTCCTACTAATCCTTTCCTACTAGCGTGACACGGCTGTCTACACAGTTCTACTCGGTTCTTATTTATTTAGCCTATTCATTTTTGCTTTTACACACTCCAGTGTGACGTCCGACAGGAATCAAACCCGCTAAGTTTAAAAACACCCTGGCAGCAGCGCACACGGATCTACTGAGACTTGTTATTCTGTCACCTGAGTTAACGAGGTGGACGAGTGAGTTTGGAGCTGACGAGAGGAGAGAAAAAAGAGAGCGAGTAGTAGCCTACCAACCCGATATCGCCGTGTATCTCGCTTTCAGAGTAATCCCGTTTCTTTCCCCGCTCTCTCTCCGTTGTCTTCACCGTCTTCCACTGACGTAACTCCCCAAATTTCCAGAGCGCACATGGCTAATTAATATGCACGTGCTGTTTTGCATTGACCATATGGTTGTGTTTGGGTGTATAGAGGGCGGGATGTGGCGTGTTCACATCCGCACTTTTCATGGGTCCGGTGAGATTTATCAATGGCAGGAACAGTAGTACACGTTGCTGAGTCTGCTTAATAACGATATAGGAGTACAGCAACAGCTCTTAAAATCTGGCGCAGGTCCATTTTGAGTAGGCTACTGAATGGGATAAATTGAGCCACTTCCGCGTTTATTGGTTTGTTTACAGTAGTACAGGAAGTACAACTCTTCTTCTGCTGTTGTTTTAGGGAAAAAGACAGCTCTGCGCATGTCAAAATGCTGTTATTCTGAATAAAGCTTGGTGCATGTGTACGCACGTCATGATCGGATTATTTGATTTTGCGCCCATGTAAACAGTGGATTTGGATTTTCCGATCCCTCAAATTTTTAATCTGATTAAGAAAATTTGCGCATGTAAACACAGCTAATGTGTATCTGAGTTATAACTCTGATTTTATGGAGAATCATTGAAATTTGACTCCACAGGAAGAACCTTCAACAGAGACTCAAATGCTTTGAAATTTAGTTACTTACATCCGATCAGCTGAACCTCGTCCTCCTTTGAAGTCAGCACCTAAGTACTTTGAGTTGTCGCTCTTTAAAGACAGACAGCTGGGTTCAGGAGAGTCTGGTCTCTGCTGCTGGATCCTGAAACAACACAAGTGATAAATGTGTAGGTTCAGGGTTCAAAATTAGTGGTCGCCAGTCGCCAGTGGCGACTAACTTTGATGCTTTAGCGAGTAAAGGAAGCCGGCTGACTGGCCACTCTGGCGAGTGAAAAAAAATCCAACTACTTCGTTGTTGTTACTGTTCCTCCCGACCCAGCTGTGACGCTTGGGTTGTGAGCCGGTGTCATGCAGACCTTCAAGCTCACAACATGCCGTATAGCAATGATTTGTGACCGATTACAACGCTGGCGGCGCACGTGTGTATTTAACATGGATCAATTATAGATGTGCATCACCTGTAATAACGGCGCTGCAATAAAAAAATAAAAAGAGGTCGCAGCTCTCCTGCAGCTCCACAGAGGAGCTGTCAGAGGAGCTGCTGCTCCTCTCTCTTCAGTCTGGTGTTTGGCTGCACTTTCAATAAGAAAAGTTCCATATGAGCGCGATCAGCAGAGACAGAGCACAATGGATGTGGCATTGATCAGATATCGCAGCGCACATGTTTATTTAACGGCAAAAAAACATCGCTCCGATTTTTTTTTTTTTTTTGCCGTTAAAGCAGAAGTAAGTGATATATTTGTGTTAATATAAGTCTTAAATAGTTATATCTTCCGACAGCAATCACTTCTATAGAGTGTTTGGTCTGAAACACGGGTCTGTCAGTCCCTCTGCTCTGCTCTGAGCCGAAGAGAAAACATTTATCGTATCCTACAGTTTTTATCCAATGAGGAGAGAGAACGGCATGCAGGGCTGTGTGTGCAGCCAAGGAACGCCGTGAATGTGGCGACGTAGGGACGAGGACTGTTATGGTGCGTTCAAGGAAACTCGTATTTTTCCGACCGTGAAGTGGTACCAGTTTGATCTGGTACGAGTTCACCGGTCGGAAGTTACGAGTGGCCGTTATAGTGACTTTCACAGGTAAAACAGGCCGGAAAAACACGAGTGGGTTGCCTGAAACGCTACAAAGTCGTAAGTTGTGACTTGAAGCTGTAATTTACGATTTCAAAAGCCTGCCTGGAACGCAGCATTAGCGAAAGGGACCGGACCACTTACTTCTGCTTTACATAAACATGTGCGCTGCGATATCTAATCAATGCCACATCCATTGTGCTCTGTCTCTGCTGATCGCGCTCATATGGAACTTTTCTTATTGAAAGTGCAGCCAAAAACCAGACTGAAGAGAGAGGAACAGCAGCTCCTCTGACAGCTCCTCTGTGGAGCTGCAGGAGAGCTGCGACCTCTTTTTTTTTTTTTCAGCGCCGTTGTTACAGGTGATGCACATCTATGTCCGTGTAGCTACATTTATTGTCTGATCTTCCTTCATGGTGCACAGTGTCAGTCCTCCTGTGAAACTTTTAGCTACTAAATATGACTGAAGGCAGTGGAAGTTTGCATGTGTCGACACGCCCCCATGAGTTGACGACATAAGGAGCTAATAAAAAAATATATAATATATAATTAACTGATAGTATTATTCGGTCAAGTTCTTGTTATAGGTTAATGGTTCAGAGCTGTTCTCTCTAACTTCGCTCAATAAGCCTTAGAAACGACCATGTGCATCCCTAAAATAAACCTTTTAGGAAAAAAAAGGCAAACTTGACTCCTTTATTCCAAACAAAAATATGCTAATAGCTATGATATGTGTTAAAATGCTTATGAGTGTATTATAACAGTTCAACACAATGAAAAATATACAAAACAGCTATACATCATTTTTGGCCAGTAAAAAATATTTCTGGCCAGTAGATTTTTAAAGCTCACTAGCCAGTTGGCCAGTGAGCAAAAAAGTTAAGTTTGAACCCTGTGTAGGTTGGAGAAAAACTGATGAAAATTATCTTCTATCTTTTAATAAACACAACTGACTTTTAGACAGTTTTAATTCTGACCTTTGACCTCTGGTCTGGCCCTGATGTCCCCCACACAGAGTGGTTTTAGAGGGAGGGGCTCCCTCCTCTCTGTCCTCACACTGATCCATGCTGCTGAGGTCACATCCACATCAGCTCACACACACTTTGTAGCTTCACCTGCAGAGGAAACACACATCATTCATGTGCACAGCAGCTCACATGTCCATCATGTCTCCAGCTGCTCCTCCACTGATTGGCTCTTCTTCTCTGCTTCATATCAGTGTCAGCTGAATGCAGTCACACAGCAGTGAGGAAGAGGAAGCTGCCATCAGCTGCTGTACTTCTACTATCAGTCCACTAGATGGCGTCATGAAGCTGCAGATCTGAGTGGAGAGACCGGTGTTTTTACTGCAGTTTATTTCTCCCACTGAACCATAAAGGTTTAAAATATTACACAGTAGAAGAACTTGTGACTAGTTTTTCTATGTTGTACCAGATGTATCGGCCAGGGTAATTAGCAGTAATGAGCTGCCTCATATAGCCTACTATACAAGGTCACTGCTGTTTTTTGTGCCCTGTTTTTGTCTGAAAGCACGTTTTGGGTAAAATAAAATCCTTTACATTGTATTAAAAAAAGTTCCTATTTAACCATCCACGGGGAAACCACGAAAAAGAGTGAGGGGCTGCAGGTGTTCACACGTTAGGCACCTTAGCTAGGTGAAGCACTTTGAATGCAAAGTTTGTCCCGGTGTAGGTAGTAAACTTATAGCTTCATTATCACAACATTCAGTCATTTCACTCACTGGAAATTCAGAGAGAGAAAAAGACTCTTCATCGTCTGCTTCATCAAATGTCAAAAAACACAGACAAATGATGCCTCCAAGTTCGTGTCAGTCTGAGGCCACGACTTCAAATGTCTCGTTTTATTATGGCAATAATCAAAGAGACAAAAATATTCAGTATACAAAAGAAAACAAGGAAATCTTCAGTATTTGAGGCTGAAAACTGAAGATTTCTGCTTGAAAAATGTTGAACTGTTGCAGCTCTAAAAGGTTATTCAGAACAATATTAATGATTTGTGTCTAATAATCAATAACCCAGAGTGTTTGCTGTGTGTAACCACAGATATGAATGGTGGGGACACAAAGACAGTGTTTCTCTACAACCTATCTACAACCTGCAGCTGGAAAGTGACCAGTAGCTTCACCTGTCAGGTACATGAGCTGCAGTACAAGCAGGAAGTAGCTCAACAAGGAAATACTCAAGGAAAGTACAAGTACCTCACAACTGTACTGCACTAAATGTGCTACTAAATGTTCTGTTGCTGAACATTGATAAATACTGGAAAATCAATAATCAGTAAAGTCTCAGGAAAACCCTGATAACAAAATGAGGTGTTTTAAGTATTGATCTGTGATAGGCAGTATTGGTATTGATTAGTGATACGCAGTAGGCTATTGATCGATGATCAATCAATCAATCAGGCTTTATTTGTATGGCACTTTTCATGCCCACGACAGCTTCAAGTGCTTTACATGATAAAAACAAGGAACACAGGGGACACATAGGCCTATTGGGAGACACGCACTACATTCACATACTACACGCATTCACACAAGAATGTTAAAACACTGGAAGTTATCGAGAAAACGCCACCCAACAGTCTGTATTAATTAGTGATAGGCAGTTACAGCCCATGTTGATCAGCGATCAAACATTTTAACTTTTACCTTACCTTAACAGGTGAAAAAGAACTGCGACGAAAAACGCTGGCTCAAAAGTGAAAGTAAACTTTAAACAGGCAGTGGGGGAGGGGAGGAGGTCACATGATCTGAGTGGAGAGACTGGTGTTTTTACTGCTGTTTATTTCTCCAACTTTAAAATATTACACAGTAGAAGAACTGTGAAGTACAGACTCATATTTCTACGTTGTACCAGACAGCTGCATTGTATACAGTAGAGTACCCTAACCCACTAAGTAGCAGTAATGAGCTGCCTCATATAGGATACTGTACAAGGTCACTGCTGTTTTTTGTGCCCTGCTTTTGTCTGAAAGCATGTTGTGGGCAAAATAAAGTCCTTTTCATTGCATTAACCATCCACGGGGAAAACACGAAAAAGAGTGGAGAGGAGGGACTGCAGGTGTTCACATACAAGGCAACTAAGCTGCTTGAAACACTTTGAATATGAATTTGAAAGTTTGTCCCGGTGTAGGTAGTAAATGGTTTTGGTTATTTATTCTTTTATTATTATTATTTATTTTAATTTTATGTAGCCTACTTTAAAGTATTTTTTTATTTTTGTTATTCTGGCGTGGTGCGTCTCTTTGAACGCTTTGAAGTCGGAAATCGGAGTTTTCAACCGGGAGTTTCCGAATTCCGAGTCGTCTGGAACGCAGCATGAGAACGCGACGTCATTGCGTCACATCCTCGTTCGGGGCTACGTGCCGTGCGTCGCTGTCCCCGCCCACCGCGGGTGATTATTGTGTGTGTGTGGTGTCAGGTAGTGAAACACGGTCTCTCTCTGTTGTTTCGCCCCAGAAACGGCCCCGAAAACCCGGACTAATCACCGGGGAGGAGGCGGGAGGTCGCAGCGGAGCGGGTCTGGGAGGAACCCGGACCGGTTCGGGGCGGATTTGAACCGGTTTGGAGCGGGTTCGGCTCGGAGAGAGAGAGACGGGAAGCAGCAAAGTTTGGTCCGGCGGCGGCGTCGGTTCACGGTGAGACGAGACACACCTACTCTGTCCCCTCGCTTCCTCGCTTCCTTCCCTCGGGACCTCGGCCTCCTCTAGAAAATATCTGTTATTTCATTTGATAAAGCAGCGAATATGTTCAGTATTTAATAATATTGTATTTAATTAATTAATTTGCAAATACTTGTGATCAATTATCTGACCTTTCTGTGAATCAATCCTCCACTAGAAGTCACAATAAAGTTCAGTGAGTTTCAAAATAAAAGCCCTGGAGACGTTCAGAGGTTAAAACATGTTGCAGCTGCAGGAATCCTCTGCAGCTGTTTAGTCTCAACATCTGGATTCATTTGAATCTTGGACACTTGTATCTGTTTGAGCTGATTCATTTCAGATTAGATTGATTGATTGATTGATTGATTGATTGATTGATTGATTGATTGATTGATTGATTGATTGATTGAACAGTTTCTGAACATGTTTTTATTGGAGCTGATTCTTTTTTGTTCACGTAGAATAAAGTTACGTTTGAATAAAGCTGCAGGTCTTAATTGATTATTTAGTGATATTGTATTTGTGGGTCCTTCATTGATCAGTGCTTCCTGTGGCTCCGCCCCCTCTGCTCAGTCTCTGCAGCTGATTGGTCGGCGGCCATGTCCCGGTAGAGCCCGGTCTCTCGGCGACGCCCACCACCACTACGATGCTGAAGCGTCTGGACAAGATCCGGTTCCGGGGCCAGAGGCGGGACGAGTTCCTGTATCTGGCCGAGTCGCCCAACACGTCGGACACCGAGGGCGCCGACGAGGGGGCGGTGGCGGCGGCGGCGGCGGCCACGGTGAAACATCGCATGTCCATCAGAGAGCCGTCGGAGGAGCTGAGGGACGATGGAGAGCAGCAGAGCGACGCCCAGGTGAGGACACACACACACACACACACACACACACACAACATGAGACGATATGACAAAAAAAATCCTTCACGGTAGGGATGTCACGATTACAGATTTTCTTGGTACGATTATTGTCAGAGAAATAATCACGGTATTACATTTATCACGATTATTATGCATTGATTAATTTCACAATACTATTAATGTGTAAATTCAAATATTGTTAAAATATACATTACTAATTATAAAATATTTTAAATATCTATTAAAATATGACCAATTATTAATCCACCAGTGGAAGTGTCTTCGATACCAAATGTTTAAGTTAATTTTAATCTTTTTTTTAATTACAAATGACACTCTAGCATTTAAATTCAATGCTACGTTAGGTAAATGGACCAGTATCTGTGCATTTACCTTTACTTTGGCGCACATCTGCCAACACGGTTCATACATGATCTTTTGACGGTATTTAGGAATCTTTGCGATCAATTAATTGTGGCGATTAATACCGCGATTAATTGTGAAAACAAGTAATTGTGACATCCCTACTTCACGGTTATAGAGAGCCGAAGCAGAAGAGAAACTCGCCATGGGACCTCAATTCAGAAAAAGTCTCCATGTAAGTGAACAGGAGTCAAAATTTTATTTCGTGATCCGATTGAATTGTGTCATGAGAAAAATATCTGGGGCCGTATTCACAAAGAATCTGAGGGTTAAAAGTAGCTCCTAAGGGCCGAATTTAGGAGCAACTCCTAAAAAAAGTGGGCGTGTCAGTCTTAAATTTAGGACTCCTAGTTTTTTAAAATAAGAGTAATTCACAAAGTATTTTAGGCCTAAAAGTAGCTCCTAAGTCTGGGAGAGCTTAAAAGTCCTCGTGAGGACTCCTAACTCAGTAAGACCTATTCACAAAGAATCGGAAATGGCTGCAGCCAGGCAAATGTTTTGGAGACAACGGAGGACTGCGAATTGCTGCAGGGGGGGGGGGGGGGGAGAGGTAACTGCGACCGCTGCGATGCAGTCGTGCTGATGTGAACCAAAAATATTGTTTTTAAAGTTGGTGAGTGAGCTAGACACATCAGTTAGTAGTAATAGCTCATGTGATAGGGCAGCTCCCCCAGTAAACCAAACTTGTTGTCAGTCTGGGTTTGAATCCTGCTATAGGCCACAAATTTGGGTAGCCTAATGCATTTTCTTTTCTCATCATTATTATGATCACCATATATAATATTAGGGCCATCAACGAATGTGAAAATTAATATTCGAATGTGGTCTGACTGGTCGCTGCTACTGGGAGGTCGAGTGGAGAGGAGAGGTTTAGACAGTGAAGACTGTTGGTTTGGAGGGAACGATCAGTCCTGGAGTCTGGACTGCTCTGATGGTCGTTACTACGTCAGGCACAATGGCAGACGGACAGACATCACCACCTCCTCCTCCTCCTCCTCCTCCTCCTCCTCCTCCTCCTCCTCCTCCTCCTCCTCCTCCTCTGTCTCTAACAGAGTAGCAGTGTATGTGCTGGCTCTCTGTCCTTCTACAGAGTCTCCTCTGACTCACTGATCCACCTGCACACCTTCAACACCACCTTCACTCAACCTCTGTATCCTGGGTTTGGACTTTGTTCTGGTTCCTCAGTGTCTCTGTGTTGAGTGAATCAGAGTCTCCTCCTGTCACAGAAACCTTCTCACTGTTGAACAGACAGTTCAGTCTCTACATGTCTGTCTCTGTCTCTCACTCACGTTTTCACATTCATGGATTAAATCAGTTGATTTCTTAAACTCTTCTCAATGATTCTTGTAAACTTCTTCCTCTTCCTTTAAAGATGGAAGCATCGATTATTACAGGACAAAAACCACGGTGACTTTTACTCAGCTGCTGATGAAGGACGAGGCCTAATATCACCAAGCTAAAAGTCTCTGAGCCGCCAGCGTCACTGAGGAGAAAAACACATTTTAAACAAATTCACTGTTCATGTTCAACTTTACAGGCTGTTTGTGAGCTGGTCACAGGTAAACAGACACAACAATAAACACAACTGGAAACAAACATAATGTTGTAGAGACGCTGAATATAATGAATTACATGTGATTTCTTTTTCTTTGTGGTTTTACTGAATCAAATAAAACAATTTGAATCAGTTTTATATGTAATGTGCATTTCCTGCAGCACAAAAACCATCAGCTACTAATCCTACCAGCTAATGATTTTTTCTGTTACCATGACGCTGAGTTCATGACGTTTGTAGATTTATATTTATCTTGACGTTGAGACTGAGATTGTTTTTATGATATATTTCTATAATTATTACCTAACTGCTGTTTCTTGGAAACTGGAGCCAATTAACACCCATGACTTCATTTTCGTTTATTAGTGACCATTGATTGGTTCATGGATTGTTTGGGATTTGATTGGCCGTGCACATTCCTGTTCGACTACACTACATGATGGTTGTATGGTTTCAAGCTGACACAATAAAATATGAAATAAACATGAACTCATGCTCAAGACCATGTTTCTTATTTGGCACGTCTGACTGTAGCAGGTGACAGCAGGTACGAGACAGAGTTGTTTTGGGGGCAAATGCAGCCGGAACTACTTTCCAGACACGGCTGCTGGGCGGAGTGATTTCAAAAGTGCAAGTAGTTAAGAGTATTTGCTTCATGTGTCGAGATGTTACATAATTATACATGATGAATCGTGAGCAGGGTGACGCATAATTTGTGCGCTTGCATTATCCAATGCGAAAAAAAATGCCACACTTTCATCCTGGATTTACTCGAAAATAGAGTTTTGCACAAAGTTTGGGCTACATCGTTTGATAGATGAGTTATTGCACTAATGTTAAGACCCACAGTGGACTCAAATTCAATTTTCTTTTCTGTACAGCTTTGAGTCTGTACCCAACCCTCACCCTGCTGCAGTGGATCAATGTCGCCCCCTGCTGACGGTCCTGACAACATAACGACACACACAGGGGAAATACACACATGTTCTTCTGACTGAAGAATGATCATTTAATTTTTAAACTTTTATGGTTCAGTGGTAGAAATAAACAGCAGTAAAAACACCAGGCTCCACTCAGATTATGTGACCCCCCTCCCCTCCCCCACTTCCTGTTTAAAGTTTCACATCAAACTTTTAAACTCCACTGACTCATGTGCCTCCCCTCCCCCCACTACCTGTTTAAAGTTTACTTTCACATTAGAATCGGCGCAGTTGTGTCACAGTTTATTTTCTCGTGTGAAGGTAAGGTGAACAGTTTGAAAGTTTTTCTTGTTAACACCTGTCGTTTGCTGAGTTCTCTGCCCTTCAACTTCTCGTTGTGTTATTATAATGTTACTGTAGCTGAGTCAGAGCTGTAACTGTAAAGTCTGTTGTCGGTAGAAGAGCAGAAGCAGAGTTGGTCGACGGTCAGAAGTTGAACACAGAGTGGTTACTTGTGTGCAGCTCCACTCAGAGCCAGCCAAAGACAAGTAAACTGCCACCTGCTTTGGTGGCCCCAAAAAGCAATGCACTTTTTTAAATCTATAGTGCGTAACTTCTGTCAATCTCTAGAGAATTCCTGCGTATTTACAAAAAAACTTTATTTGTTGTTGTTGCACTTAAAGTTGTTGTTGCACTTTGCTGTTGCAGTTTATTTTTAAAAGATTTACACTACAGGACTGTAATGTCCCCGAGGGGGAAATTCATTTTCACAGTTCTGCTACAGACAGAAACACCAACACACGTGCAGTACTTTAAAAAATACATGTACAAATAAACAGAAAACCCATGACATCTACTGCCTGCTGTTGAGAGCTGTAATGGCAGAGGGGACGCTACACAGTGTGGCAGGCTGAGCGGCTCACAGGGTTTTTAATATGATGTTCAGAAAGACAGTGAACACCACAGAGGCTCCTGCTTCAACAGCTACTACAGTCTATTGATCAGTACTGTTACTGCCTATCACTGATCAATTCTGAACACATCATCAGGGTTTTCCTGAGACTTTACTGATTATTGATTTTCCAGTGTTGATCAATGTTCAGCATCAGGTTCTTCATAGTAACTGAGTACATTTAGTGCAGTACAGTTGTGAGTTTGAGTATTCCCTTGTTGTGCTACTTCCTGTTCCTGCAGATCAACGATGAAACCACAGCATGTTTGTCCTGTGACTCTGTAGGTTACATCAGGTCACTGACTCACAGTTTTACATTTTTTAAGTTAAAATATTCAGTTTTCAGCCTTAAACACTGAAGATTTCCTTGTTTTCTTTGACTGTAAACTGACTATTTTTGTCTCTTTAATTCTTTGATTGTTGATGTGACAAAACCAGACATTTGAAGACATGGCCTCAGACTGAGAGGAACTTGAACGCATCATTTGTCTGTGTTTTCTGACATTTGATGGAGCAGACGATGAATGGATTGACAGAGACAATAAGTGTCAGTGGCATCTGGAGAGTCTTTTTCTATCTTTGAATTTCCAGTGAGTGAAATGACTGAATGTTGTGATAGTGGAGCTGTGAGGTGAAATAAGTTGAGGCCCAGTTGTTGTGTGTGTAACAATCAGCTGTAGCTTGTTTGATCCAGTGGTTTTCTACAGGGACGCTGTCCACACAGAGACTGTGTCACATCAACTCAGTGGATCTTAGTCCTTGTGTGTGTCAGTGGATGGAAACAGTCGTCCATGGATCATGTTGCTGGGCTGCTCTTCACTTCACTGCAGCTTCATGACGCCATCTAGTGGACTGATAGTAGAAGTACAGCAGCTGATGGCAGCTTCCTCTTCCTCACTGCTGTGTGACTGCATTCAGCTGACACTGATATGAAGCAGAGAAGAAGAGCCAATCAGTGGAGGAGCAGCTGGAGACATGATGGACATGTGAGCTGGTGTACACATGAATGATGTGTGTTTCCTCTGCAGGTGAAGCTACAAAGTGTGTGTGAGCTGATGTGGATGTGACCTCAGCAGCATGGATCAGTGTGAGGACAGAGAGGAGGGAGCCCCTCCCTCTAAAACCACTCTGTGTGGGGGACATCAGGGCCAGACCAGAGGTCAAAGGTCAGAATTAAAACTGTCAGACTTTTTTTTCTCTAAAAGTCAGTAGTTGTTGTGTTTATTAAAAGATTGAATATATTTTTCATCAGTTTTTCTCCAACGTGCAGATTTATCAGTTGTGTTGTTGTTTCAGGATCCAGCAGCAGAGACCAGACTCTCCTGAACCCAGCTGTCTGTCTTTAAAGAGCAACATATCAATGGGCATAGGTGCTGATTTCAAAGGAGGATGTGGATCAGCTGATCCAATGTAAGACAAAACTAAATTTCAAAGCCTTTGACTTTGTGTTGAACGTTCTTCCTGTGGAGTCAAAAAGAGTTACAACACATTGACATTGTCCAGCTGCAGTAAAGAGTCCCTGTCTGACTGTCTGAGTCCCTGTAGCCCAATAGCAACAGGAAATGTGTCAGCACCTTCTACTTAAAACAGGAAATAACCACTGGGTTAAAATCATCTTTTCATTTGCTCTAAAAGTTCATGGTCTTGTTTCCACCTGGTAGAAGGAACATGGTGATGCTGGCTGCATCAAGTCGCCTCCTGGTGGCAGCTTTGAGGTGTGCAACAGGGCGAGGGGCCGATCAGTGATTTCTAGTGAGTTCAGAGTGACGTCAGACACAGAGAGCAGAGACAGAGGATCAGATCAGTTACAGGAGCTGAAGCAGAATCTCAGCAGCTGCTTTTTACAGGAGCAGACGAACAAACGTCCATAAATACTGAGAGAGAGAACGAGCAAAACACAGGTAAAGATAGAAACTTCAACTCATCTACAGAACAAAACAGAGATAAATTACATTTTCTGAGGTAAAAAAAAACAACAAACAAAATCATCATTGTTTACAGATTTTATCTGCAGGAATAAGGAAACAGATCAAACATGTTTTTTTTATTTTTTTTATAAAGGTTCATCTTTTTTGTGTTCATTTTTTTTTTTTGAAAACCTTAAACTATTTAACATCAGTTGTGTTGTTGTTTCAGGATCCAGCAGCAGAGACCAGACTCTCCTGAATCCAGCTGTCTGTCTTTAAAGAGCGACCGGTCAAAGTACGAGATATTGGACTTTAAAGGAGGACGTGGATCAGCTGATCAGATGTAAGCTGTCAAGTCAGATTCAGGTTATTGAAGAAATGAACCAGTTTGTATGACGTGTTGTTGGACCAGGTCTGAAATCAAAGTGTCTCTGTCTGTTGTGAACGTCCTCAGTGGACATATAAAGTCCATCTTGTATTATCTCTCTGTACTGATGTTCACTAGACACTGATTCCTCCACAGAGTGGACCAGGAGAGCTCAGAGGTTCCCAGTGGTCAGTCTGCCCAGCAGCATCAAACACACCTGGACTCCATGTTTATGGTGTGTACGTGTTCAACAGCTGCTGTTACATCTGTTGTGTTCACAATCATCTCCATGCTGCAGTTTGACACCAGTGGATTGTCAGTCTGTCAGGTTTTAGTTTGATGCTGTCACTCATAGAGTTTCTGTTCCAGCTGCTGGAGGAGAACATGGTCACTTTTGTGAAGAATGAGCTGAAGAAGATCCACAAGCTTCTGAGTCCAGATTACCCAGAATGCTCAGGGAGTCAGAGGGAGGATGAGGAGGTGATGGACAGTGAGGATGAAGAGCAGAGGAGCATCAGAGAGGCGTTAGTGAAGATCACAGTGAAGCTCCTGAGGAGCAGGAAGCAGGAGGAGCTGGCTGAGCGTCTGCAGAGCAGTAAGAGGATTTCTGTAAAGATTCAACTTGATGAACAAATGAGACATTCACTGACATCAACACATGGAGGGAAACATATTGATAAAAGTCGTTATTTAGAGGAATTAACATGTTATATTTGTTATAGGTCTGATTTCTTGTGTTTTCATTCAGAACATTTTGCTGTAGTTTGTGGACGTAAACTCAAATCTGCCCTGAAGAAGAAGTTCCAGTGTGTGTTTGAGGGGATCTCTAAAGCAGGAAACCAAACCCTTCTGAACCAGATCTACACAGAGCTCTACATCACTGAGGGAGGGGCTGGAGAGGTCAATGCTGAACATGAGGTCAGACAGATTGAAACAGCGTCCAGGAAACCAGACAGACCAGAAACAACCATCAGACAAGAAGACATCTTTAAAGCCCCACCAGGAAGAGACCGACCAATCAGAACCGTTATGACAAAGGGAGTGGCTGGTATTGGGAAAACAGTCTTAACACAGAAGTTCACTCTGGACTGGGCTGAAGACAAAACCAACCAGGACATATACTTCACATTTCCCTTCACCTTCAAAGAGCTGAATGTACTGAAAGAGAAAAAGTTCAGCTTGGTGGAACTTGTTCATCACTTCTTCTCTGAAACCAAAGAAGCAGGAATCTGCAGCTTTGATCAGTTCCAGGTCGTCTTCATCTTTGACGGTCTGGACGAGTGTCGACTTCCTCTGGACTTCCACAACACTGAGATCCTGACTGATGTGACAGAGTCCACCTCAGTGGACATGCTGCTGACCAACCTCATCAGGGGGAAACTTCTTCCCTCTGCTCGCCTCTGGATAACCACACGACCTGCAGCAGCCAATCAGATCCCTCCTGAGTGTGTTGACATGGTGACAGAGGTCAGAGGGTTCACTGACCCACAGAAGGAGGAGTACTTCAGGAAGAGGTTCAGAGATGAGCAGCAGGCCAGAGAGATCATCTCCCACATCAAGACATCACAAAGCCTCCACATCATGTGCCACACCCCAGTCTTCTGCTGGATCACTGCTACAGTTCTGGAGGAGCTGTTGAAGACCAGAAGGAGAGGAGAGCTGCCCAAGACCCTGACTGAGATGTACATCCACTTCCTGGTGGTTCATCTAAAACTGAAGAAGGTCAAGTATGATGGAGGAGCTGAGACAGATCCACACTGGAGTCCAGAGAGCAGGAAGATGATTGAGTCTCTGGGAAAACTGGCTTTTGAGCAGCTGCAGAAAGGAAACCTGATCTTCTATGAATCAGACCTGACAGAGTGTGGCATCGATATCAGAGCAGCCTCAGTGTACTCAGGAGTGTTCACACAGATCTTTAAAGAGGAGAGAGGCCTGTACCAGGACAAGGTGTTCTGCTTCGTCCATCTGAGTGTTCAGGAGTTTCTGGCTGCTCTTCATGTCCATCTGACCTTCATCAACTCTGGACTCAACCTGATGTCACAACAACAAACAACATCTCTGTGGTCTCAAGTGTTTGGAGACACATCTACACCTTTCTACCAGAGTGCTGTGGACGAGGCCTTACAGAGTCCAAATGGACACCTGGACTTGTTCCTCCGCTTCCTCCTGGGTCTTTCACTGAAGACCAATCAGACTCTCCTACGAGGTTTGATGACTCAGACAGGAAGTGACTCACGGCCCAATCAGAAAACTGCCCAGTACATCAAGAAGAAGATTGAAGAGACTCTTTCTGCAGAGAAAAGCATCAACCTGTTCCACTGCCTGAATGAACTCAATGATCGTTCTCTAGTGGAGGAGATCCAACAGTCCCTGAGATCAGGACGTCTTTCCACAGATGAACTGTCTCCTGGTCAATGGTCGGCTCTGGGCTTCATCTTACTGTCATCAGAAGAAGATCTGGATGAATTTGACCTGAGGAAATACTCTGCTTCAGAGGAGGCTCTTCTGAGGCTGCTTCCAGTGGTCAAAGCCTCCAACAAAGCTCTGTAAGTGTAGAGATAGTTGGATTTATCCATCATTATATAAGGACACGTTTGTGTTTTCAACAGGACAGAAAATAAATTCCTTTCTTCTTTAATTCCTCATGATCATCTCTTCAGACTGAGTGGCTGTAACCTCTCAGAGAGAAGCTGTGAAGCTCTGTCCTCAGTCCTCAGCTCCCAGTCCTCTAGTCTGAGACACCTGGACCTGAGTAACAACAACCTGCAGGACTCAGGAGTGAAGTTGCTGTCTGGTGGACTGGAGAGTCCACACTGTAGACTGGAGACTCTCAGGTGAGGATCCATCAAGCTGTTTATCTGATGACACTTGAACACATCACCAGGTGTTGACAGCGGTTTCCTGTGTGTTGTTGTGTGTGTTCAGTCTATCAGGATGTCTGGTCACAGAGGAAGGCTGTGCTTCTCTGGCCTCAGCTCTGAGCTCCAACCCCTCCCATCTGAGAGAGCTGGACCTGAGTAACAACAACCTGCAGGACTCAGGAGTGAAGCTGCTGTCTGGTGGACTGGAGAGTCCACACTGTAGACTGGAGACTCTCAGGTGAGGATCCATCAAGCTGTTTATCTGATGACACTTGAACACATCACCAGGTGTTGACAGTGGTTTCCTGTGTGTTGTTGTGTGTGTTCAGTCTATCAGGATGTCTGGTCACAGAGGAAGGCTGTGCTTCTCTGGCCTCAGCTCTGAGCTCCAACCCCTCCCATCTGAGAGAGCTGGACCTGAGCTACAATTATCCAGGAGCCTCAGGAGTGAAGCTGCTGTCTGCTGGACTGGAGGATCCAGACTGGAGACTGGACTCTCTCAGGTATGGAGAGGCTGCTGCAGCCACACACATTGTGTGATAGAGGAGGAGGAGCTGGAACATTTTCTATGTCCCCGTTCACACCTGATCACACCTGGTATTAACATCAGTCTCAGGTGTTTAATGCATTGATGACATCAGATCCGACCACTCAGACCATGTCCAGAAGTGATGTAGGCCACAGTGAAGCTCCACCCACTCCACTGACATCCTCTGTCACAGTCTGACTCGTCCCAACACAGTTTATACTGAAGCCAAAATCTTTGAGTTTTTCAAACATGAGCTGTGCAGCTTCCATCAGTCACAGTGATGAACTACTGGGATCAGGAGTTTCTCCTCATGATGCCTTCAGTGTCTCATCACGACTCACATGATGTGACTGATCTCAGAGAGTCAGTGTGTTGCAGCTGATCTGTGTGAAGAGCAGAGAAGAACAGAGTCATTGATCATGAGATCCTGATCCGTCCTGTCACTGTGATCAGATGGTTTCTATTAGAGTTCCTTCATCCACTCACTGCTGCTGTGGCCTCATTCTTCAGCTTCCTGTGGAGTTTTCTTCAAACAAGCACAAGTTGTGTTCACACTCTGTGTTTCTCACTAAACTCTCTGTTTCACTGACCTCTAACAAACGTGTTTAGTGTTTCCTTCCTTGTCGAACACTGAAACCATCCACTCTTCTTCTTCTGGCGGCAGTGGCTCAGGTGGTAGAGCGGCTCGTCCAATGATCAGAGGGTTGGCGGTTCGAATCCCGCTCTGTCCCGGGTTGCTGCCGTAGTGTCCTTGGGCAAGACACCTTACCCACCTTGCTCCTGATGGGTCGTGGTCAGCGCCTTGCATGGCAGCTACCGCCATCAGTGTGTGAATGTGTGTGTGAATGGGTGAATGTGATGTACTGTAAAGCGCTTTGGGTATCGTTCAGGTATAGTAAAGCGCTATATAAATACAAGACCATTTACCATTCTTCTTTGTCTCCTCCTGCTCTGTATCATCACTAGATAAAGACTCCAGCTCCTTCTTCTCTGTGCTCAGTGTTCATCCATACATACAAGCCTCCATGTGAACACAGTGATAAAACTGTGTGTGTGTGTGTGTGTGTGTGTGTGTGTGTGTGTGTGTGTGTGTGTGTGTGTGTGTGTGTGTGTGTGTGTGTGTGTGTGTGTGTGAGAGAGAGAGCCATGTAATGTCCATGTGTGCATGCTGACGTGCTGCTCTGACCCCCCTCCTCCTTTCAGGGTGGAGCCTGCTGGAGTCCGATGGTTGACACCAGGTCCATGGAGGTGTAAGTGTGTTTTTACTTTGGCAGCACATTCATCCATCTTCACACTGTCACATCACTGATGTCATGAGTCTTCATCAAACTGTCAACAACTGATCACATGATCAATAACTGCCGTTGTGTCTTGTTCTCTCCATCAGATTCCTGTCGACTCACAATCGACACAAACACAGTGAACACAAAGATCAAACTGTCTGACAACAACAAGAAGGCGACACTTATGAAGGAGCATCAGTCATATCCTGATCATCCAGACAGATTTGACGGGTGTTGTCAGCTGCTGTGTTCAACTGGTCTGACTGGTCGCTGTTACTGGGAGGTCGAGTGCAGAGGATGGGTTCATATATCAGTGAGTTACAGAGGAATCAGCAGGAAAGGAGACAGTAGAGACTGTTGGTTTGGATGGAACGATCAGTCCTGGAGTCTGGAGTGCTCTGATGGTTGTTACTACGTCAGGCACAATGACAGACCGACAGACATCACCTACTCCTCCCCCTCCTCCTCCTCCTCTTCCTCTGCCTCTAACAGAGTAGCAGTGTATGTGGACTGTCCTGCTGGCTCTCTGTCCTTCTACAGAGTCTCCTCTGACTCACTGATCCACATCTACACCTTCAACACCACCTTCACTCAACCTCTGTATCCTGGGTTTGGACTCTGGTTATATGGTTCCTCAGTGTCTCTGTGTTGAGTGAATCAGAGTATCTTCTTGTCACAGAAACCTTCTCACTGTTGAACAGACAGTTCAGTCTCTACATGTCTGTCTCTGTCTCTCACTCACGTTTTCACATTTGTGGATTAAATCAGTTGATTTTTTTCAAATTCTTCTCAATAATTCTTGTAAACTTCTTCCTCTTCCTTTAACACTAGAAGTGCCAGAATTCCAAACCTACTAGAACAGCCATAAGCGGTCAAAATGACCGTTTGATTCAAAACCCTGTCATCTCTCACAAAAAATACTAAGTTGAAAAATTAATTAATGAATTGTGTTGTGATATCTTTTTTAAACAACATAACACCAACACATATATTTCAAAAAGGTAATAACTTAAAGTAATTCACATTACAACAAAGAACAAACTCTGTCGCCTGGAACAAACTAACGATATGATCAGAAACTTGTCACAGGGTGACAGGTTGAGAGTGTGTGGGTGTGTCTGCCTGTGTAACTGCAGCACTAATTACCTGATGCTTTGCACGTGTGTAATTGAGCAGCGCTGGGGGGAGGGCTGTGGGTGCTTCACTCTTTTTCATTCAGGAGCAGCAAGCGGTGAGCAGGCCAGCGTGGAGCAGCTCAGCTGACACGGACGAGGGACACAGGCAGGAACGCCAGGAAGGATCGAGTGCAACCTGACGGTCATCACGGCTGGAGACGAGTGAGTCTACCTGAGAGCACTTAACGCGGCTGTGGAGCGACAGGAATCGCCACTGCACAGAGGGAGGACGCCATCGGCACGCCAGGCCGACCAAGAGGACGCACAGTGCGAGAGAGGGAAGCCGTGGGGGACAGTGGAAGGGTGGGGACGCGTTCCACCCTTCCTCCAGCTAAGTACCCTTTCTATCCCTCTCTTAGCCGAGGAATCCTATAGCAGCAATTGCATGAACAGGCTCAATAGTTTGGATGGGGATTATTTTGAGTTGCAGTGAAATTGATTTCTTTAACCTTTGATTACTTTATTTGTTTTGACCCACCCTGTGTTGGCTTTTGTTTATTTGGTTGAAGTATTAATTATTCCCTCCCCACCAAAACTGTTTGATGCCTTATAAGCCAAATCAGCTGAAGACTGATGGACACATCCTGACGGTTACCTTGTGTTCTCCTTTCTCTTCCTAAAGTGACTGACTGCCAGTGGTATTGAGGCCTGCTACCCAAGAGCTCAACACGTCCCTCACCCAGGAGTAAAACACACTGGACTCTTTTATATGGACTCTTAACAGTATCTTTTTATTTTATTGATTGTTGTAATAAAATACATTTTTTTAGAAGAAACTCCCCTCTGGTCTCTGTTGGTTGTGGTGGTCACTCCCCTCAGAAAACATTGTGGTCTTGCACCCTGTCTCAGTCACTCCACTCGGTGACAAACTCTTTCAAGTATGCGGACTGTCTGTGAAGACTGACGGGAGTGACGCAGACTTCATCCTCTGCTTCAGAGAGGGACAGCCTTGCACTGTCGGACCTATGGGTTTCTGCTCCGTGCACCGTGTCCGTAACCCGGTCGGAACCGGACGGACTGGAGCACACGACGTGAAAATGCTCTCACGTGATGACAGACAGGTGAAAATGGCGTTCTAGTGTGGTTGCTCACCAGATCGGAGAATTTCCATCTCAAAACAGGTCAAAGTAAAGCAACAAATTAATAAGAACGGAGTGGAAAGTTAAAATTAAAACGGATGTCTCAAGAGCGTGTAACAATAACGAGAAGCAAAGCAAGGATTTTGAAGAACAGCGACATGAAGCCTGCGGAGACACACCTGCCTGTGAGTGATACAGATGAGGAGGCTCCTGCGTGGGCAAAAAGTTTGATCACCGCTTTCCAAAGCCATCAAGACTCGGTGAATACTAAACTTGAGGAGATCAACTCTTCAATCAAATCCCTGTCCAAGGAATTTCACGCAGTGAAGCACAGGGTCACAAACGCAGAACAACGCATAAGCGCTCTGGAAGATGATCTGGGAAATGAGAACACGCTGGTGAAAGAGCTATCCAAAAAAGTATCATCGCTTTGCCAACGGGTTGACGGCCTTGAGTCGCGCAGCAGAAGAAATAATATCAGGATTATTGGCCTGAAAGAAGGAATAGAGGCGGACGATCTGTCTGGGCTGCTGGGCCGTGTACTCCAGTACATACAGGGTGAGGGTGAGCCTACACCTGAAGTGGACCGGGCTCACCGAGCTCTTCGGCCACGTCCAAACCCGGAGGATCCACCTCGTAACATCATCGTGCGCCTTCTAAGATGGGGAGACAGGCAGAAGATACTGGCGGCTGTGAGGAAGAAAAAATCTCTCTCCTGGCAAGGTCAAGCTTTTTTTATTCGACAAGATCTTTCCACAGATATAATAATATAATGACATAATTGAAGATCTGAAGAAGAGGAGGATAAGGGTCGGCATATTACATCCTGCCAGGCTGGTACTCACCATCGATGGAGAAAAGATTATTTACAACACACCCGAGGTGGCACGGAAGGAGCTGCAGAAACGTCTGCAGGGGAAAAGCTCTCCAGGTACCAGCTCACCTGCAGCCGACCTATGAAGAGAAGGACACTCGTACAGTGAGTCTGTGTCCTTGACAAACTGTCAAATCTTCTGGACCTCTTTTTTTTCTTCTTTTTTTTGCCCCTTCTGATTTTTGTTGCTGTTGCTGTTGTTATGACAGAGATAATAAATAATTTGAATGAATTAGGCCTAATTATAAGCGGCAGATTATTATTCTTTATTTATTTTAATTTTTTTTCTCTTGTAATTAGGCTACTGAGGGCCCCCCTTTAAGTTCGATGGCTGTTTTGAATTTGAAGAAAGGGAAAAAAAAAAAAAAAAAAAGGCGAGTAGCGATTTCACCTTATTTTCTATCATATTTTTGTAGGGGTATCCCTCCCTGAAATCGAAATCCCTACTAACTGAGATTTTGGACATGATCTGGTTAAGCAATCATACTAAGCCTACACCCGACTATCGCGGACTGAAGATGAGACTCCGCCTCATCTTATTGTTAATGATGTGTAACCCGCCTACTGTGGGTTTTGTTTACTCGTTTGTTTGTTTGTTTAGATGTTTTTTGTTATGTTCTGTGGGCTTTTGTGTGTGTACCCCCTCCCATTCGCAGTGCATAGCCTACGTATTAACTCAAAGAGGAAGAAGGACCCTATGCAGGGCTTCTTCCTCACCAAATGTTTTAAATGGTTCTGAATAAATTTAAAGTAATTTCATGGAACATAAATGGAATACAAAATCATGTGAAAAGATTCAAAGTCTTATCTCATTTAAAATCTCTTGATTGTGACATAGCACTATTACAAGAAACACATCTCTCTAAAGAAGAGTCTTTAAAGTTAAAACAACGCTGGGTGGGACAAATTTTCTTTTCTCCAGGTACAGGGGCCTACAAAGGGGTTTGCATTCTCATCTCCAAAAAAATATCATTTACTGCCTTGGATGTGATTGCAGACAAAGAGGGACGATGGGTGATAGTCTCAGGAGAACTGGAGAATAACAAAATAAATATTATGAATCTGTATGCCCCAAATTTTTTGTCATCAATAAATATATTGTTAACTCAATTTAAAGATATACCATTACTAGTGGGAGGTGATTTTAACCTGGTGAGCAACGCAGCAGTTGATCGCTCAAGTCCTCCCCTACCAGCTGATAAATCTCTTTCCCGAGCCTTCAAAGAGCTATTACAAACACACTCCATAATTTATGTGTGGCGCCTATTTAACATGAATTCAAGAGAATATACATTTTATTCAAAGACGCATAACTCCTATTCTCGCATTGACTATCTCCTTTTGTCAAATGCTCTATTGGAAAATGTTTTAGACTCTACAATTCATAGCTTCCTCATTTCAGACCATGCTCCAATTTCAATAACTTTTTGTCCTACGAGTGAGAAGAAATTAAAGCATAAACAGTTGAGTTTTAATAACTCACTGTTAAGAGATGATGTATTTGTCAGGCTAATTAAAAAAAATATTAAAGAATTTGTGGAAATTAATATGAATCCAATAACCCCTATTTCAACAATCTGGGAAGCATTTAAAGCAACCTGTAGGGGCTGGATTATTAGCTATGCATCATATAAAAATAAGGAGAAACTGAGGAAGAAAACTGAATTGTTATCAAAGCTTAAAGATCAGGAGTCTAAACATATGAGAGATCCAATGAGCACTTCTTTAAAACAAGAATTATTTTTGACAAAGGCTGAGGCACAAGCAATGTTACAGGAGGAGTCTACTTTTTCATTATATAAACTGAGAAGGACATTATGAAAACGGGGAAAAGGCAGGGAAAATGTTAGCGTATCAATTGAAAAAACACAAACACTCTATTTATTCTCTAAGGGATACCAATGGTATGATCATTAAGGATCAGGAGACTATTAATGATACCTTTAGGAGCAATTTTACATGCTTGTACAAATCTGAATATAATGTCAAACAACATGACTTAAATAATTTCTTCAATAATCTATCCTTGCCAAAATTGAAGGAAGAAGATAAAGAAAATTTGGAAGCTCCCATTTCAGAAGAAGAAATTCATGATACAATTAAATATTTAGCAAATGGTAAAGCACCGGGTAATGATGGTTATTCTGGGGAATTCTATAAATGTTTTTCAAGAGATATTATGCCTTTGCTTCTTTGCTTGTATAATAATGCTGTAGAGGAACAGGTTATGCCACCAACAATGCGAACAGCCATCATATCATTGTTGCCAAAACCTGGTAAGGACCACACAGATGTTAAAAATTACAGACCAATAAGTTTGCTTAACAATGATTATAAAATCTTTGCAAAATTGTTAGCAAAACGGTTAGAAAAAGTGGTTCCATATTTAATTCATGTAGATCAAGCTGGCTTTATCTCGGGGTGGCTCTCAGCCAACAACATGAGAAGGCTCCTACAAATCATGCAAAATGCCCCCCAGAACTTGATGTACTGCTGTCTGCTGCCTTTGATCAGCAGGCAGCGGCCAGCAGTACATCAAGTTCTGCCCGTTAGCGGGCCGGTACCGGAGGGGCCAGATGACGCGAGGCAGAAGACGAGTGCTGCGTCACCGGCAGCGGCACCTCCCGCTGCAAAGAAAGCACGCCGCTTTTTTTTTTTTTTTTTTTCGGGCCGGGCCGGGTTCAGGTAGATAATTAATGCTGGTGTGTCGGGCTCTGTCGGGTCCGGGCTTCATAACCCGCGGATCAGGTCGGCTCGGGTTGTAACTTTCACGCCCGTTGAGAACTCTAACGAGGCCTAATATCACGAAGCTAAAAGTCTCTGAGCCACCAGCGTCACTGAGGAGAAAAACACATTTTAAACAAATTCACTGTTCATGTTCTACTTTACAGGCTGTTTGTGAGCTGGTCACAGGTAAACAGACACAACAATAAACACAACTGGAAACAAACTTAATGTTGTATAGACGGTGAATATAATTACGTAATTACATGTGATTTATTTTTCGTTGTGGTTTTACCGAATCAAATAAAACAATTTGAATGAGTTTTATGTGCATTTCCTGCTGATGTAGAGCAGCACAAAAAACATAAACTACTCATCCTACCAGCTAATGATTTTTCTGTTACCATGACGCTAAATTCATTAATAACCTGATCTCTGTCCTGTCCTAAATGTGATCAATGAATAAAATAAATAAAAATGTGATTTAAAAAATCTGTATAAAAAATTAATTAATAAACAAACATTGTGTGTCATGTACAGGTTTACATTTATTACTGAATTAATTTGAGATACATTTCCTGGCAGTTTTTTATTCATGTAAGGATTTATTTATTCATCAAATTTTGACAAAAATGGCTCTCCATAGGTGTTGATGTTTTATTCTGAAATTGTTCACTTCTACCAATGTGCGACCTTTACTTTGAAGGTAAATAGTCCCCATTTCTGACTCTCCACTTCCTGGTTTATTTTTCATTACAAGTCCCTCATTACAAGTCCAGAGCCTTCAATGGACGTAAGGACATGCACACACACACAGAGTTCACCTGCCGATCACGCTGTGCATCGACCTGCAGGCGCTGCTGTCTGCAGTGGTTTTCAGACTTTTTTCTGCTCATGGCCTCCAAAGGTGGAGTCTGTAAAATAATGTCTAAAGCCCTTGTGTGCACTCACATCAAATTGTAAACATTGATTGGTTGGAGAAAAAATTAATCCAGAGGGGAGGATGAGTGTCTCTGCTGTTGTGTGCAGTTTCTTATGCACACAACAGTAACACACTAACACATTGTCAGATTTACCTGTTGTTCCTGTGCGTTTTACCTCTGCTACTTGTTGCTTATTGGTTCTCTGTTCTAGTGAACCTAATCTTTTGATGTGCTGGTCTACATGATAATAATGCATAACTAGAGGCAAATGCATCTCTTTCTAGACTAGAGCTGAGGACAGATTGGGGCTTTTGACGTTTGTATTATTCTTATGATCTTTGTGATGTCATCTTCAGCCATGAGGCATCTCACACCAAACAGCTTTTTACACACGACCTGCAGCTCACAGAAGAAACTAATAGGAAAACACCTTGTCACACTGACATCACACCAACATTAAACTGACACCTTTCATTAGTTGTTAGTGTCTCAGCTGAATGTGAAAATGTCACAAAATGGACAGGATATAAATATTTGTTTTAGATGCTGAATGTGGAGTCAGTGACGTTTTCTGTCAACAATGAATCAGAAATGAATTTGTCCTGAAAAGAGACCAAACACTGCACTCACCTGTAAACTGTGTGTCGAGACAGAAGTGCTGCAGGTCAGTGAAGCAGCCACCATGCACACACACACACACACACACAACACAGGAAGTGTGTTCTCAGCGTCACTCTCATTGGGATTTATTTAGTCTTTCCTCCTCCAGCAGCGTCTCATAATGAGCTTCCTTCACTGTTGGTTTGGCTGCTGCAGATGGAGTCATGGAGTCGGTGGACTGGCTGTAACTCATCAGGGAGGCAGCAGATCCATAGATGGACTTTACCTGGTGGTGGTGGTGGAGCAGCTGATGAAGGTGGTGCCCTCCCTGTCTCTCATTGGTCAGTGATCGCTCTGCTGTGGGCAACACTGATGGTTTCTGTGCTCACTGATTCACACGTCGACTCGTCTTCTTGTGTCACTGGAAGGTGACAGGAAGTTTCACATTTCAAAAATAAATTTGGATTAATTCTTCCGTACCTCTCTGAGGTTCTTCTATGAGAGCTCAGATCTGACTCGGTGGTTTATGTCTTCACTTCATCTCTTGCTGTGTGTATGTGGAGTTTCCATTGCTCACACATTCTCCTTCATCTTGACCTTTTCACCTTTTGAGTACACACATTGTCTCCATGGTGACCAGAGCACATCTCTCTGAAACTTGGAGATCAGTTAGACTTGATTATTTCATTCCAGTGGTTTCCTCCTGATGTATCTACTTGTATTAAACCCCCTGCTGGACAATAAGTGACATCACAGCACTATTATAGCTGTTAGACTACCAATAACTGTTTATAATAATAATTATCTGATTCATTCAAAGTTATCCACTGAGTGTTTTATGTCAGTGATAGATGATTGTCATAGTATATGGTTCATTTCACCTGGGAACATGTTATATGTTGTTACTGTAGCTTACCTTCCTTATGTTACTTTGACCATAATATTTCTGTAATATTGTGTGTGTGATGAACAGGAAATTCTTTGATACTTCAGTTCGGACACATGTCAGCATTTTGTACTTGTATGTGATAGTTTCTCTTCCTGACTGAAGTTAACCACCTGTTCATCAGTCCACAACAAACACATTACATTACACATTATTTAATGTCTTAAACGTTTAAAAGTTTCCTTCAGTCCACATACTCTTTTTTTAAGTATATATTTTGGGCTTTTATTGCCTTTTATTGATAGGATAGTCGAAAGAGAGAGTGAGCTAAACGCCACCCCTAGTCCACATACACTTTAAATACATGTTACAGGAGCAGCTCATTAGTTTGGCTGTTAAAGACTACATGTGGCTGAGTTTAACAGAAATCAGGCGTTTTTGTTTTTTTTACACTAATTCTACTTTAACGATATACAATGACATGACTGAATAAATATGAAAGAGTTTATGATAGGCTACTTACCACCAATCTGACTGTAGCAGATAAATGTGGAGAACAGTGAAAAATAGACTGAAGTCTACACAATGTTACAGGAAATATATAGAACTGCAAGCAGATGTGCTATGTGAATATGTGTCAGCATAAAAAGGTCAGAAAGTAAGGCTCTCGTACTAATTTCATCTGACGAGTTGTAGTCCGTTACATACAATATTCACGTGTTAGAAAAAAAGGAAACAGTTTCAACTAAATACTGATTCCTGATTAAAAGAAACGAACCACAATATCAGTGACTGTAGATTTAACACGTCTTACTTTACTGAACATTATCTTTGTTGTTTGTCAGTGTTGTCATTTATGAAAATCCATGGTCCAAAGCCCCATGTGGTTCCTGTAAAAGTCTCATTACTCATCCATTTAATCCACTAGCATAGCATTCATTAAAACGTAGCATCAAATCCAGAACGCCGTTCGCTCAGCCCAGTGGCATGATGGGAGTTACACTACTGATATATTCAGTGGGCCACATAACACGGAGGTCACCCCGAAAGTCAGCAGCTTTGTCAGTTTATGCAACAGGCGAGCAGCTCTGATAGTTGTTATAATAAAAACTCTTATAATCTCTGACATGGTCGCTGCTCTTCAACAGACTCTACTGTGCATCATTAACAGTAGTGAATAGTGAACTCACCTCTCTCTGCTGCTCTGTTGGCTCCTTACATCCTTTGTTGCATCCGTGTGTATCAGGGACAATCTCACTTCTCTTACATCAGATCGAACATCCTGTCGTCACGGCGATAATGATACTAGCTGTCATATGTAGTTTTTGATTGAAGATGATTGGCTGGCTCCTACATTGACGCATAAGGTTCTCCTCTAACTACTATACTCATGTAGTTTGTAGGTTACAGTTATTATGGTTATTCAACAGTGGACTGACTGTGTTCCCAGTCGTGTTGCTCAGACTAGAGCCAGAAATCACTGAACTCTGAAACACAGTGACGTGAGCCTGCAGTCCAGCCTGGTCATGTGACCTTCTACCTGAACACAGCACTTTCATATGAGTGTTCATTCATGTTCATGCCCTGACCCCTTGTGGTTGTTAGGTGGCACTACGTTACATTGATAATGATGTAATATGAACAGGTGAGTGTTAAATGTTGACTGTTTCAGGTCTGAGTCTCATCAGATAATCAATCATTGATCATTATTTTAAAACATCAGTCTGTGATTTATTTTAAATCAAAAGAGAATAGGAGGTTTTTGGTGTCACAATCAAGAAATGCAATTCAATAGAAAATGGGCCCTCTTTGTTTTGTTTTATTTTTTAACATTATTTATTTTAAAACCAAAAACCATATTCATATGGATATCTGATTTTTCATTCTAAACCAAAGACTAGAAACAAAATGATTTGGTCAATTTGTTTTTAACAGAAAGAAAGAAAAGAAAAAAAAGAATAAATGTTCAAATTCGCGTTTTCTAATTTTTCCCCTTTTCCCTTTAATTTTTAATTTAACTGTTATTTATACAGGTACTCTCACTGAGACATGGTGTCTCATTTGCATTCTCATTTGACAGAGACAGTAGCTCAGGGCACAGACAAGAAAAGGATATGAAGAGTGAAAAAATCTAAATAAAAGCCAAATAAAAGATACTGTCAAACACCACTCAAGCCGAGTGAACACACGAGCCTCCCACAATGGCGACTGCATTGTCCCCAAGTGTACAACATCATTTGGACAGTCTGCCTTTTCAATAAAAGGGGTTAACCTATGGAACACTTTACCCACTCACCTGAAACTGGAGACTGACACAAACTCGTTTAACAGAGGACTAAAAGCATGGTTAAAAGCAAAACAACAATGCTCACATGTATAAATATGGACTTTTTTTATTGTTACTATTTTTACTGTTACGATCATGATTCTGTTTACTCAATCTCCTCTCGTTGATCTTGTGTTCTGTATTTTTTAGTATGTTACTGTCATGATGTAGTGTCATGCACTTGGTTTTATCTCATACTGTTGATAATATGTTCTGTATTTTTAGATTAGCCGCCTATGGACTGGTGTTGAAAATTAGCACTTGTGCTAAACACACTCAAGCAAAGCATCTGGTCTGTCCACTGGAACAGTCTTAATGTATTTGTGATGTCCATATCAAATAAATAAACATAACATAACATAACACCAAAGATGCCCCATTTTGAACGTTTTTGTTTTTTATTCTGATGCCAAAAGCAATACTTTTATTCTCTACTCCTCTAAATACCCCATGGGGGTATTATTTTTTTGAAAAATTATGGCTTTTAATAGAGATTCTCCATATTCAACCTTTAACTAATGCTTAATAATGTGATAATAATAATAGTGGATTACATTTAGCGCATTTCTATCGTTACCTGATGAATTATTGATTATCAGATGATGCCCAGACCATTTCAGTTTCAGAAACCCATCAACTGTGTAGTCTTTATAAGTTGATAAACTTAATATTAATAGGTTAATACTCACTGTTGTGTTTCAGTGTTGGTGGATGTGACTGTCTCTGACCTCTGTGTTGAGTGTGAACTCTGCCTGAATCACTGTAGATCAGCTGTGACACGTGGGAAGATGTGCTGGGTGATGAATCCACGTGGACAGCATGTGATGCAGCAGCAGCAGCAGCTGTGATGACTCTCTGTCATCACGACCCTTCATGGAGGTTATCACCAGCATCGATGAAGGAGAAGCTGTTACTGAAGAAAACTCCAGTCAGACCACGGTGAAGCACACTGATGCTTCCAGAAGCTGACCTCCTGATTTTAAAATAAACTTTTTTTAAACACTGTAAACGCTAACCAATACTGTAATTGTACTTTTACCGCGTTTACCTGGGCTTTTAGGCGAGGGATCCTCCAGGCAGGGACTGCTTTCACTGACTGATACAGCGGTGGGAGAAAACAAAACAGCAGCCAAAGCTGTATGTGGTTCACAATCGCCCAAAAACTTGCAGTTTGACAACGTTTCATGACCAGTGAGATGACGTAAGTCTTCGTGGGTTGATAGACGGTAAAATTACCGGTCCTTACTGCTGCTCTGTACATTGTCCAGTCGTGTCGTTGAACAGATGTTTTATCCTCCTGCGCGAGTCACTTCACTGAAAACTATGAATGATCTTTGTGACTTCTTCTCTCTATTATCTCAGAACAGTTTATCCAGAAATTTGCTGATATTTCCTATGAAATCGATACCAAATACTGCCAGGAGCATGGCTGGGAGTGAAAGCTTGCCCGCCGTAGCAACAGTAACAAGGGGGCGGGGCTTACGCGAAGGGTCAATTGAGATTTTAAAGAAAAGAGTTCTACAAACAGTTAAATATAATCTGTACTCCACATTAAAATACACTGATGTGTGACACTAATAGGAGCATGAGCAGCTATAGAGTTTACATCATTGGGACATGAGGAATATAATTTGGCTAGCAGGCTAACATTAGCGTCATTGCCAACCAACCTAGATTAAAACACTTTGTTAATATCAAATTGACCAAATCATATTTTACTACTTAAAACTCAAATCACACAATACCTTGTTCCTGTCACAGCAAGGAGCTTAATTATGACGAAGATCTTTATACTGTGGAGTCAGATCTGACCTGCTTTGTCTGAAGCCCGGGAAACTCAAACTGCAGACAAAAGAGACGTCTACCGGAAAACTTCAAAATAAAAGGTCCGTAATAGTGCAAAGGCTTAACAAAATAAAAGCTTTAACAAAGTGGTTACCGATTTAAGTAAAGGAAAAGTAACAATGAAAAACACCAAAGAGATCTCTTTTTTTATTTTTTACTAAACCTACCCAGTTAAGTTGTTTCAGTGCCCCTCAGAAAACATGCACATAGACAAAAATCGACAAATGCTGAAAATTTCAACGACGCTGTGTTTACAACTGTAATTTCAAGGTTGCAGCTGGATTTGCTGGATGGAATGTGTAACCCTGTGTTCATGCTTATTTTATTTTTGATCAGGGGTTGTATGTTGTTACCATACAATTGATTGTATTATATTATTTTATAGTTGTAGGCCTACTGTTTTTGTATTTTGTGCGATATTGTTACAGTTATGAATTTAACTTAGTTTGTAGCCTAATATAATAATTTGCAGTATTTTATGTATGGATGTTTTGGTGCACTGTTTGAAATGTTTGGTTATAACTTTTGTTCCTTTACTGGATGACTTTGGTTCCGCCTGCCCTTGTGTTACGGGGGACAGGTAAAGGTCTTGGTCTTCCCAGCATGTACGTTTTGCTGTGAATTAACGGTCTCACTGTTGCATCAGTGTCTTTTTTTTTAACCCCCAACACGCTCATAGAGCAGAGTTACACACTTGTTTATCAACTGACAGAAATGGAGCAAAGAGCAGTAGAGCAGGTTAGTACAGGTAAGAGCACGCCCTCACGTCAAACAGGTGAGGCAACTTTCATAGTTTCACTTTTGACCAACGTTTGTGTCGCAGTTTATTTTCTCGTGTGAAGGTAAGGTGAACAGTTTGAATGTTTTCCTCGTTAACACCTGTTGTTACCTGAGTTCTCTGCTTTTCAACTTCTCATTGTTGTGATAATGTTACTGTAGCTGAGTCAGAGCTGTAACATGTTGAGTGGATGTTGTCGGTAAGAGCAGAGGCACAGAGCATAATAGTGGTTGTTTGTGTGCAGCTGTGACTTTGTCTGTGGTGAGTGGTCTGTCATTAGATTTACACTACAGGACTGATGTGGACTCAGGCTGAGCGGCTCAAAGGGTTTTTAATATGATGTTCAGAAAGACAGTGAACACCACAGAGGCTCCTGCTTCAACAGCTACTACAGTCTATTGATCAGTACTGTTACTGCCTATCATCAGTACCACTGACACTGTCTCTGTGTCCCCACCAGTCTGTTATTACACACAGCAAACACTCTGGGTTATTGATTATTGGACACAAATCATCAATATTGTTCTGAAGAATCTTTTAGAGCTGCAACAGTTTTATATTTTTCAAGCAGAAATCTTAATTTTTCAGGCTCAAACACTGAAGATTTCCTTGTTTTCTCTGTTTGATTTGACTGTAAACTGAATATTTTTGTCTCTTTGATTGTTGCTGTGACAAAACGAGACATTTGAAGATGTGGCCTAGAGGAACTTGAACGCATCATTTGTCTGTATATTGTGGCAGCTGGAGAGTTTTTTCCCTCTCTTTGAACTCCCAGTGTGAGTGAAATGACTGAATGTTGTGATAGTGGAGCTGTGAGGTGAAATAAGTTGAGGCCTAGTTGTTGTGTGTAGAATAATCAGCTGTAGTTTGTTTGATCCAATGGTTTTCTATAGGGACTCAGTGGATCTCAGTCTTTGCCTGAGCTGAGGCAATGACAGAGGTTCAAATTACGACAATCACTTATCAGTGATCTTATCAGCAGATGGACTTTGGCCTTGTGGTGGTGGAGCAGTTGATGAGGCCAGTGCCTTTCCTGTTACTCATTAATTGTTTATTGTTTTATATTACTTTATATTACTATACTTTACTTCCTTGTGTGGACAGACTGTGCCACATCAACTCAGTGGATCTCAGTCCTTGTGTGTGTCAGTGGATGGAAACAGTCGTCCATGGATCATGTTGCTGGGCTGCTCTTCACTTCACTGCAGCTTCGTGACGCCATCTAGTGGACTGATAGTAGAAGTACAGCAGCTGATGGCAGCTTCCTCTTCCTCACTGCTGTGTGACTGCATTCAGCTGACACTGATATGAAGCAGAGAAGAAGAGCCAATCAGTGGAGGAGCAGCTGGAGACATGATGGACATGTGAGCTGCTGTGCACATGAATAATGTGTGTTTCCTCTGCAGGTGAAGCTACAAAGTGTGTGTGAGCTGATGTGGATGTGACCTCAGCAGCATGGATCAGTGTGAGGACAGAGAGGAGGGGGCCCCTCCCTCTAAAACCACTCTGTGTGGGGGACATCAGGGCCAGACCAGAGGTCAAAGGTCAGAATTAAAACGGTCTAAAAGTCAGTTGTTGTGTTTATAAAAAGATTTAAGATATTTTTCATCAGTTTTTCTCCAACATGCACATTTATCAGTTGTGTTGTTGTTTCAGGATCCAGCAGCAGAGACAAGACTCTCCTGAACCCAGCTGTCTGGCTTTACAGAGCAACGTGTCAAAGGGCCGGTACATGGACTTCAAAGGAGGACGTGGATCAGCTCATCAGATGTAAGACAACACTAAATTTTGCTTTTGAAGCTTTTGAGTTTCTGTTGAACGTTCTTCCTGTGGAGTCAAAAAGAGTTACAACTCAGACACACATTGACATTGTCCAGCTGCAGTAAAGAGTCCCTGTCTGAACATCCACATGTTAATATTCAGTAATTCTCACAGTGCAGCCCAGTAGCAACAGGAAATGTGTCAGCACCTTCTACTTAAAACAGGAAGTAACCACTGGGTTAAAATCATCTTTTCATTTGCTCTAAATGTTGATGGTCTTGTTTCCACCTGGTAGAAGGAACATGGTGATGTTGGCTGCATCAAGTCGCCTCCTGGTGGCAGCTTTGAGGTGTGCAACAGGGCGAGGGGCCGATCAGTGATTTCTAGTGAGTTCAGAGTGACGTCAGACACAGAGAGCAGAGACAGAGGATCAGATCAGTTACAGGAGCTGAAGCAGAATCTCAGCAGCTGCTTTTTACAGGAGCAGACGAACAAACCTCCATAAATACTGAGAGAGAGAACGAGCAAAACTCAGGTAAAGATAGAAACTTCAACTCATCTACAGAACAAAACAAAGAGATAAATGACATTTTCTGAGGTAAAAAAAATCCCTCATCATCATTGTTTACAGCTTTTATCTACAGGAATAAGGAAACAAATCAAGCATTGATTTTTATTAAGCTTCATGTTTTTTTGTGTACATTTCTTTTTTCTTTTTTTTTCTTGAAAACCTAAAACTATTTAAAGGGACATTGTGTCACCTCTCTTGTTGTCTATTCACAAAAACCAAGAATTTCATTCAAAGTGTTAGAAACTTCAACTAATATACAGAACAAAACAAAGAGATTGAAAAAAATTGGTATTTTCTAGGGTTGAAAAAGTCTTTCATCAGGGGCAGTGTTTAGCTCAGATGGTAGAGCACCCGCCCTATGTGTTGAGGCTGTGTCCCTCACTGCAGGCGGCCCCGGTTCGAATCCTGCGTCGAGCGGCTCTCAACTGTCCTGTCAATTAAAGGCAACCCCCCCCCAAAAAAAAAGATATTTTTCATCAGTTTTTCTCCAACATGCAGATTTATCAGTTGTGTTGTTGTTTCAGGATCCAGCAGCAGAGACCAGACTCTCCTGAACCCAGCTGTCTGTCTCTAAAGAGCAATGACTCAAAGGCCCAGATTATTAACTTTAAAGGAGGACGTGGATCAGCTGATCAGATGTAAGACAAAACTAAATTTAAAAGCTTTTGAGTTTCTGTTGAACGTTCTTCCCATTACATACACCATTTTGTTACGCGAGTGACAAGACATGACGACTTCCCTTTGATTTTATAATGTTTAGTTGAAAACTTGTAAGTAAATTACAATGTCTGGTGCACGGTCAAAAGACTGTGTTGCTTCCACCATTATCTATTGACTGTTACATCTGGTCACAGTTACAACTGTCAGGTGACATCATAGCAAAGAATTTAAAGACACAGAACATTTTTTATCATGTACACATTACTAACTTATACATTTTAAAGTAAGACATTTTAAATCTTTTATGAATTATGATGAAATTATCATTATTAATTTTACCTGTTTTTAAATGAAATTATTGCCATTAAATTATTAACTTATTGGCCCTTACATTAAGGTTCATCTTTTTTCTGTGTTCATTTTCTTATTTTTGAAATCCTAAAGCTATTTAACATCAGTTGTGTTGTTGTTTCAGGATCCAGCAGCAGAGACCAGACTCTCCTGAACCCAGCTGTCTGTCTTTAAAGAGCAACGACTCAAAGGACCAGATTATTAAATTTAAAGGAGGACGTGGATCAGCTGATCAGATGTAAGCTGTAACTGACAGTCAGACTCAGGTTATTGTAGAAATGAACCAGTTTGTACGACATGTTGTTGGACCAGGTCTGAAACCAAAGTGTCTCTGTTGTGAACGTCCTCAGGGGACATATAAAGTCCATCTTGTATTATCTCTCTGTACTGATGTTCACTTGACACTGATTCCTCCACAGAGTGGACCAGGAGAGCTCAGAGGTTCCCAGTGGTCAGTCTGCCCAGCAGCATCAAACACACCTGGACTCCATGTTTATGGTGGGTACATGTCCAACAGCTGCTGTTACATCTGTTGTGTTCACCATCATCTCCATGCTGCACTTTGACACCAGTGGATTGTCAGTCTGTCAGGTTTCAGTTTGATGCTGTCACTCATAGAGTTTCTGTTCCAGCTGCTGGAGGACAACATGGTCACTTTTGTGAAGAACGAGCTGAAGAAGATCCACAAGTTTCTGAGTCCAGATTACCCAGAATGCTCAGGGAGTCAGAGGGAGGATGAGGAGGTGGTGAACAGTGAGGATGAAGAGCAGAGGAGCATCAGAGAGGCGTTAGAGAAGATCACAGTGAAGCTACTGAGGAGCAGGAAGCAGGAGGAGCTAGCTGAGTGTCTGCAGAGCAGTAAGAGGATTTCTGTAAAGATTCAACATGATGAACAAATGAGACGTTCACTGACATCAACATATGGAGGGAAACATGTTCATAAAGTCGTTATTTAGGGGAATTATCATGTTAATTTATTCTTGGTCTGATTTCTTGTGTTTTCATTCAGAACATCTTGCTGCAGTTTGTCGTCGTAAACTCAAATCTGACCTGAAGAAGAAGTTCCAGTGTGTGTTTGAAGGGATCTCTAAAGCAGGACACCAAACCCTTCTGAACCAGATCTACACAGAGCTCTACATCACTGAGGGAGGGGCTGGAGAGGTCAATGTTGAACATGAGGTCAGACAGATTGAAACAGCTTCAAGGAAACCAGGCAGACCAGAAACAACCATCAGACAAGAAGACATCTTTAAAGCCCCACCTGGAAGAGACCAACCAATCAGAACAGTGATGACAAAGGGAGTGGCTGGCATTGGGAAAACAGTCTTAACACAGAAGTTCACTCTGGACTGGGCTGAAGACAAAACCAACCAGGACATACACTTCACATTTCCCTTCACCTTCAGAGAGCTGAATGTGCTGAAAGAGAAAAAGTTCAGCTTGGTGGAACTTGTTCATCACTTCATCTCTGAAACCAAAGAAGCAGGAATCTGCAGCTTTGATCAGTTCCAGGTCGTCTTCATCTTTGACGGTCTGGACGAGTGTCGACTTCCTCTGGACTTCCACAACACTGAGATCCTGACTGATGTGACAGAGTCCACCTCAGTCAACGTGCTGCTGATCAACCTCATCAGGGGGAAACTGCTTCCCTCTGCTCGCCTCTGGATAACCACACGACCTGCAGCAGCCAATCAGATCCCTCCTGAGTGCGTTGACATGGTGACAGAGGTCAGAGGGTTCACTGACCCACAGAAGGAGGAGTACTTCAGGAAGAGGTTCATTGATGAGGAGCAGGCCAGAGAGTTCATCTCCCACATCAAGACATCACGAAGCCTCCACATCATGTGCCACATCCCAGTCTTCTGCTGGATCACTGCTACAGTTCTGGAGGAGCTGTTGAAGACCAGAAGGAGAGGAGAGCTGCCCAAGACCCTGACTGAGATGTACATCCACTTCCTGGTGGTTTATCTAAAACTGAAGATGGCCAAGTATGATGGAGGAGCTGAGACAGATCCACACTGGAGTCCAGAGAGCAGGAAGATGATTGAGTCTCTGGGAAAACTGGCTTTTGAGCAGCTGCAGAACGGAAACCTGATCTTCTATGAATCAGACCTGACAGATTGTGGCATCGATATCAGAGCAGCCTCAGTGTGCTCAGGAGTGTTCACACAGATCTTTAAAGAGGAAAGAGGCCTGTACCAGGACAAGGTGTTCTGCTTCGTCCATCTGAGTGTTCAGGAGTTTCTGGCTGCTCTTCATGTCCATCTGACCTTCATCAACTCTGGACTCAACCTGATGTCACAACAACAAACAACCTCCAAGAAGACTGAAACAACACAAGTCAAATCTGCAGAGACAAACTTCTACCAGAGTGCTGTGGACGAGGCCTTACAGAGTCCAAATGGACACCTGGACTTGTTCCTCCGCTTCCTCCTGGGTCTTTCACTGAAGACCAACCAGACTCTCCTACGAGGTCTGATGACTCAGACAGGAAGTGACTCACGGTCCAGTCAGAAAGCAGTCCAGTACATCAAGAAGAAGATTAAAGAGACTCCCTCTGCAGAGAAAAGCATCAACCTGTTCCACTGTCTGAATGAACTGAATGATCATTCTCTAGTGGGGGAGGTCAAATGGTCCCTGAGATCAGGACGTCTCTCCACAGATAAACTGTCGCCTGCTCAATGGTCGGCTCTGGGCTTCATCTTACTGTCATCAGGAGAAGATCTGGATGTGTTTGACCTGAAGAAATACTCTGCTTCAGAGGAGGCTCTACTGAGGCTGCTGCCAGTGGTCAAAGCCTCTAACAAAGCTCTGTAAGTGTAGAGATTGTTGGATTTATTTATTGTTATATAAAAACAAGTCTGTGTTTTTAACAGGACAGAAAATAAATCCCTTTCTTCTTTAATTCCTCACGATCATCTCTTCAGACTGAGTGGCTGTAACCTCTCAGAGAGAAGCTGTGAAGCTCTGTCCTCAGTCCTTAGCTCCCAGTCCTCTAGTCTGACACACCTGGACCTGAGTAACAACAACCTGCAGGACTCAGGAGTGAAGCTGCTGTCTGGTGGACTGGAGAGTCCGCACTGTAGACTGGAGACTCTCAGGTGAGGATCCATCAAGCTGTTTATCTGATGGCACTTGAACACATCTCTAGTTGACAGTGTTGACAGTGGTTTCCTGTGTGTTGTTGTGTGTGTTCAGTCTATCAGGATGTCTGATCACAGAGGAAGGCTGTGCTTCTCTGGCCTCAGCTCTGAGCTCCAACCCCTCCCATCTGAGAGAGCTGGACATGAGCTACAATCATCCAGGAGCCTCAGGAGTGAAGCTGCTGTCTGCTGGACTGGAGGATCCAGACTGGAGACTGGACTCTCTCAGGTATGGAGAGGCTGCTGCAGCCACACACACTGTCTGATAGAGGAGGAGGAGCTGGAACATTTTCTATGGACTTGCTCACACCTGATCACACCTGGTATTAACATCTGTCTCAGGTGATTGGTGCATTGATGACATCAGATCTGATCACTCAGACCATATCCAGAGGTGGTGTAGGCCACAGTGAAGCTGCGCCCACTCCACTGACGTCCTCTGTCTTAGTCTGACTCGTCCCAACACAGTTTATACTGAAGCCAAAATCTCAGAGTGTTTCAAACATGAGCTGTGCAGCTTCCATCCGTCACAGTGATGAACTACTGGGATCAGGAGTTTCTCCTCATGATGACTTCTGTGTCTCATCATGACTCACTGTGTCATATTCAGGAGAAGAGATGTCAGTGATGAAACCAGATGTTGGCAGCTGTGCTCTGAGTCTCTCGAGATGTTTTGATCAGACTTTATTTCAGAGTTCATCGGGAAACATTTCAGCTGCAGCTGGTTTAACTGCTCCTGAACCAACAGTGTTGGACCTGAACAGTCGCAGAGACTGTGGGCAAGGCAAGGCAATTTTATTTGTATAGCCCGTTTAAAAAAATCAGGCTGTCTTGAGGTGCAGGGCAATAAAAAGTGTCATAAAAAAAAGAAGAGGCAGGGAGAGCAGGCTGGGCAACCCTCTCTTTTTTCTGTTAACAAGAGCTTATAGGCATAGGGGGGCAGGGAGAGCAGGCTAGCTTGATGGGAGGACTGGATGGCAGACTGGTTCATGGGAAGGGAGGACAGGCTGGTTTAACAGCAGGGGAAAGGGGGGAAGGGGGCAACTGTAGACACAGTTGAGTGTGGACACACTAATAACAACATAGCAACAAGAATCAAACCATAACCCGTTTCGCAAATACCGCCATCTTGGACATCCCGCAATGCATTGTGGGTATGCACCGATGCACTCTGGGATTGAAAGCGTCCAAACAACACAGCAGCCCCGTGCTCCGCGGCTCTGACAGACGGGCCATGGCCGCAATGGACACAGAAGTTAACTTTAGTAATATGACGGTTAGTCATAAATGTAAACGGAATCAAAATAAAACTAGTGAAACTAGTAAATCAACTTGGAGCTCAAGCGTTTATAAGAACCAGGCGCATATTTGCAACAGGCTACTTATTTTTGCAATGACCAGCACCCATTATGCACAGAACAAGGAGGTAGGGCTGGGCGATATGAGAAAAAATCCTATCACGATAATTTTTTTCATATCAGTCGATATCGATATATATCACGATAGGACTCAAGTCACTGTTTTTGTCAAGCCTAAATGTTCCATCATACTCACAAGTGAGATTTGAAGATATCAGAAGGTTATTTCTGATTCAAATATTGAACATTTCAGATGTAATGATTAACATATAAAAGCAATGAGTAGCCTAATAACAGTTTCAGATAAATAAAACTGGTATTATATACAGTTAGTTTCAACCAAATAATTTGATTGGACAAGAGACATACATGAGTGCTGATATACAGTACAACAGCACTGGGACTGTTTACAGACATTATCACTCCGCTGTTCAGGCGTTCTTTAACATTACATCAGACAGGAGTTAGGTCAGACTAGAGCCAGGCTCCCCATACAGGAGCTGCTCCACCTCTCTGCTGCTGCTACAGTTATAAACGGACGTGAACATTAAAACCCGGACCTGACGTGGCCCGTCTAATTAGCGATCATTCTCAGCCTAAACCCGGCTGGAAAAGAAAAAGGAAGAGAAATCGCCGCGGTTAGCGCTTGCTTCGCAAGTGACCAGTGTTTAGGTCGGCACAGCTGAACAGTGTCGCTCTGGTGTGAGCAGCGGCAGCAGCAGCGGCAGCAGCAGCAGCAGCAGCAGCAGAGCGGCCACGCCGTGACTGCGCTCCCTTTGATGTGTGACGGCGAGCCGCTCCGACTGCCTGCTGTCTCCGTGGTTAAAGTTTAGTGTTGTTTAAGGTACTGTATTAGAGTTCAATCAATCTGGGTTAATGTAAACATGACGTACCACGTCTTTTCGCGGTCACTCGTCCTAGTTCTCCTCCATTTTTTCTTTCGAGGCAACACTCCTCTCTCTCTCTTTTTACTGGCGATGTCCCGCTGCTGACGCCAGGCTGCAGCAGCCCAAACATTACCACGTGTTGTTGTGCTGTGTACAGTCTTCCTGTGCTGTGTCAATCTAACCTGCTGGCTCAGCCATTGGTTCAGCGCGGCTCAACTCTCGTTTTCATTGGCTGTTTCAAAACATGAATGAATGAAACCTATCGACTTTCTATCGACCACGTTTCATATTGTTATTGAGTAAAGTTATATTGCGATATATATCGTTATCGTTTTATCGCCCAGCCCTACAAGGAGGTCACTGCAGGACCACTGGAATAAAACTACTTTAACCCCCGACATATCTTTATTGACATCAGACAATAAATACGACAGCTTGTCTGTGTTACCACGACACAGTCCTTATTAGTCCAGCACAACCTGTCACGCTCCCGTGTTTGTGTGTCTCTGTGTCTGTGTGCACCTGCACGCGAGAGAGCGAGCGGGAGGAGCCGCTGACTGACAGGTGAGGACGCTGTAACACAATAATATTCTATTAAGGGATGTGAACATGTACTAAAATATGTACAGGTGTAAACTGTGCAATGCTTTCCGTTTTAAACGTGTACACGGTACGGTTGCCGCCCCCCCTCCCGACACATGACAGCTGTAACCTGGTTTGTAATCACGGCCGTAGCCGCTGTAATATGACGAACCCGTGTACATATTTTAGTTCACATCCCTTGTATATGACCAAATAGTAATAGGCTATGTGTTATAGCGTCCTCACCTGTCAACAGCGGCTCCTCCCGCTCGCGACACAGACACAGAGACGTGACAGATTGTGCTGGACTAATAGAAGCTCTGATCTAGGAGTGTCAACATCTACACGTGTAAACAGGTACACGGATAACAAATCATAACCGTTTAGAAAAATCAATAATCGTTTACACGTCTTTCCCCCCCCCTCCTCCTCGATCATTTCTCACCAATATATATTTTTAGGGGTGATAATGTTGCCTGAACTGCGTGTCAATTCCCCCCTCTATCTGCGCGTAGCCTATACCGGTCTCTTTCCAGCTGTCCCTTCAGAATAAAGGCCGAGGGGGGAAAAAAACAACAACAACACCGACTCCTCCGGCCTGTACTGCGAAGGAGACTCGGCTTTGTGTTCATGTTCCAGCTTAACAAAACCTCAAGCCCCGGTCCGAGTTAACACGGTACGAAGCTGGTTATCAACTTGCTGCTGACGCTCAGCTCAACAGGTGAGCAGCGTATTCCCTCAGCTGAACATCTGTAGGCGGAGACGCTCAGAGAGAAAGTAAACAGCAGCGGATCAGCTGATCTCTCCCTCCGTACAAACGCAGACAGAGGCGGCCGCCTCAATATTTATAATTCAGAAAAAACCCTGGTAGTAAATGTTTTCGAGCCGAACCTGTCCGGTCGTGCCCGGTCCGATGACTGAGCCAAGGGAAGAGCCGGTAGCCTAAGCTGTGGCCGTACATTTATTCAGAAAAGGTGTAGGCTATTGGTGCAGATTAAACTTGTAAATGAATGCTGCTCTCGATCCGACCCTTCCTTCTATTCTGACTCTTTTGAACAGTAACAACAACAGAGATTATATTATAGATTTTCTGTGCTGACCATAAGAATTGTTTGAAATTAATAATAAATAAAAAGCCTTTGTTAGACACAAAACAAATTGTAAACGTTGACACCCCTACTCTGATCAGCTCCTGTGTCGTGGTAACACAGACAAGTTGTCGTATTTATTGTCTGATGTCAATAAAGATATGTCGGGGGTTAAAGTAGTTTTATTCCAGTGTTCCTGCAGTGACCTCCTTGTTCTGTGCATAATGGGTGCTGGTCATTGCAAAAATAAGTAGCCTGTTGCAAATATGCGCCTGGTTCTTATAAACGCTTGAGCTCCAAGTTGATTTACTAGTTTCACTAGTTTTATTTTGATTCCGTTTACATTTATGACTAACCGTCATATTACTAAAGTTAATTTCTGTGTCCATTGCGGCCATGGCCCGTCTGTCAGAGCCGCGGAGCACGGGGCTGCTGTGTTGTTTGGACGCTTTCAATCCCAGAGTGCATCGGTGCATACCCACAATGCATTGCGGGATGTCAAAAATGGCGGTATTTGCGTAACGGGTTATGGGGCGGCGTTTAGCTCACTGGGTAGAGCTGCCGCCCCATGTTGAGGCTCAGTCCTCGGTGCAGGCGGCCCCGGTTCGAGTCCCGCGTCGGACGGCCCTTTCCTGCCTGTCATTCCCCCTGTCTCTCTCTCGACTGCACTATCAATTAAAGCCAATAGAAGCCCCAAAAATATGCTTAAAAAAAGAATCAAACCATGTCCACTGCTCAGGGGCCGTATTCACAAAGCCTTTTATCTTACCGCTAGGAGTGCTCCTAACTCGCACTAAAAGTTTTTACGTCGGAGTTTTTTCTTAAAAGCTATTCACAAAGCCAATGAGACCTACTCTTACTAAGGATAAATCACTAAGAGCAAATTAAGAGTGACGCCCCTGGTGACGCCCCGTTGCTATGGATTACGTCAATTCTCGTGCACGAATTCGAGGCGCTCAACACGGTGATTGGTTGTTGAGTGCCGGCGGCGCCCCACTCGCAAAGCAGCCGCTGGTTTTTTTTCTTCCCACATTTTAATATTAATTTTCACATTCGTTGACAGCCCTATATGGTGATCATAATAATGATGAGAAAAGAAAATGCATTACCCACATTTGTGGCCTATAGCAGGATTCGAACCCAGACTAACAATAAGTTTAGTTTATTGGGGGAGCAGCCTTATCACATGAGCTATTACTACTAACAGATGTTTGTGTCTAGCGCACCCACCAACTTTTTAAAAATATTTTTGGCTCACATCAGCATGACTGCATCGCAGCGGTCGCATTTACCTCAGTCCGACCGTTGTGACGCCGATATTGGACAGTCCGTCACCGTCACTCCTCCCGTTTTATAGTGAAAATGTTGTAGATCAGTGGTCCCCAACCACCGGGCCGCGGACCGGTACCGGTCCGTGGATCATTTGGTACCGGGCCGCAGAAAGATTAAATGAAAATGAAAAAAAAAAAAAAAAAGTTTGTTTCGTCTATTTCACACTTCCGGTCGTTTTATTTTGAAAATGTTGCCACTTCCGTTTGTGCATCGTTCCAGCGCTGCGCAATTGACAGGCAGGCACAAACGTAAAAGAGTGAAAAACACACGTCGCCGGGCCGGGAAAAACTCAATAATGAGACGACAGAAGACCCGACGCTTTCCAACAAGAAGAAAGCTGTTCTAAAAGAAAAAGCACGAGTCCTGTTTAAATTACGGGTTCATTGCAACAGGTGATTCACATGCTCCAAGCTCCGCAATGTGTGTGCGGGACCCGGCCGGCTCTCTGCCGCTTCATCACTTCACAGAAAACTGATCTCCCTGCGTTCTGGATTTAAGCAGAATATCCTGAGATCGCCACAAAAGCACGGAAAACCTGCTTCCATTACAAACATATTATGTTTGTGAAACGGAGTTTTCTGCAGCTTCAGCAGCAAAACGAGATGACAGAGTAGACTGGTAGAGACAGGAACCGAGATGACAGACGGAGCATCACCCCCAGATGACTGACATTATTATTGTGATACTATATTATGGTGAGTTGTAACAAAGAACGTAAACGTAAGAGAAAACTAGGCTATGTGAACATGTAGTCCTGTTTATACAGTAGGCCTACATGTAATGTAAACAGGAGAACGTACGCTACCCCCTAGCCCCCCCCCCGAAGAGAACGACCCCACCCCCCCACCCCCCCCCCCGGTCCGCGGTTAAATTTTCCACCGGTGACCGGTCCGCGGAGATAAAAAGGTTGGGGACCGCTGTTGTAGATGACCCAAAAAAAAAAAAAAAAAAAAAAAAAAACACCGACAAAAAGGCACGTTGGGCATCAAAGGGCAAAGGGGCAGGTGCTCCAGCTCCCCCCTCTGCAGCAATTCGCAGTCCTCCATACATTTGCCTGGCTGCAGCCATTTGCGATTCTTTGTGAATAGGTCTTACTGAGTTAGGAGTCCTCACGAGGACTTTTAAGCTCTCCCAGACTTAGGAGCTACTTTTAGGCATAAAATACTTTGTGAATTACTCTTATTTTAAAAAACTAGGAGTCCTAAATTTAAGACTGACACGCCCACTTTTTTTAGGAGTTGCTCCTAAATTCGGCCCTTAGGAGCTACTTTTAACCTTAAGATTCTTTGTGAATACGGCCCCAGAGACAGAAATCAGGCGGCACCATCAGGTATCTGTCTGGTCAGATATTGATGATCAATAATCAGCTCAGTCTCTCTGAGATCCTGATCTTGTCCTGATGAGATCTGTTGTTGTGTTGAGGAGACAGTAAATCACAAGTGTGACATCCAGATGTCATCACTGTCCAGAGGCCTGGAGCTGTCAATCAGAAGAGAGTGAGTGTTGTGGCTTTCCTTTGTGGTGTCAAAGTCATGTGAGAGGATGAAAGGAAGGGTTTGGTACAAGAATGAACGACGGGATTTATCTGTTTCAAAAACAAAGGTTTACTTCAAGAAAAATCAATTTACATCCATCACTCCTTCACTCCTTAGAAAAACTATGTGCTCCCTATTACCGCTCTCACATCCAACTGAGGCTGTAGGTGATGTAATCTCCCTCAAATTCTACACTATAGATATACAAACTATGAAATACCGGTAATGAAATTCAATCTAAATCTCAACCCATTTCTACATCTATAAATTATGGCTCCTACAGTGAGTGTAGTGAACAGTATAGTATATAGTATAGTGTCTGTGGCTGAATGTATGTGTGTGATCAAACAGCTGTTTTCAGACTGTGTGTGCTGCTCAAACACGTCTGACTCCAGATCAGATGAAGCCACAAAGTGTCTCCTTAATGAAAGTCTCCAGCAGCTGGAGCTTCACTTCCTGTCTGAGTCCATGTGCTCTGAGCTGAGCCTGGTTCTCTCTGCTCTACAGTTTCTCTGCTTCCTCTGGACTCTGACTTCAAGTCCAGTAAAAATGTGTGGACAGGTTTGATGGAGCTCAGGACTGGTCCTGAGGACGGCTGCTTTGTTCCACATGATGTGACTGATCTCAGTGAGTCAGTGTGTTGCAGTTGATCTGTGTGAAGAGCAGAGAAGAACAGAGTCATTGATCATGAGATCCTGATCCGTCCTGTCACTGTGATCAGATGGTTTCTATTAGAGCTCCTTCATCCACTCACTGCTGCTGTGGCTCCTGTGGAAACCTGCTCACAGCCTCATTCTTCAGCTTCCTGGGGAGTTTTCTTCAAACTAACACAAGTTGTGTTCACACTCAGTGTTTCTCACTAAACTCACTGTTTCACTGAGCTCTAACAAACGTGTTGAGAGTGTTTCCTTCCTCATCAAACACTGAAACCGTCCACTGTTCACAGCTGCACTCTTTTTCTTCTTCTCCACCTGCTGTCTTCATCTTATTTGCTGTGATGTGTGTTTTGCAGCTTGAGAGTCAGAGAGTGAAAGTGTGTGTCTCACACTGCAGTGACATCACATGGAGAAAACACATGATGAAGTGTTTCCTCCTCGTCTCCTCCTGCTCTGTATCATCACTAGATAAAGACTCCAGCTCCTTCTTCTCTGTGCTCAGTGTTCATCCATACATACCAGCCTCCATGTGAACACAGTGATAAAACAGTGTGTGTGTGAGAGCCATGTAATGTCCATGTGTGCATGCTGACAGAGAACGTGCTGCTCTGACCCCCCTCCTCCTTTCAGGGTGGAGCCTGCTGGAGTCCAGTGTTTGTCACCAGGTCCGAGGAAGTGTAAGTGTGTTTTTACTTTATTTTTACTTACTTATTAAAAAAAACCTGTTAAAAATAACATGTTTCAGAAATATGACCTGGTGAAAATGTAATAAAACCACACGTAAAGGTGTATACACATACATGTGCATAAGTGTCTGTGTGTGTACATGTATGTGTGAAAATTTTTGTTTGTATGGATTTCTATACAGATATTGGTGTTTATGTATTTATGTGTATATGTGCGCATGTGATAGTAAATTTATTTATGTGTCTATACTGCATGTAGCATGTCAACACTTAATAGAAATGTATTAAGATGATGAGCAGCTGGGCTGCAGCCGCTCATGTCACTTTTGTTGTAAACGTTGTTTGTTATGTTTTTCTTCTTCTTCTTCTTCCATTTCTTCTTTGCTTGGATGTAGGTACTATCTAATTTGTGAATTAATTCTTTGTAACAAGGGGTAGACAATATAAGTTTGCTTCTTTCTGCCCCCTTTCATTCAAGAGTTACAGTATTGTCATTGTTTATTTTATTTTTTGTTTTTATGCTCGATAAATGAATGAAATAAATAAATAAACTAAACTAAACTAACTCAACTTTGAGCAGCACATTCAACCATCTTCACACTGTCACATCACTGACGTCATGAGTCTTCATCAAACTGTCAATAACTGATCACATGATCAATAACTGCAGCTGTGTCTTGCTCTCTCCATCAGATTCCTGTCGACTCACAATCGACACAAACACAGTGAACAGAAACATCAAACTGTCTGACAACAACAGGAAGGCAACATATGTGAAGGAGCGTCAGTCATATCCTGATCATCCAGACAGATTTGACCGGTGGCCTCAGCTGCTGTGTTCAACTGGTCTGACTGGTCGCTGCTACTGGGAGGTCGAGAGGAGGGGAGGGGTTTATATATCAGTGAGTTACAGAGGAATCAGCAGGAAAGGAGACAGAAGAGACTGTGGGTTTGGAGGGAACGATCAGTCCTGGAGTCTGAGCTGCTCTGATGGTGGTTACTCCGTCAGGCACAATAACAGACTGACAGACATCACCTCCTCCTCCTCCTCCTCCTCCTCCTCCTCCTCCTCCTCTGTCTCTAACAGAGTAGCAGTGTATGTGGACTGTCCTGCTGGCTCTCTGTCCTTCTACAGAGTCTCCTCTGACACACTGATCCACCTCTACACCTTCAACACCACCTTCACTCAACCTCTGTATCCTGGGTTTGGATTCCCCTGGTACAGTCCCGGTTCCTCAGTGTCTCTGTGTTGAGTGAATCAGAGTCTCCTCCTGTCACAGAAACCTTCTCACTGTTGAACAGACAGTTCAGTCTCTACATGTCTGTAACTCCCGTTCAGTCAATTATGACACAAGGTGTTCCTCTCACAGGCATTTATTCTCTTCAGTCGAGGAATTATCAAGAATAGTTCACAGGTCGACGAATGTCGTAAGAACTGAATAAATAAACATAAACAAACAATTAAATCCACGCAACACAGAACGAGCCACGAAGCACAATATAAACAACAACAATACATAAACATACCTCATTGGCCTTCTTAACAGAACGGAGTTAAGGACACTTTCATCTGCTTCTTTCATACCGGACTTATTGACCGCTGCTCACCTCAAGCATGGTGAAGGTAAAGTGCGTCAACACAAAACGAACGTGAGAGCACTGACACCGGCGAACATTGGTTCCGCTACAATAAACAGTTCTCTTTAGACATAATTACATCCATGTAAATTAACACAAATATATTCCCTTATTTAAACTTAAATTATTCACATTTTATTCATATTTTTAACTACCAATTATTTATTAATTATTTAAATGAACTTAAATAGTATAACTGACTTTGATGGCAGCTACACTCCCACCAAATCACTGGTGATTTCTCTAATGAACTTAAGATAAAGATTCAAATAATAATTCAGATAATGTTTATGATATTTGGTGTGAGGAAAGGCAGTGAGACAACAAGGCTGCATTACTCAGCTTCCAGCAGGGTGACTGTCTTGTGGATTGGTCTAACGAGGTAGACTGGCTTGTTGAGTCGCTTTCCTTGGTCATCCAAAGTTGAGTCACTGATAAGCAACTGCAGCTTCCTCACACATCCATCTTCACCAGGGTACACTTCAGTGACCTTGGCCAGTTTCCACTCATTTCGTGGTGCAAGATCATCTTGTATTATCACTACATCGTTGACTCTTGCATTCCGATGTGTCTTGTTCCATTTTTGTCTCTGTTGCAGGTTTAACAGGTACTCTTTTTTCCATCTCGACCAGAACTCATTGGCCAAATGTTGCACTCTCCGCCATCTTTTGCGAAGATAAAGGTCTTCTTTCACAAACTCTCCCGGTGGTGGCAGGATTATGGAAGACTTCATCGTCAGGATGTGATTGGGCGTGAGAGGCTGCGGCCCAGTTGGATCATTGAGTAAATGTGCTGTTAAAGGTCGGCTATTTATGATCGCCATGACTTCATACAGGTAAGTTCTCAAAGACGAACTGTCAAGTCTTTGGGAGGACTGATCCAAAATGGATGTCAACACACTTCGTATTGTCCTGATTTGCCTTTCCCAGGCTCCCCCCATATGGCTGGCGGATGGAGGATTCATGACAAACTCGCAGCCCAGTTGCTTGAAGCACTCTTGCTTCATCTCCTTCACGGCTTCCATGAACTCACGTTTCGCACCAATAAAATTGGTTCCTTGGTCGGATCTGAGTTGTCGTACATTTCCACGTACAGCGATGAAGGTCCGAAGTGCATTAATAAAGGCGTCTGTTGTCATGTCATCAAGTAGTTCAATGTGCACAGCACGAGAACACATACAAGTGAACAGCAAACCGTAGCGCTTCAGCTCTCTCCGACCCTCCTTGACATAGAATGGACCAAAACAGTCCATCCCACAATAAGTAAAGGGTGGGGTTGTTTCCATGCGCTCACGAGGTAAATCTGACATTTTCTGTTCTTCTGTAGAACGTCTGAATTTTCTACAGTTCACACATTTGTAAATGTAGGACGACACAGCATGATTACATCCAATTATCCAGATGCCGTTTGATCGTAGTGCATTCATTGTTATGCCACGCCCTTGGTGGTGCACTTGCTGATGATAGTGCTTGATCAGTAAGGTCGATATGTGGCTAGACTTCGGCACGACTGCTGGATGCTTGATGTGAGGATGTAAAGCTGCATGTTCAAGTCGACCTCCCACTCTGAGGATGCCCCGTTCATCCAAGAAAGGATTCAATCGGTGCAGCTTGCTGGTCTTATTCTTAGCTGTGATCTCCTTCTTAGATTGAAGATTTTGGATTTCCTCTGAGAAGGTTGACTGTTGGACAATACCAATGATGGTAAGTTCTGCCTCCTTTCTCTCTTCGAGACTTGTGGCTTCATTGGTTCTGGATACCAACCCTTTAAGCTCTTTGATCCACCGCACAAGCCTGGCGATGGCTTGGACTAACCTTGTCCAGCTGGAGAACTTAAGGAAGCGACCGAGCAGTGAATCTTCTGTTGTTAAGGTCTTGTACACAAAAGCTTTACGCACTTCAGGGTCTTCAACTGCAATTTCTCCCACCTTAGTATCTCCACTGGGAAGCTCGTCACACCAGAGAAAGCTTGGACCCGTGAACCAGTTGGAAGCAATGAGCTCCTTTGACTTAAGACCCCGAGATGCGTGGTCTGCGGGATTTTCTTCAGAGGCCACATATCTCCATTGACTTGGATCGGTACTTTCCTTTATTCGCTGAATGCGATTTGCCACAAATACGTGGAATCTTCTGGCCTCGTTGTTGACATATCCAAGTACGACTCTTGAGTCCGTCCAGAAGATTTCCTGGGCTCCTTCGAGCTCCAACTCTTTTCTGAGCAAGTCACTGGTGCGAACAGCAACAACAGCTGCTGAAAGCTCGAGTCTTGGTACTGTAGTGACCTTCGTGGGGGCCACTCTGGCCTTACCCATGACCAGCGAACAGTGGATTTGTCCTGTTGCACTAACTGCTCTCAGGTAAGTGCATTCTCCATATCCCGTGACACTCGCATCCGAGAAATGATGGAGTTCTTGTCTTTGGACTTCACCGAAGCTTGCTGGGAGATAACATCTTTGAATCTTAACATCACCTAGATTCTGTAGGTCCAACAACCAAGATTCCCACTGTGACCGAAGATCGTCAGATAGTGGTTCATCCCATCCGGTTTTCTCTCGGCACATCTGCTGAAGTATTTGCTTCCCGACAAGAATGAAAGGCGCTACGAAGCCGAGTGGGTCGTAAACAGATGCTACCGTTGACAAGACGCCTCTTCTAGAAAGCGGGCGTTCACTCACCACTACTCTGAAGAGGAACTGATCTGAAGAGATGCACCACTTAACACCTAGGGCTCTCTCAATCAGTGGCTCACTCAAGGCTAAGTCTTGATGTCGTGCCTTTTCTGCACACTCTTCTCTGGGAAGTGATGCAAGTACCTCCTGACGATTGGAAATGAACTTGTGGATGCGTAGCTTGCCAGCGCTGCAGAGCTGCCTGGCCTCTCTAATCAGCTGTATCGCTTCGTCATCTGATGACACACTCGTCAGGCCATCATCCACATAAAAATTCCTTTCTACAAAGCGGATGCTTGCTTCACTGAAACGACCCTGTCCTTGAGCTGCAATGTGCTTGAGGCCGTAGTTTGCACAGCCTGGCGATGAGGCGGCCCCAAACAGGTGCACTCGCATACGATAGACTGATGGTTGGGCTTGAAAGTTTCCATCTTCCCACCAGAGGAATCTCAAATAGTCCTGGTCTTCTGTTCTGACGTGAAACTGATGGAACATACGTTCAATATCGCACATCACTGCTACAGGACCCTTGCGAAACCGGCAGAGAACACCAACCAAATTGTTCGTCAGTTCTGGTCCAGTAAGCAGATGGTCGTTCAATGATACGCCTTCAAACTTCGCTGAACAGTCAAACACGACTCTTATCTTCCCTGGTTTCTGTGGGTGGTACACCCCATGGTGCGGGATGTACCAAGCAGGGCTATTATTTACATCTTCCATTGAAACCTTCTCAGCGTCTCCGCGAGATATTGTTTCACTCATGAAGGCTACGTAGTCCTTATGGTATTGTTTGTCCTTTTCAAATCTTCTTCTCAAACATTTCAGACGATGCTCTGCACATTTCCTATTGTCTGGAAGATTCGGCCTGCCTTCTTTAAATGGCAAGGGCATTTCACAGTGACCGTCTTCCTTGATTCTGATTCCTTCCTCCATTATTGATAGGAAGCGGAGATCCTCTTGAGAGATGTGAGCATCTTCTACACCTCTTTCGTTGAAGTCAGACTCAAGTGCCTTTATCACATCTGGTGGAGTGATGACTTCTTTTACTTGTGTTCGACATATGTACCGGACTTCACTTGTCAGATTAGCAGGCGACTGCTGATAAGGTGTCACTTGTCTCACAACAACCGCGTGGCTGCTTCCGAACGCATCACCGTAGTCGACACAGGGATTCACACCGCCGACGATACTCCAGCCAAGGTCCGTTCTTTGGGCAAATGGCTCATTGTCTTTGCCAGCCACAACCTCTCTTGGTAGCAGAGCTTGAGAACAATTGTAACCTATAAGCAGGCCAACATCACATTCGATTAAAGGAGCAATCTCTTCAGCAAGGTGCTCTAGGTGAGGCCATGCTCTTGCTGTCTTAGGTGTGGGGATATGACTTAGATTGACAGGAATAAACTCTCTTGTGTAAGTTACTGGGAGAGGGATTTTCTTTGATGAATAAAAGCCTCTAACTTGCAACCCAGTTAGCTTCTGACTTGGAATGACTGTACTTCTGGATGCTAGCGTTGACAGTTTCAATTGCACAGGCTCCCTTTGAGTATCCAGAATGTCAGCCTTTTCTTGCAAAACAAAGGTGGTATCACTTTGATTGTCCAAAAGTGCATATAAGAGAACTTCACTGTCTGGGTTACTTGTTGTGGATAACCATACTGGCATAACCGAGGAGGTATGGGTGCTCTTCATATCTTGTACGACTCGGTGAGAAGTTGCCTCCCTCAATGTTGCATCAGTTGGTTTAGACTCTGTTCTTTCTTTTGACCTTTCTTTCTCTTTTGAGTGTTTCACACTGTCTTTTCTTTCGTCGTCCCGATATTCTTTCTTTCTGTCCTCCTTAGCTCGATCTTCGTGTAAGCATGTTGGGTGCTTCCTTTTGCATGTGTCGCAGACACTCCTCTTTTCACAGTTCTTTGAAAGGTGTCCTGTTTTCAAACATCCAAAACACATTTTATTTGTTTGCACAAATTTGACTCTTTCTGTAATTGACTTGTCCATAAACCTTCGACATGTGTGAATGCTATGGTTTGACTTCTCACAAAATACACAACCTTTAACATCTGAGTTTTCTTCAGAGCTGCTTGCTAGCACCTTTACACCGACGCTTCGTGTTTTTGGTGTCTTCATCCTTTCAACATCATTAGACTTCAGAGCATGAAGAGAGGTCACAGGGCTACAGGCTATCTTAGCTTCCCTTGCGACAAACCCAACAAACTGACTGAAGCTGGGGAATGTCTTAGCTTCTTCTTCAATCTCAATTACCTTTCTGTTCCATCTGGCTGTCAACCAATCAGGAAGTTTGGTAAGTATCCTTTGGTTTTCACCACAGTCATTTAGGACTTGGAGACCTTTAATCTCAGACATTGCTGCTTCACAGCCTCGAAGAAAGTCTGAGAACTCTCTGAGTTCAACACTATCCTTGGGTCCTATCTTTGGCCATGAGGTGAGCTTATCTCTGAAAGCTTTAGCGATCATGAATGAGCTTCCGTATCTTTCTTCCAGGACGTCCCACGCTGAATGGTAAGCTGCATCCGTGCCTATCAGAAAATAACTCTCAATGGCTTTCTTTGCAGGTCCGCCGACATACTTACGGAGGTAGTAGACCTTCTCATTCACTGGAATGTGTTTCCTTCCTATCAGAGTTTGAAAGGACATTTTCCAGTCTTTATACCTTAGCGGGTCTCCACTGAAGACAGAAGGCTCTGGTACAGGCAGACGGCTTGCATTGATTGACTCTGCTATTGCACTGGCAAGTGATGTAGTGCTATGCTCTTGATGGGCATTAATAGCAGGCTGCTCCCTTGTGGCAGTTTGTGTTAACACAGCAGGTTGTACATGTGCACCAGTCTGTGTTATATGATGCACTGGGCGACTTCTTGATTTAGATACAGGTTTCTCTTGCTTGGGCTTGCAGTCGTGGAGCAAATCTGATATCTCTTGATCTGAGTCTACTTCTTGTTGATAGACTTGCAGTCTTGCCTTTGCAGCATTCATCTTCTTGACTGTCTTTAAGCGCTCTATCTGCATGCGCTTCTCTTCTAAAGCATTTTGCCTTGCAGCATTTTCAGCTTCCTGTAATGCAAGTCTCTGTCTGTTCTCATTTTCAAGTGTTTCAAGCTCTTGTTTCTCACGTTCCATTTCTTGTAAAACTTCCAAAGTGGCTTGAGTTGCAGCTAACTCCGCTGCAGCTTCTTTTACCTTTGCAGAGGACAGACTTGAACGTTTTGAGCTTAAGCTTGAACTCTTTGTTGACTTAACTCCTTGAGAGTCAACATTAGATCTCTGTGATGCTGCAGATAAAAACACTGAGCCAGTCTCAACCCAGTATGCTTGATCACTTTTAGAATCTTGTCCTTTATCTGTCTCTTCGTTCAGATCCCATTGCAAGATCTTTCTTGTGAGAGCATCACATGTGTCTACTCTACGACGAGTCTCTCCATCAGGTGCCTTGTGTTGACGTAAGTCTTCATAGGCTTGTTTTACATCTGTTGAAGCATGGTCGACTTTAGTCATGTGGTCTTGCAGTATCTCATTGGGAAGGGATCCGTCATGTGCTCTTTTAGCCTCCCTCACAAGAGATTTCCATTTCTTGTAAGTAGTTGTGAAACTGTTCAAAAGCTTTTTAGATTTGTTGTCTTGGAGTTCTTGACCCTTTTCAGTCAGTGTTCTGTTTCTCTGACTTCTTCTTGGTCCTTCTTGTGCAGCAGCTTGTTTCTCAACACCAACCTCACTATCTTGTAATGAAATTGTGTTTAAATTTGCTTCAATAAGATGTATAGACTGCTGTTGTACTTCTATAGCTTCAATATTACCATGATACACAGCCATGTTCAGAATTGTTTGAGTTAACCTTACTTGTAATTTTTGATTTAGTTACCCTTTAAATGTAACTGAAACTAGTTACGTTGACTAGCTTAGCTTGAAGATTACTAGTTAGTGTAGCTGTTAAATTGCAATAAAATACAAATTTCAACTAACCTAACCCTTTTAACCTTTAAATTTAACCAACAATTTTTTACAGTGTCTTAATGTTTCAAAAATCGCTTTCTCAATACAAATGAACTTATTTCCACTTGCAATGGATTATATCACTTATTTTTAACTTTAGCAGTAGCAAAGAATGACTCTTTAAATGTCAAAACACTTCAAATGGTTAAATAATAAACGAATATGATGAAATCAGAAATCACTTGCTTGTTATCATGTACATAACACCAGAAAACTTCACCTTTCAGCACTTATAGAGTCCCTTATAAGCAGTTGATAAGCTATACCTCTTAACATTCAACTTGTTTTGAATGCATTACTTGCTTGTTGTAAGCTTGATCACTTGGTGCTCTTGGACTCTGCTTGCTGCTTGCTTGAGTTACCGGCATGTGCACAGTCTTATTTTCTCGGCGCTGGCGTGCGTTGCAACTCTCTTGCAGCTCCGTCCACGGCGGGCGCACACATCGTCTTTCCACCTCACGTCGGACAGGCTGAGTTCTTACTGTAACTCCCGTTCAGTCAATTATGACACAAGGTGTTCCTCTCACAGGCATTTATTCTCTTCAGTCGAGGAATTATCAAGGATAGTTCACAGGTCGACGAATGTCGTAAGAACTGAATAAATAAACATAAACAAACAATTAAATCCACGCAACACAGAACGAGCCACGAAGCACAATATAAACAACAACAATACATAAACATACCTCATTGGCCTTCTTAACAGAACGGAGTTAAGGACACTTTCATCTGCTTCTTTCATACCGGACTTATTGACCGCTGCTCACCTCAAGCATGGTGAAGGTAAAGTGCGTCAACACAAAACGAACGTGAGAGCACTGACACCGGCGAACATTGGTTCCGCTACAATAAACAGTTCTCTTTAGACATAATTACATCCATGTAAATTAACACAAATATATTCCCTTATTTAAACTTAAATTATTCACATTTTATTCATATTTTTAACTACCAATTATTTATTAATTATTTAAATGAACTTAAATAGTATAACTGACTTTGATGGCAGCTACAATGTCTGTCTCTGTCTCTCACTCACGTTTTCACATTCATGGATTAAATCAGTTGATTTTTAAAAATATTTTCTCAATGATTCTTGTAAACTTCTTCCTCTTCCTTTAAAGATGGATGATTCATGTTCAACTTTACAGGCTGTTTGTGAGCTGGTCACGGGTAAACAGACACGACAATAAACACAACTGGAAACAAACATAATGTTGTATAAACGCTGAATATAATGAATTACATGTGATTTCTTTTTCTTTGTGGTTTTACTGAATCATTACTGCATTTCCTGCTGATGAGCTACTAATCCTACCAGCTAAAGATTTTTCTGTTAACATGCCACTGAGATAATTATTAAACTGTATTAATCTCTGTCCTGTAAATAATCTGATGTGAAATAAATAAGCAATATTTATTGCTATATTGCTTATGTAAAACGGTTACCAATAAAGACAATATGAAAGAGGAATACGCAATCAATTTCATGTAGTTTTTATTCGACCAGAAATATTATCTAATCAAACAGCCCCAATGTGAAAAAAATAGCCCCATCTCTCCGGACGTTAGCTCCAAGTTAGCTCTGCATGTCGTGTTGTCCTGCTCTATTTTTAATAATCTGACGATGTGTGGCTGGTTGCTAGTTTGCTGGTAGGAGGTAAAACTAGAGGAGGACGCCACAAAATACATGTGTTGGTGGGATTTATCTGATATGAAAACTGATCTCAAGCACATTTGGTCTTTACATGGATAAAAGGAAAAGGTTAATCTACCTCTTTATTTTGTCATTCCCACATAGGCTGTATGAATATATCACACCACCTCTAGTCATTAATACAAACTGACATGTAAAAAAAATCCTCATGTGGGCTTGTGTAGATCTTAACCCCCTCAATGTTTAACCCAAAGTTAAGCCTATGATGCCCCCCACTGGTCAAAATGAGACACCACACCAACAGACACAAAAGCTGTTTTTAATATTTTATTCATGTATAAAATACATAATCTCTAATCTCTCTGCAACAAACGACAGAAACAAATGTAACAGTTTGGGTTTAACCATCTGTGTGTGACGACCTTCACACTAAAACGTCGATAATAATAATCAATTGTTTTATTTTCCTAAAGTTTTAAAGGGATAGTAGCATTTTTTAAAAGTGGGGTTGTATGATCTACAAATAGCCCCTAAGTACTTTAATTGCAGTAGAAGACTCTCTGCACTCCTCCCGTTAGCAACGCCAGCCCATAATAGCCCTGCCCAGAGATTTACAACATACAGTGTTGTGAACAGACCCAAAGAAACGGCCTATTTTCGCAGCCTAAAAGAGGTTTTCCCTGAAAAAAAATACACAGTTCCATCGTTCGCTATAATATAATTTTTTCCAGCCCTTCAAAATGCAGGAAAAACACAGTTTTTATTTGGGCCTAACCAACTCACGTATCCCTCCGCCCAGGGTTAGCACCCGCCAATCAGCAGTTGGTTAGGTCCAAATAAAAACTGTGTTTTTCCTGCATTTTGAAGGGCTGGAAAAAAATATATTATAGCTAACGATGAAACTGTGTATTTTTTTTCAGGTAAAACCTCTTTTAGGCCGCGAAAATAGGCCGTTTCTTGTATGTTGTAAATCTCTGGGCAGGGCTATTATGGGCTGGCGTTGCTAACGGGAGGAGTGCAGAGAGTCTTCTACTGCAATTAAAGTACTTAGGGGCTATTTGTAGGTCATACAACCCCACTTTAAAAAAATATACTATCCCTTTAACCTTAAATCTTCTGAGTTCAGAGTTAATTCTCTCTTAAACCAAACACCGATCATAACCTGATCAGACCTGAACTCATCAATAGCCCAATCACCAATCAATAGACGAACAGTGAAAGTGAATCAGAGTCAAACAGCATTGAGTTCAGACGTGAGGTCATCGATCAGTGACCTCATCATGAACAATAAACAGAAACTCTGAGGTTGAACCTTTGACCTTCAGTCAGACTGACGATCTGAACTATCCCTTTAAAGACACAGTGAACGTTTCTTTGTGAGGTCATGCGACGTTGTGATGTCATCACTCCTCCAGGCTGCCGTCGCTGAGCAGGAAATGAGGTCTGACCAGCGACAGCATGGGGCCCCTCGGGGCCCCGGCCAGACAGTACGCCTCGTCCGGCCCGACGCCCCGAGACCGCAGCGTCCTCAGCGCGGCGCAGCAGCTCTCTCTGCCGCCGCGCGCCGTCACCATGACGAAGCTGAGCGGGCTGTCGACCATGCCGAACCTCCGCCGCGTCTCACCGAGCCGAGCCGACAAACTCTGCAAAAGGAGAGAGACAGTGAACGCAACCTCCAGGTCAGAGCAGAGGACGACCAGACAAGGCCGTTTTATTTGTATCGCCCGTTTTTACAAACAGTTTGTCTCAAAGGGCTTCACATCCCATCATAACAACATCCTCTGCCCTTTGACCCTCACATCCACTGAGGAAAAAAAAACTCCATGGAAAACCCTTTTAAAGGACAATTCCAGGCAAATTCAACTCGGGGGTGTATGTTCCTATCATTTTAGGTCTAAAAGAAGGAATCTGAAGATTTTCTGTTTAGTTGCTCCTGTTTTGTGATAGTTGTGTCTGTCCCCGCATCGCCACGGCAGCGATGAATGGGAGCGGATGCAAGTTCTGCTGTTTAGGCTGTTTACATCCCTCAAAGCTGTAATTTTTTTCCACAGACAGCGTCAGATGGCTCCTCAAACATGCACCGAGAAGTTTATTTACTTCAAGCAAGCCGACATGTTTGTAAAACTAGATCTAATTCAAAGTCTCCCGGAGTCTCGCGCGAGACCCAAGTTGATGCGCTCGGTGTGTTCAGGTGCAGTTGGAAATCTACCGTTTGTGTCATAAACACAGGAATATCAGCTCTTGACTTGCTTCAAGTGTACATTTTTTTTCCACAGACAGCGTCAGGTGGCTACTCAAACATGCACTGATAAGTTTTTTTACTTGAAGCAAGTCAAGAGTTGATATTCCTCACCTGGAATTGTCCTTTAAAAGGGAAAAACTGGAGAAACCTCAGAGTGAGCAACAGAGGAGGGATCCCTCCCCCAGGACAGGCAGTAGATGTCGTATACAGACAAGTTTATACTGTATACAAACAGTTTATAACATGGAATATGGGAAAGGTTAACAAGAGCTGATGAAAGAGGCAGCTGGCGGCGGCGGCGAGTAGCTACCTGAGCGGCCCGTTGACACGCCGACGCCGGGCTGACGTTGGGCTGGACGACCGCGTCGCCACAGAATAAAACTCTGAGCTGCTCAGACGAACAGGAAGCCGTCTGCTGGTCCAACAGCGCCGAGAGGACGCCTGGACCGAGGACAAGGAGGATTCACCTTCTGACACCACACTCACCAATACACCGTCAATACATGATTAGAGCTGCAACAATGAATCAACTAATCAAACAATAATTGATTATTAAATTAATCATCAACTATTTTGATAATCGAATAATCGGATCAGTAGTTTTTTTTAAAGGGATAGTTCAACATCTTGGCAAATTGGCCCATTGCCATAATTCCTATAGCCATAGCAGTAGGTTTGTTACCTTTAATTGTCAGTGCAAGCTATTTTTAGAACGGCGGAGAAGAGCCGTGAGCTGCTCAGAGCTACGCTACAGAGGCTCATGGGATTTCTTGGTTTCCCTCATCAAACTCATCAAATACACAATCCAACAACTCCAAAATGCTCTGGTGGACAAGTTGTGACCTGCACATTCACCACGCTATGAGATAATAACAGACGTTACCAGACAGAGTTGTTTTAGAGGGAAATGCAGAGACTGCTTGATGAAAAACTGTCCCTGAAGGCAACGTGCATCCGCGGTTTTGCATTTGCCTCGAAAACAACTCTGCACTGACAATTAAAGGTAAAAAAAAACCTACTGCTAATAAGGGATTATGGCAATGGGCCAATTTGCCAAAATGTTGAACTGTCCCTTTAAGAGAAAAAAAGTCAAAATTCTTTGATTTCAGTTTCTTAAATGTGAATATTTCTGGTTTATTTGTTCCTTTATGACAATAACAAACAATAAACTGAGTCTCTCTTTGGTTTGTGAAGAAAACAAGACATTTGAGGACGTCGTCTTGTGGTTTGGGAAACACTGATTTGGCATTTTTTAACATTTTATTGACCAAACAACTAATCGATTAATCGTTAATATAATCAACAGATTAATCGATGACAAAAATAACCATTAGTTGCAGCCCTATACACGATCAATCCATTACCAATATGTTAGCAATGGAGGGGAACTTCATCATATTTTAAGTTTTAATCATCCTGCTGTGAAAACGTGGCGTCGTCGTGGTGACGTCGTCGTGGTGATGGAGAAGAGACGAAGCCTCCTCACCTTTCTGCGACGCCT
>NC_140912.1:30629719-30684719 GCF_045865225.1 Trachurus japonicus
ATATAATTCTGCTTCGTTTTCTCTCAGTCTTTGCAGAAACTGACCTGAATTTCAGCCTCTTATTCATCGATCCGGATCTCCACTAGAAAACGTGCAAGTTCACATTTACGTCACTAATCTGCGACAGAAGTGTCACAGGTAAATAAATGATTATGGGTGTTTAGAAATAATTAGGTCCCGCTCTGGTCCCGCTCCTCAAATCGGCGTATAATCTATGCATTTATATTTTAATATTTTAATCACTCACTAATCTCTCCCGGTCTGATGGAACTTGTGCAAGATGAATCAGTTTGGATTTTAGTGCAACGTGTGGCTGCATGGATTTTATTTCTGTGCCGAATTGAACATAAGTCACTCACGTCTCAAACTATGAGCTTTAATTGATGTTTGCTTCAAAAAAGAACATTATTATACTTAAAATAATGATTATTTAAACGGAGTCTGGTGCACAACTCTGATAAACAGCCTCACTCCTCTGGTTTCTGTCGGAGTTCTTCTGCAGATGTGTGAAATTCAGATCTCTCGTTGTGTTTGTGGGTGTGAGACAGCCCATAATAACCAGCCTCAGCCCCAGGCGAGTCTCTCTTAACTTACCTGCTTCACGTCCGTGTTCCGCACCGTGGAAACCATGTCAGCTGCGGCGCCTTCACGGCCTCGACAGGTTAAAGTTTCTTTATCTTTACCTGTTTACGGACACAACGACCCCGTCACCACAGCAACAACAACAGCAGCAGCAGCAGCAGCAGCAGCAACTGTCTGTCAAAGTTCCCCCAGAAACACTCAACTCTTTAGTTCACTTCCGCTTTTCTGACGTGTGTGACGTAGCCTACCGCTTTAATGCTGCGTTCAGGACAACTCGGAACTGAGAACTCTTTCCCGACCTCCTACTTGAAAACGTTTAAATTGAACGCCACCACGCCACCTCATGTCGGAGCTTCATCCATCCAGTCGGGGGAAAAAATCTAGTCCGTTTTCTCTGAGAATCAGTTGTCTTCTTTACAAAAATAAACAGTTGGAGATATTTTGGACATTAGAGAATCATCACAACAAGAAAAAAAGTGTTTGTTTGTGTGGCGGGGAGAGCTAGGTGCTCTGCGATCGGATTGTAATGTCTTTCCAGGATGTTCCACAGTTAGGCTATCTGAGGTGAGTGACTACATGCAAAAACACAAAGTTTATACTGTTTATAGACTATTGTACACACTGAACAGGGCTCCAGACTAACTTTTTTTGACTAAGAGCACAGTGGCCCCTAACTTAAAATTTTAGGAGCGCAAGCAGAAAATTTAGGGGTGCACACCGAAATCAACTTGCAAAGTACATTTTCACATTTCCTCTAATTTTCACTGTATTACTCATAAATAGGCTACTGCATAAAGGCAGAAACTATAATGTTTTCATATTTTATTGTGAAACAGTTTAAATATTGAAAATATAAAGTTAATGTTTAGGCTACACTGACCAATAACAGAACAAGTAGACACACTACTTGTGGTAAACTCATCCTAGAATCCTTGGGGGATAGTGCCTGTGTAGGCCAGCCCTCGTTGGCCTCCTTGTCTGTTGATCCTGACTGATAATTATGTAACATTACGACACATGAAGCAAATACTTGGAACTACTTGTGCTTTTGAAATCACTCCGCCCAGCAGCCAAAACGACTCTGTCTCGTACCTGCTGTCACCTGCTACAGTCAGACGTGCCAAATAAGAAACATGGTCTTCAACATGAGTTCATGTTTATTTTATATTTTATTGTGTCAGCTTGAAACCATACAACCATGAAGTGTAGTCGAACAGAAATGTGCACGGCCAATCAAATCCCAAACAATCCATGAACCAATCAATGATCACTAATAAACGAAAATGAAGTCTTGAGTGTTACTTGGCTCCAGTTTCCAAGAAACAGCCTTTAGGTAATAATTATAGAAATATATCATAAAAAACAATCAGTCACAAAGTGAAGATACATTTAAATCTACAAACGTCATGAACTCAGCGTCATGGTAACAGAAAAAATCATTAGCTGGTAGGATTAGTAGCTGATGGTTTTTGTGCTGCAGGAAATGTCCATTACATATAAAAGTGATTCAAATTGTTTTAGTTGATTCAGTAAAACCACAAAGAAAAATAAATCACATGTAATTCATTATATTCAGCGTCTCTACAACATTATGTTTGTTTCCAGTTGTGTTTATTGTTGTGTCTGTTTACCTGTGACCAGCTCACAAACAGCCTGTAAAGTTGAACATGAACAGTGAATTTGTTTAAAATGTGTTTTTCTCCTCAGTGACGCTGGCGGCTCAGAGACTTTTAGCTTGGTGATATTAGGCCTCGTCCTTCATCAGCAGCTGAGTAAAAGTCACCATGGTTTTTGTCCTGTAATAATCGACGCTTCCATCTTTAAAGGAAGAGGAAGAAGTTTACAAGAATCATTAAGAAGAGTTTAGAAAATCCACTGATTTAATCCATGAATGTGAAAACGTAAGTGAGAGACAGAGACAGACATGTAGAGACTGAACTGTCTGTTCAACAGTGAGAAGGTTTCTGTGACAGGAGGAGACTCTGATTCACTCAACACAGAGACACTGAGGAACCAGGCCAGAGTGTAAACCCAGGATACAGAGGTTGAGTGAAGGTGGTGTTGAAGGTGTAGAGGTGGATCAGTGAGTCAGAGGAGACTCTGTAGAAGGACAGAGAGCCAGCAGGACAGTCCACATACACTGCTACTCTGTTAGAGACAGAGGAGGAGGAGGAGGAGGAGGAGGAGGAGGAGGTGATGTCTGTCCGTCTGCCATTGTGCCAGACGTAGTAACCATCATCAGAGCAGATCAGACTCCAGGACTGATCGTTCCATCCAAACCCACAGTCTTCACTGTCTCCTTTCCTGCTGATTCCTCTGTAACTCACTGATATATAAACCCCTCCTCTCCACTCGACCTCCCAGTAGCAGCGACCAGTCAGACCAGTTGAACACAGCAGCTGAGGCCACCAGTCAAATCTGTCTGGATGATCAGGATATGACTGATGCTCCTCCACATGTGTCGCCTTCCTGTTGTTGTCAGACAGTTTGATCTCTGTGTTCACTGTGTTTGTGTCGATTGTGAGTCGACAGGAATCTGATGGAGAGAACAAGACACAGCTGCAGTTATTGATCATGTGATCAGTTATTGACAGTTTGATGAAGACTCATGACGTCAGTGATGTGACAGTGTGAAGATGGTTGAATGTGCTGCTCAAAGTGAAAACACACTTACACTTCCCCGGACCGAATTGGGCTCCAGCAGGCTGCACCCTGAAAGGAGGAGGGGGGTCAGAGCAGCACGTTCTCTGTCAGCATGCACACATGGACATTACATGGCTCTCACACACACACTGTTTTATCACTGTGTTCACATGGAGGCTGGTATGTATGGATGAACACTGAGCACAGAGAAGAAGGAGCTGGAGTCTTTATCTAGTGATGATACAGAGCAGGAGGAGACGAGGAGGAAACACTTCATCATGTGTTTTCTCCATGTGATGTCACTGCAGTGTCAGACACACACTTTCACTCTCTGACTCTCAAGCTGCAAAACACACGTCACAGCAAATAAGATGAAGATACAACAGGTGGAGGAAGAAGAAGAAGAAGAAGAAGAAGAAGAAGAAGAAGAAGAAGAAGAAGAAGAAGAAGAAGAAGAGTGCAGCTGTGAACAGTGGACGGTTTCAGTGTTTGATGAGGAAGGAACAAGGGGGCAGTTGTCGGTCTGAGAAGTGAAGCTCACTTCCGCGTTCAAAAAACTGCAATCTCCTCTTCTTCCTCTGGGGGCTGGTGTCAGAAGGGAGCATTCCCCATAGACCCCCATGTTAAAATCGCCAACTTTACATCCTCAGTAAACATGTTAAAAGCCTGGTGTCAGAACGTTTTTTCGTCTCAATCGATAGTTTCTACCCCCGCACACACTCTGAGGGGGGTGAATTTTTTTTAAACTCTACCGTTTTACTGTTATTATGTTAAAACTCTGGCCAATTAGGGCGCGGAAACGTTGAGCGACAGGTCCGAGCAGCTCCGTGGACAGCTGCTTCGAGGCCAGTGGGCGGGTTCTCGGCCGGCCAATCCAACATGGCGCTGTTCAGGCCGCCATATTTGAGTCACAAAAACGACTCCCCAAAACCAATGGGTGACGTCACGGACGCTACGTCCATTCTTTTTACAGTCTATGGGAAGGAAACACACTCAGTGAGTTTAGTGAGAAACACTGAGTGTGAACACAACTTATGTTAGTTTGAAGAAAACTCCCCAGGAAGCTGAAGAATGAGGCTGTGAGCAGGTTTCCACAGGAGCCACAGCAGCAGTGAGTGGATGAAGGAGCTCTAATAGAAACCATCTGATCACAGTGACAGGACGGATCAGGATCTCATGATCAATGACTCTGTTCTTCTCTGCTCTTCACACAGATCAGCTGCAACACACTGACTCACTGAGATCAGTCACATCATGTGGAACAAAGCAGCCGTCCTCAGGACCAGTCCTGAGCTCCATCAAACCTGTCCACACATTTTTACTGGACTTGAAGTCAGAGTCCAGAGGAAGCAGAGAAACTGTAGAGCAGAGAGAACCAGGCTCAGCTCAGAGCACATGGACTCAGACAGGAAGTGAAGCTCCAGCTGCTGGAGACTTTCATTAAGGGGCCACTTTGTGGCTTCATCTGATCTGGAGTCAGACGTGTTTGAGCAGCACACACAGTCTGAAAACAGCTGTTTGATCACACACACATTCAGCCTCAAACACTGATTATTACACTATTCACTACACTCCAGGCCTCTGGACAGTGATGACATCTGGATGTCATCACTATCTCCTTTTTTTCTAGAAAAGGAGATAGAGCGTCTTTTATCAAAGGTGCTCTGTTTGTGTCTGTCACTCTTCTGACACTTGCATTTCTGGATCAAAGGGCTCGTGTAGACGCACCGTGCCGTGTCACAGCCTCTCGCCGCGGAATGTGATGGTCTCTCGGCCACAGCAGGTCGGGAACACCGGTCCCACCGGTGGTCGCGGTCCTTCTGTGGTACGGGTCGGTGATGCCGGTCTGCTTTGGCCCAGAGACCATCAGATTTTACCGCGGGAGGACCTTGGGGAGGACACGGTGTTGCTCCAGATGAAGACCGGGACTGTCGGCTGAGAGCTTCCTGTTCGGCTCCGAGCTGCTGGAGCCTCGCAGCAGCTGCTGCATCCACATGCAGAACTCCGTTTGCAAAAGCTGAGTTATGATAAAAACTTCCAGATCATGAGCTGTCATGAGTTTTTGATCGTCATCTATTTCAGTTCTGCTCGTCGTAGAGTCCCCAAATTTACATATCAGGTGTGTTAAAGTGTCTATTTTCATAATTTAAAAAAAAGCAAAAAACGTAAAATCTCGTTTTTGGCACTCAACGCATGGGAACAAAAAATGAGAAATTACGTGGTTGGCACTCAATGAGTTAATAATACGGCAGGAAATATCAATAACAACGTAGGCTTACCTTTAAAACGGCCCGCAAACTATCAATAGACCCTCGTTTTCCTTCTCCCAGTATTATTCCTTTTCTCTTAGCGTTTCTAATGTCCTTTTGTTTTTCCTGCTTTCCTCCTGACGTGCGCCCAGTTGCGTAACCTGATGATTGATGTCTGTCAATCACTTTCCTCCTCTTTTCTTTTTTTTCTCGGGTTAAAATGCCCGAGAGAGAGCACAACTAAAATGTGATATTATTCGCAGCTTATTTACAGATTTTAATAATGGAGGAGACAGCTGTCTGTCTGCTGCTCCAGCACCGCAGCACCTGTAGACGTCTGTCTGTCCGCATGTCTCGTCCTTTGCTTGTCCGTGGTCGTGGTGCTGAAATAACGCGGAGCACTTTGCTCTCATTACTTTTGTTGCCAATTTAAATTCAGAATATTGTTAAAGCCTGTAGTTTTTGATTGTGTTAAGATTCCTATTCATGTCTGAAAATTTTGCTTTTTGATGAAAACCAACTTCAGTCATTTCAAAGGAGGTTAAATCGAAAGCAACTGGACTTAGTTATTTGTCTAGGAAGACGTTTCACCTCTCATCCAAGAGGCTTCATCAGTTCATGTACGCATCTGACCAGGTTGGGACTGGTCCAACTAACTGGTGTGGAGACTCACTATTTAACCTCTTGTGTGGGCGTTCACAAGGGTGATGATGTCACTGATGATGTCCAGTGACATCCAGTGACATCATCACCCTTGTGATCGATTTAACCTCCTTTGAAATACTATGACCTGGGCAAATGAGAATATGCACCGGCTTATCAACTTCAGTCAGTTCCTTTTTCTGAATAGATAATGTGTTGACTACTCTCAGGATAGAAGGACCATTTCACCCAGTATAACAAAATGTGTTTCTGAACATGATTACCAACCATAACTTTAAACCAGCAGCAGCTGAAATGTTTCCTCATCAACTCTGAAATAAAATCTTGAGAGATTCAGAGCACAGCTGCCAACATCTGGTTTCGTCATTGAGATCTCTTCTACTGAATATGAAACAGTGAGTTATGATGAGACACTGAAGTCATGAGGAGAAACTCCTGATCCCAGTAGTTTGTCACTGTGACCGATGAAAGCTGCACAGCTCATGTTTGAAACACTCAGAGATTTTGGCTTCAGTATAAACTGTGTTGGGACGAGTCAGACTGTGATAGAGGACGTCAGTGAAGTGGGCGGAGCTTCACTGTGGCCTACACCACCTCTGTATATGGTCTCAGTGATCAGATCTGATGTTATCAATGCATCAATCACCTGAGACAGATGTCAATACCAGGTGTGACCAGGTGTGAACGGGGCCATAGAAAATGTTCCAGCTCCTCCTCCTCTATCAGACAGTGTGTGTGGCTGCAGCAGCCTCTCCATACCTGAGAGAGTCCAGTCTCCAGTCTGGATCCTCCAGTCCAGCAGACAGCAGCTTCACTCCTGAGGCTCCTGGATGATTGGAGCTCAGGTCCAGCTCTCTTAGATGGGAGGGGTTGGAGCTCAGAGCTGAGGCCAGAGAAGCACAGCCTTCCTCTGTGACCAGACATCCTGACAGACTGAACACACACAACAACACACAGGAAACCACTGTCAACACCTGGAGGTGTGTTCAAGTGTCATCAGATAAACAGCTGGATGGATCCTTACCTGAGAGTCTCCAGTCCACAGTGTGGACTCTCCAGTCCACCAGACAGCAACTTCAATCCTGAGTCATGCAGGTCGTTGTTACTCAGGTCCAGCTCTCTCAGATGGGAGGGGTTGGAGCTCAGAGCTGAGGCCAGAGAAGCACAGCCTTCCTTTGTGACCAGACATCCTGACAGACTGAACACACACAACAACACACAGGAAACCACTGTCAACACCTGGAGGTGTGTTCAAGTGTCATCAGATAAACAGCTGGATGGATCTTTACCTGAGAGTCTCCAGTCTACAGTGTTGACTCTCCAGTCCACCAGACAGCAGCTTCACTCCTGTGTCCTGCAGGTCGTTGGTACTCAGGTCCAGGTGTCTCAGACTAGAGGACTGGGAGCTGAGGACTGAGGACAGAGCTTCACAGCTTCTCTCTGAGAGGTTACAGCTGCTCAGTCTGAAGAGATGATCATGAGGAATTAAAGAAGAAAGGAATTTATTTTCTGTCCTGTTGAAAAGACAGAAGTGTTTTTGATGAATAAATCCAACTATCTCTACACTTACAGAGCTTTGTTAGATGCTTTGACCACTGGCAGCAGCCTCAGAAGAGCCTCCTCTGAAGTAGAGTATTTCTTCAGGTCAAACCCATCCAGATCTTCTCCTGATGACAGTAGGATGAAGACCAGAGCCGACCACTGAGCAGGAGACAGTTTATCTGTGGAGAGACGTCCTGATCTCAGGGATTGTTGGATCTCCTCCACTAGAGAACGATCATTCAGTTCATTCAGACAGTGGAACAGGTTGATGCTTTTCTCTGCAGAGGGAGTCTCTTCAATCTTCTTCTTGATGTACTGGACTGTTTTCTGATTGGACCGTGAGTCACTTCCTGTCTGAGTCATCAGACCTTGTAGGAGAGTCTGATTGGTCTTCAGTGAAAGACCCAGGAGGAAGCGGAGGAACAAGTCCAGGTGTCCATTTGGACTCTGTAAGGCCTCGTCCACAGCGCTCTGGTAGAAAGAATTTAGTTCAGGTTTTTCTCCAAACACTTGATACCACCGAGATATTGTTTGTTGTTGTGTCATCAGGTTGAGTCCAGAGTTGATGAAGGTCAGGTGGACATGAAGAGCAGCCAGAAACTCCTGAACACTCAGATGGACAAAGCAGAACACCTTGTCCTGGTACAGGCCGCTCTCCTCTTTAAAGATCTGTGTGAACACTCCTGAGTACAATGAGGCTGCTCTGATATCGATGCCACACTCTGTCAGGTCTGATTCATAGAAGATCAGGTTTCCTTTCTGCAGCTGCTCAAAAGCCAGTTTTACCAGAGACTCAATCATCTTCCTGTTCTTTTTACTCCAGTGTGGATCTGTCTGAGCTCCTCCATCATACTTGACCTTCTTCAGTTTTAGATAAACCACCAGGAAGTGGATGTACATCTCAGTCAGGGTCTTGGGCAGCTCTCCTCCCTCTCTGGTCTTCAACAGCTCCTCCAGAACTGTAGCAGTGATCCAGCAGAAGACTGGGATGTGGCACATGATGTGGAGGCTTCGTGATGTCTTGATGTGGGAGATGATCTCTCTGGCCTGCTCCTCATCTCTGAACCTCTTCCTGAAGTACTCCTCCTTCTGTGGGTCAGTGAACCCTCTGACCTCTGTCACCATGGCAACACACTCAGGCGGGATCTGATTGGCTGCGGCAGGTCGTGTGGTTATCCAGAGGCGAGCAGAGGGAAGCAGTTTCCCCCTGATGAGGTTGGTCAGCAGCACGTTGACTGAGGTGGACTCTGTCACATCAGTCAGCATCTCGGCGTTGTGGAAGTCCAGAGGAAGTCGACACTCGTCCAGACCGTCAAAGATGAAGACGACCTGGAACTGATCAAAGCTGCAGATTCCTGCTTCTTTGGTTTCAGAGAAGAAGTGATGAACAAGTTCCACCAAGCTGAACTTTTTCTCTTTCAGTACATTCAGCTCTCTGAAGGTGAAGGGGAATGTGAAGTGTATGTCCTGGTTGTCTTTGTCTTCAGCCCAGTCCAGAGTGAACTTCTGTGTTAAGAGTGTTTTCCCAATGCCAGCCACTCCCTTTGTCATCACTGTTCTGACTGGTCGGTCTCTTCCAGGTGGGACTTTAAAGATGTCTTCTTGTCTGATGGTTGTTTCTGGTCTGTCTGGTTTCCTTGAAGCTGTTTCAATCTGTCTGATCTCATGTTCATCATTGACCCCTCCAGCCCCTCCCTCTGTGATGTAGAGCTCTGTGTAGATCTGGTTCAGAAGGGTTTGGTTTCCTGCTTTAGAGATCCCCTCAAACACACACTGGAACTTCTTCTTCAGGGCAGATTTGAGTTTACGACGACAAACTGCAGCAACATGATCTGAATGAAAACACAAGAAATCAGATCAATAATAAATTTAACATGTTAATTCCTCTAAATAACAACCATATGAACATGTTTCCCTCCATGTGTTGATGTCAGTGAACGTCTCATTTGTCCATCGTGTTGAATCTTTACAGAAATCCTCTTACTGCTCTGCAGACGCTCAGCCAGCTCCTCCTGCTTCCTGCTCCTCAGGAGCTTCACTGTGATCTTCACTAACGCCTCTCTGATGCTCCTCTGCTCTTCATCCTCACCATCCACCACCTCCTCATCCTCCCTCTGACTCCCTGAGCATTCTGGGTAATCTGGACTCAGAAGCTTGTGGATCTTCTTCAGCTCGTTCTTCACAAAAGTGACCATGTTCTCCTCCAGAAGCTGGAACAGAAACTCTATGAGTGACAGCATCAAACTAAAACCTGACAGACTGACAATCCACTGGTGTCAAAGTGCAGCATGGAGATGATGGTGAACACAACAGATGTAACAGCAGCTGTTGGACATGTACCCACCATAAACATGGAGTCCAGGTGTGTTTGATGCTGCTGGGCAGACTGACCACTGGGAACCTCTGAGCTCTCCTGGTCCACTCTGTGGAGGAATCCGTGTCAAGTGAACATCAGTACAGAGAGATAATACAAGATGGACTTTATATGTCCCCTGAGGACGTTCACAACAGACAGAGACACTTTGATGAACACGTCGTACAAACTGGTTAATTTCTACAATAACCTGAGTCTGACTGTCAGTTACAGCTTACATCGGATCAGCTGATCCACGTCCTCCTTTAAAGTTAATATACCAGTCCTTTGACATGTTGCTCTTTAAAGACAGACAGCTGGGTTCAGGAGAGTCTGGTCTCTGCTGCTGGATCCTGAAACAACAACACAACTGATGTTAAATAGTTTAGATTTATGTATTTATTTGTTTATATATAAATAAATAAATACATACATGGAACATGAATACAGAAAAGTTTTGCAGTTTTATGCAACCTGGTTGAATATTTGTCAGATTTCTACAGACCTTGGATGACGATAACAGAATGAGTTTGCGGCATTATTTTTATTATTATTATTATTTGCATTTCAGTGCCCCAATCACTCCCACTATATGGCTATAAGCAACTCTTGAATGGACCTAAATATTGTCCAAAGTGACAGCAAAGTTACATGGGTGAGTAAATGACCTTATTTTATGCCAGAAATAAGGTCCAGGTTGTAAAAAAAAATGGCACTTGACCTTTAACATCGCAGGTACTCTTTACTGCAGCTGTACAATGTGTGTCTGAGTTGTAACTCTGATTTTATGGACAATCATTGAAATTTGACTCCACAGGAAGAACGTTCAACAGAGACTCGAAAGCTTTGAAATTTAGTTTTGTCTTACATCTGATCAGCTGATCCACGTCCTCCTTTAAAGTTAATGACCTCATCCTTTGATATGTTGCTCTTTAAAGACAGACAGCTGGGTTCAGGAGAGTCTGGTCTCTGCTGCTGGATCCTGAAACAACAACACAACTGATAAATGTGCATGTTGGAGAAAAACTGATGAAAAATATCTTCAATCTTTAATAAACACAACAACTGAGTCTTTCTGACTGTTTTAAATTCTAACCTTTCAACAGATCCCTTCAAGTTGAGTTGATGACCACCGACGGACTCGTCGCTCTGCATGGACACACAGCTGGATCCAGGTCCAGGTCCAGCAGGTTGATCCATGCTGCTGAGGTCACATCCACATCAGCTCACACACACTTTGTAGCTTCACCTGCAGAGGAAACACACATCATTCATGTGCACAGCAGCTCACATGTCCATCATGTCTCCAGCTGCTCCTCCACTGATTGGCTCTTCTTCTCTGCTTCATATCAGTGTCAGCTGAATGCAGTCACACAGCAGTGAGGAAGAGGAAGCTGCCATCAGCTGCTGTACTTCTACTATCAGTCCACTAGATGGCGTCATGAAGCTGCAGATCTGAGTGGAGAGACTGGTGTTTTTACTGCAGTTTATTTCTCCCACTGAACTATAAATGTTTAAAATATGACACAGTAGAAGAACTGTGACTCATGTTTCTATGTTGTACCAGACGGCTGCATTGTACCGGGTCAGCACTAAACAGCAGTAATGAGCTGCCTCGTGTTTTTGGTATGATTATATTGTACAAGGTCACTGCTGTTTTCTGTGCCCTGTTTTTGTCTGAAATCATGTTGTGGGCAAAATAAAATCCTTTTCATTGCATTTTAAAAAATGACTTCCTACTAAACCATCCACGGGGAAAACACGAAAAAGAGTGAGGGGCTGCAGGTGTTCACACGTTAGGCACCTTAGGTACGTGAAGCACTTTGAATGCAAAGTTTGTCCCGGTGTAGGTAGTAAACTTATTTCACCTCACAGCTTCATTATCACAACATTCAGTCATTTCACTCACTGAAAATTCAAAGAGAGAAAAAGACTCTTCATCGTCTGCTCCATCAAATGTCAGAAAACACAGACAAATGATGTCTCCAAGTTCGTGTCAGTCTGAGGCCACGTCTTCAAATGTCTCGTTTTATTATGGCAATAATCAAAGAGACAAAAATATTCAGTTTACAAAAGAAAACAAGGAAATCTTCAGTGTTTGAGGCTGAAAACTGAAGATTTCTGCTTGAAAAATGTTGAACTGTTGCAGCTCTAAAAGGTTATTCAGAACAATATTAATGATTTGTGTCCAATAATCAATAACCCAGAGTGTTTGCTGTGTGTAACCACAGACATGAATGGTGGGGACACAGAGACAGTGTTTTTAATCTACAATCTGCAGCTGGAAAGTGACCAGTAGCTTCACCTGTCAGGTACATGAGCTGCAGTACAAGCAGGAAGTAGCTCAACAAGGAAATACTCAAGGAAAGTACAAATACCTCACAACTGTACTGCACTAAATGTGCTACTAAATGTTCTGTTGCTGAACATTGATAAATACTGGAAAATCAATAATCAGCAAAGTCTCAGGAAAACCCTGATAACAAAATGAGGTGTTCAGTAGGCTATTGATCTGTGATAGGCAGTATTGATCGATGATCAATCAATCAATCAATCAGGCTTTATCTGTATGGCACTTTTCATGCCCACGACAGCTTCAAGTGCTTTACATGATAAAAACAAGGAACACAGGGGACACATATTGGGAGACACGCACTACATTCACATACACGCATTCACACAAGAATTTTAAAACACTGGAAGTTATCGAGAAAACGCCATCTAACAGTCTGTAATTAGTGATAGGCAGTTACAGCCCATATTGATCAGCGATCAAACATTTGAACTTTTACCTTACCTTAACAGGTGAAAAAGAACTGCGACGAAAAACCCTGGCTCAAAAGTGAAAGTAAACTTTAAACAGGACGTGGGGGGAAGGGAGGAGGTCACATGATCTGAGTGGAGAGACTGGTGTTTTTACCGCTGTTTATTTCTCCAACTTTAAAATATTACACAGTAGAAGAACTGTGAAGTACAGACTCATTCTTCTATGTTGTACCAGACAGCTGCATTGTACAGCAGTAATGAGCTGCCTCATGTTTTTGGTATGATTATATTGTACAAGGTCACTGCTGTTTTTTGTGCACTGTTTTTGTCTGAAAGCATGTTGTGGGCAAAATCAAATCATTTTCATTGCATTAAAAAAGTTCCTATTAAACCATCCACGGGGAAAACACGAAAAAGAGTGGAGAGGAGGGACTGCAGGTGTTCACATACGAGACACCTAAGCTGCGTGAAACACTTTGAATATGAATTTGAAAGTTTGTCCCGGTGTAGGTAGTAAATGTTTTTAGTTATTTATTCTTTTATTATTATTATTATTATTTATTTTTATTTTATGTAGCCTACTTTAAAGTATTTTTTTATTTTTGTTATTCTGGCGTGGTGCGTCTCTTTGAACGCTTTGAAGTCGGAAATCGGAGTTTTCAACCGGGGAGTTTCCGAATTCCGAGTCGTCTCGAACGCAGCATGAGAACGCGACGTCATTGCGTCACATCCTCGTTCGGGGCTACGTGCCGTGCGTCGCTGTCCCCGCCCACCGCGGGTGATTATTGTGTGTGTGTGGTGTCAGGTAGTGAAACACGGTCTCTCTCTGTTGTTTCGCCCCAGAAACGGCCCCGAAAACCCGGACTAATCACCGGGGAGGAGGCGGGAGGTCGCAGCGGAGCGGGTCTGGGAGGAACCCGGACCGGTTCGGGGCGGGTTTGAACCGGTTTGGAGCGGGTTCGGCTCGGAGAGAGAGAGACGGGAAGCAGCAAAGTTTGGTCCGGCGGCGGCGTCGGTTCACGGTGAGACGAGACACACCTACTCTGTCCCCTCGCTTCCTCGCTTCCTTCCCTCGGGACCTCGGCCTCCTCTAGAAAATATCTGTTATTTCATTTGATAAAGCAGCGAATATGTTCAGTATTTAATACTATTGTATTTAATTAATTAATTTGCAAATACTTGTGATCAATTATCCAACCTTTTTGTGAATCAATCCTCCACTAGAAGTCACAATAAAGTTCAGTGAGTTTCAAAATAAAAGCCTTGGAGACGTTCAGAGGTTAAAACATGTTGCAGCTGCAGGAATCCTCTGCAGCTGTTTAGTCTCAACAGTTTGTGCTGATTCATTTCGGCTTTGATTGATTGATTGATTGATTGATTGGTTGATTGATTGATTGATTGATTGATTGATTGATTGATTGATTGATTGATTGATTGATTGATCGATTGAACAGTTTCTGAACATGTTTTTATTGGAGTTGATTCTTTTTTTGTTCATGTAGAATAAAGTTACGTTTGAATAAAGCAGCAGGTCTTAATTGATTAGTTAATGCTATAATATTTGTGGGTCCTTCATTGATCAGTGCTTCCTGTGGCTCCGCCCCCTCTGCTCAGTCTCTGCAGCTGATTGGTCGGCGGTCATGTCCCGGTAGAGTCCGGTCTCTCGGCGACGCCCACCACCACTACGATGCTGAAGCGTCTGGACAAGATCCGGTTCCGGGGCCAGAGGCGGGACGAGTTCCTGGATCTGGCCGAGTCGCCCAACACGTCGGACACCGAGGGCGCCGACGAGGGGGCGGCGGCGGCGGCGGCGGCGGCCACGGTGAAACATCGCATGTCCATCAGAGAGCCGTCGGAGGAGCTGAGGGACGATGGAGAGCAGCAGAGTGACGCCCAGGTGAGGACACACACACACACACACACACACACACACACAATATGAGACGATATGACAAAAAAAATCGTTCACGGTAGGGATGTCACGATTACAGATTTTCTTGGTACGATTATTGTCAGAGAAATAATCACGGTATTACATTTATCACGATTATTATGCATTGATTAATTTCACAATACTATTAATGTGTAAATTCAAATATAGTTAAAATATACATCACTAATTATAAAATATTTTAAATATCTATTAAAATATGACCAATTATTAATCCACCAGTGGAAGTGTCATCGATACCAAATGTTTAAGTTAATTTTAATCTTTTTTTTTAAATTACAAATGACACTCTAGCATTTAAATTCAATGCTACGTTAGGTAAATGGACCAGTATCTGTGCATTTACCTTTACTTTGGCGCACATCTGCCAACACGGTTCATACATGATCTTTTGACGGTATTTAGGAATCTTTGCGATCAATTAATTCTGGCGATTAATACCGCGATTAATTGTGAAAACAAGTAATTGTGACATCCCTACTTCACGGTTATAGAGAGCCGAAGCGGAAGAGAAACTCGCCATGGGACCTCAATTCGGAAAAAGTCTCCATGTCAGTGAACGGGAGTCAAAATTTTATTTCGTGATCCGATTGAATTGTGTCATGAGAAAAATATCTGGGGCCGTATTCACAAAGAATCTGAGGGTTAAAAGTAGCTCCTAAGGGCCGAATTTAGGAGCAACTCCTAAAAAGATTGGGCGTGTCAGTCTTAAATTTAGGACTCCTAGTTTTTTAAAATAAGAGTAATTCACAAAGTATTTTAGTCCTAAAAGTAGCTCCTAAGTCTGGGAGAGCTTAAAAGTCCTCGTGAGGACTCCTAACTCAGTAAGACCTATTCACAAAGAATCGGAAATGGCTGCAGCCAGGCAAATGTTTTGGAGACAATGGAGGACTGCGATTTGCTGCAGAGAGGGGGAGGGGGGGGAGGTGTTGGAGCACCTGCCCCTTTGCCCAGTGCCTTTTTGTCTGTGTTTTTATTTTTATTTTTTGTTACAGCAACAATATCTACAACATTTACGCTATAAAACGGGAGTAGTGACGGTGACTGTCCAATATAGGCGTCACAACGGTCGGTCGGCGCTGGAGCATTCAACCATCTTCACACTGTCACATCACTGACGTCATGAGTCTTCATCAAACTGTCAATAACTGATCACATGATCAATAACTGCAGCTGTGTCTTGTTCTCTCCATCAGATTCCTGTCGACTCACAATCGACACAAACACAGTGAACAGAGAGATCAAACTGTCTGACAACAACAGGAAGGCGACACATATGGAGGAGGATCAGTCATATCCTGATCATCCAGACAGATTTGACCAGTGGCTTCAGCTGCTGTGTTCAACTGGTCTGACTGGTCGCTGCTACTGGGAGGTCGAGTGGAGAGGAGAGGTTGATATATCAGTGAGTTACAGAGGAATCAGCAGGAAAGGAGACAGTTTAGACTGTGTGTTTGGATGGAATGATCAGTCCTGGAGTCTGAGCTGCTCTGATGGTCGTTACTACGTCAGGCACAATGGCAGACGGACAAACATCACCTCCTCCTCCTCTTCCTCCTCCTCCTCCTCCTCCTCCTCCTCCTCCTCCTCCTCCTCCTCCTCTTCCTCTGTCTCTGTCTCTAACAGAGTAGCAGTGTATGTGGACTGTCCTGCTGGCTCTCTGTCCTTCTACAGAGTCTCCTCTGACTCACTGATCCACATCTACACCTTCAACACCACCTTCACTCAACCTCTGTATCCTGGGTTTAGACTCTGTTCTGGTTCCTCAGTGTCTCTGTGTTGAGTGAATCAGAGTCTCCTCCTGTCACAGAAACTTTCTCACTGTTGAACAGACAGTTCAGTCTCTACATGTCTGTCTCTGTCTCTCACTCACGTTGTCACATTAATGGATTAAAATCAGTTGATTTTTTTAAATATGACAAAAATAAAGCGTGTAAAGTTCAACATGAATCATCTATCTTTAAAGGAAGAGGAAGAAGTTTACAAGAATCATTGATCTTTTAAACTTCTTCCTCTTCCTTTAAAGATGGATGATTCATGTTGAACTTTACAGGCTGTTTGTGAGCAGGTAAACAGACACAACAATAAACACAACTGGAAACAAACAATGTTGTATAGACGCTGAATAATAAAATAATAAAATAAATTACATGTGATTTATTTTTCTTTGTGGTTTTACTGAATCATTACTGCATTTCCTGCTGATGAGCTACTAATCCTACCAGCTAATGATTTTTCTGTTAACATGCCACTGAGATCATTATTAAACTGTATTCATCTCTGTCCTGTAAATAATCTGATGTGAAATAATTAAGAAATATGTATTGCTATATTGCTTATATATTGCTTTTATAAAACGGTTACCAATAAAGACAATATGAAGTTGAAGTCATGTAGTTTTTATTCAACCAGAAATATTATCTAATCAAACAGCCCCACTGTGAAAAAAACAGTCCCATCTCTCCGGACGTTAGCTCCAAGTTAGCTCTGCATGTCGTCTTTTCCTCCTCTATTTTTAATAATCTGACGATGTGTGGCTGGTTGCTAGTTTGCTGGTAGGAGGTAAAGCTAGAGGAGGACGCCACAAAATAAATGTGCTGGTAGGATTTATCTGATCTGAAAACTGATCTCAGGCACATTTGGTCTTTACATTGATAAAAAGAAAAGGTTAATCTACCTCTTTATTTTGGCATTCCCACATAGGCTGTATGAACATATCACACCACCTCTTGTCATTAATACAAAGTGACATGTAAAAAAAAATCCTCATGTGGGCAGAGATCTTAACCCCCTCAATGTTTAACCCAAAGTTACGCCTATGATGCCCCCTGCTGGTCAAAACAAGACACCACACCAACAGACACAAAAGCTGTTTTTAATATTTTATTCATGTATAAAATACATAATCTCTAATCTCTCTGCAACAAACGACAGAAACAAATGTAACAGTTTGGGTTTAACCATCTGTGTGTGACGACCTTCACACTAAAACGTCGATAATAATCATAATAATCAATAATTTGATTTTCCTAAAGCTTTAACCTAAAATCTTCTGAGTTCAGAGTTAATTCTCTCTTAAACCAAACACCGATCATAACCTGATCAGACCTGAACTCATCAATAGCCCAATCACCAATCAATAGACGAACAGTGAAAGTGAATCAGAGTCAAACAGCATTGAGTTCAGACGTGAGGTCATCGATCAGTGACCTCATCATGAACAATAAACAGAAACTCTGAGGTTGAACCTTTGACCTTCAGTCAGACTGACGATCTGAAGTTTCTCTTAAAGGGATAGTTCACCCAAAGTGGCTTATCTGAGTTACAGTCTGTCTGTCCCAGTTCGTCCAAATCTGACGAACCGGGAAGAGGAGCTTCGAGAAGCTTCCGCTACAAAACAAGCTTGAAATATAGACTTATTTAATTTTTTTCTGGACAATTTCGCCTTTCGGGGCTTCAAGACAAGACGGACATTACATATGAGCAGCATGGAGGTATTTGGATGTTTTTTGGTGTGTCTTTTTGTTACGAAGACATAGGGCTGCACAATTAATGGAATTTTAATCACGATCACGATTTTGGCTGCCACGATTAAATTAAGATGATCGTCACGATTATTAACATGTAAAAAAACGGGCTGTGCTGCATATCAAATCAAGCGCTTTCTCAACCAATAGTCCGCCAACCACCAGGGGGCGAACGAGAGGTCAGGGCTCCATGAAGCTGCCTAACTAACAAGCGAGCGCATCCTCCCTTTACATGTTGTTTACAGTCCAGAGTGTGTGTCCCGGCCGGTCAGTCGGCACCTTCAGATGCTGCTGTACTGTGTCACCTTCTGCGCCCGGTGTTACGTCTCACTCCTAGACTGTATGGATCTCACTCTGACGTGAGAGTGAGACGATGTCGGCAGCAGACGGTGACAGTACAGACATGACGTGTGTCTGTGTCTGGTCAGTCAGCACCTCCAAAGGCTGTCTACTGTCGCCGTCTCGCTTTGGATCGGATCGAGGTCGGGCTGCGGGGTGGTCTCAAAGCTGGACCGAGACCCCGTCACCCCACACGGCCGTTTTGGTGTTAATTACATACGTTGTGTAAATAAAACGTTCCGACCGTGATCATAACGACCGATAACGGCGATCTATGGCCGTTTTGGTGGCAGCACAGTTGAGCCAGGCCGACCTGCTGGACGCTGCCTGTGTGAAAACACTTGGTCTGTTCATTAAATGTTTTTAATTTGTTCCAAATGGCTGCTGAACCACCCGTGCTGTGCTTTGGTCCAAGCTAGACAGACTCTTGCCCACACATCTCTGTGTATCATTGATGGCAAAAAATTAAGTTTTACCTATACTTTGAAATTACATTTCAGAGCCTGTACTTTCTTACTTTTATTTGAGTAAAGGAGTTGAATCAGCAGCTACTTCTACCAGATTTATTTTTTATTTTTTGTTTTTTACACAAGTATCTGTACGCTACTGTACAGAATGACACCTCTGCACTCTGCAATGGCATTTATTTTTCGCTAGCCCTTTGTCTTGGGTAAATTTTATTTTAGGCTATTATTTATTTTTATTTTACGTTTTATTTTGAACTGAAAGCCTTGTTCCCATAGCCTATTGTTTGTTTCAAATAGAAAGTGCAATAAAAACATGTTTTATCTAACATAATGTATAATCGTGATTAATAATCGTGATTTCAATATCGACAAAAATAATCGTGATTATCATTTTGGCCATAATCGTGCAGCCCTAGTGAGACGAGACACACCTACTCTGTCCCCTCGCTTCCTCGCTTCCTTCCCTCGGGACCTCGGCCTCCTCTAGGGGGGAGGGGAGGGGGGGTCCACCCGGGTCCAACCGGGCCAGACAGGTCCCGGTTCGACCCCCCCACGAGCTCCGCAGGTAACCGGCAGGTGACCGGTCCAGGTGGCAGCGGCTCTGCAGGCCTGAGATCAGCTGCAGCACACTGAAGGAAGTGTTGTTGTTTATTAATTAGCTCCATGATGACGTGGCTACATTTATTATTATTATTATTATTATTATTATTATCCCGGGCAGCAGCCCTGTAGCTCCACCTGTCCACAGTCCTCCAGGCGATTGACAGGTTTAATTTAATTTAAAGCAGAAGTAAGCAGAATATTTGTGTTAATTTAAGTCTTAAAGGGACAACGAGGAGTTTCTATTTGGTTATAAAAAAGTCTCACGTTAATGTGGATGGATCTACGTTACCCACACTTGTTAATGGGCCCATTTTCGATAAATAGGGGAGCGCGGGGCACAACCTAACGCGGGGCAAGTTGAAACACGGACTTTTTATCCAGACGCACAAGTCAACTTCCGCCAACTTCCGGCCACAGGTCCGTATTAGTTAGCACTTTTATGTGGAGGAGATTCAGAAGATCCCGCTGCGATTTCACAGAGTTAGGCGCGAAAGTGTGTTTTAGCGCCATGAAAGTATATTTTTCCATATCGCTAGTTTTTTGGTTGCTGAAGCATGTGTGCAAGTCCCCAAAACCATTCTTATATCATCTTTTTCAGCGTTTTCTTAGCTAAGAAATGGTACCATGCTAAAGCTTGTAGCTAGCTCGTAGCCAGTGCTAGCTAGGCAAGAGTAAGGAAACTACATGAGGGGTTAGTTGTAACACTGTGTTACAACTAACCCCTCATGTAGTCTTCGATATAAAACAGGGGTGCAAACTTCACCTTTCAGCGAAAATAGCCGTTTTAAATGCAAAACAGGTCATTAGTGTCCATAATAATTTGAATTATTAATAATTTAAAAAAATAATATATATGTAGGCCTATTTTTTTTTGTCCTTCCATGATTTTGTCACCTCGTCAAAAAACTGAGCAAGCACAATCATAACATAAATAAATAAATAAATTACACAAAACAGAAATAAAAATTAAGATGAAAATTAAATAAAAACAAAACAGTGTGTGACGGGTTAAGCAATTAATCTCCCAACTTTGTTTTCACAGAATGAGGTCAAGAAAGAAAAGGGAGAGTGAGCATTATTATTATTATTAATATTATTATTATTATTATTATTATTATTATTATTAAAATACTTTATATCAGTTAAACTTCAAATAATAATTTTATGTTCCATTATGGAGAGCGTTTTTTGTTCTAATGGCAGCCTGATTAATTCTAATTATATTAAAGCTTTTTTGAAAGTGCTCTTCATCTTTTATTTTCTAAAAAATAGCAATGTTTTTCTTACAGAGTATCTATTAGTATCATAGATGGACAAACAATCAGTCTTCAGATAAAATTGTACTGAATCAATTGTTTAAACAAACCTTTCCAGCATGCGTTACAACTAACACCCCCCCTGTTACAATTAACCCCACCAGTGGGGTAGGTTGTAACGTTTCACTTCCTCCATATGTGGTGAAATTGTAAAAGAATGGTAAGTTCTAGAAACAAACTTCCAGTGCTCATTTGTACTAGAGATGTGTATGTTGCTTGTGTAAAAAAAAAAATTAATCTAACTCAAATATATCTGTAGATATTTACCCAAAACAAAATCTGTTAGGTTGTGCCCCGCTCTCCCCTAATATATCATTTTGTCTCTATCGTTGTTTTGTTATTATTAGTGGTGGTGGAAATGCTGGTCGAGCCGACCAGCGTTTCTTTACTTTCGGTTTCGTGGCGAGTCATGAGAATAACGCCGTTTATGGTCGGAACTACGACGGTATGTGATCGTCTTCGAACCTCTGACTTTAATTCTTGATGAATGAAAACATGAGTCTGTCTTGCGCCGGTCAAAGAATTTCACGGTGCGTGGAGGCTCATAAATGTAGTGTGAAAACACTTTGCTTTTCCAAAACTCCTCGTTGTCCCTTTAAATAGTTATATCTTCCGACAGCAATCACTTACATAGAGTGTTTGGTCCGAAACACGGGGGTCTGTCAGTCACTCTGCTCTGCTGTAAGCCGAGGAGAAAACTTCTTGTATAGACTTCCTTGTATCCTACAACCTTTATCCAATGAGGAGAGAGAACGGCATAAAGGGGCAGTCCTCTCTGTGTGTGCAGCCAAGGGATGCGCGTGAATGTGGTGACGTAGGGACGAGGACCAATAGATCCATGACGAGGGCGGGGGCTGCTAACTCCATCGGCTGACAAGAAGTTGGCCAAAACCACCGGATCGCTTACTTCTGCTTTAATTTAATTCAGTTTATCTGATAGGGACAATGCAGCTTAACATAGTGACACTTCCACTCGTTACAAACAAGTCAATGTGACTGATGTTCTGCATACAGAGATTATAGCTAAAGCTAGTTTCCCGTCCCTAGTTAGGCTTTTAGTAGAAAAAAAAATGTAAAAGGTAAGAAGAAAGACATCAAAGTTACATAACAACATTATAAATTGTAGCCTACAATACTTCTAAAATCATACCAAGTCATGACACGTTATGTCGGTCCGACACCGACCTCATCATGGTGACGTCAGGACTCTACAGGTGCAGGTGCTGATGACTTTATACTCACTCACTCAGTCACTCAGTCAGTCTGCTACCTGCCACCTGTCACCTGGTAGTCATGGTAACAGTCACCTGTCTCACCTGTGCAGGTAAAGAATAACAATAACCATTAGAGGTGGTCGGACCAGTCTGTCGTCACACTCACAACAATGATACAACAAGGTGAAAAAAGACACATAGAACATCATCATCAGCTCGTATTGATTAGATATCAGACGTACTGAGGTGATTATTTAATTTTTCATTATGAATATTTTTTTTAAATAAGATGAGACTGTAAATTATTCACTCACTAACTTTAATAAAACATAGACAGATCTCTGTCTGTACCTGCTGAACGACTGGAGTTCAGTCTGCTCCTAAAAATACCATTTAACAGCTTTAATGTTGTTATTATTTGGGTCCCTGAAAAGCTATGTATAAAATAGATGAATTATTTATTAATGTTTAATAATTATATTATGTCCACAATATCTGCTCCTATACGTCATATTGATTTCCTATCTTAACCCTCAAAACCAAGTGTTAAGGGCTGTTTTGTGACTTAGTAATGGGACACCCCTTATATGCAGATACATATTCAGACTGTGGACTATCTGTCAGTTATTACTTTGGGTATTAGTTTTTTGTTAGTTAGTTGAGTTAGTTATAAGTTGATATTCAAACAAATAATCTGTATAAATACCACAAAACCACGGACATATTCAGCTGAAAGTCACTGCATACCACGGCTTATTGAAAGGTAAACACCAGCTGTAACTATCTTTAGATAACTCTGCGGCTACGGGAGATGACATCAGCCCTGTCATAGGCTGTATCTTGATTAAACAACTTAACAATTACATTACCACTGAGAAAAATCACCATTTTGTAACTAAATCACAGCAACACGGCTTGTCCGCACCAGCCGGCTACTGACAAAAGATTGTAACATAAAAGATAGGCTAAACGTTATGCAACAATGAGGTAAATCATCCATAAAATGGGCCTAAACTAAGATAATACAATGGTTTTCGTGATATTTATATCTATATAACAAAGAAAATACTGCATTCTGGGTAGCCCTTGCTCCCAAGGGTGTCGGTCGGAGAATCTGAGGCGATTCAGCCCTTAAACTGGAGCGTGCATTTTTGAGATTGCAGGTTAAGATAGGAAGTGGAATTCACTCAAGTTCTGACTTGTAAAGTGACCCTGGCTGTTTTTAAAGGCATCTATAAATATCATTATTATGATATAATTGAATTATGATTTTTTCCCCTTCTTCTTGCATATTTGCAGAACCAGATAACTACACAATCACAGTCTTGTTGTTGTTGTTGTTGTTGTATGGTTGTTTTCCAGACAGACAGTGTTAACGATTAGATACAGAGTCAGTTTCCATGTGAAGCGGTCGGACCAGTCAGACGACTCGGTGACCGACGCTCTGTCTGAACACCTGAACACACCTTCAGCTGTCACGCTGTCGCCGCTGACGACCGTGGAAACGACCGGTGACATCTGAGAGTCGGTCAGAGGTCCAATCCTCTGGACTTTGAGTTTAATTTCCACTCAGGAATGATGATGATGATGATGATGATGTTTGTTGAGTCTTGGACCTGAACAAACTTTGACCCTTGATGGTTTGTTGTCCAGGGCGTCTCCATAGCAACACAACATTAATGATGCTGACGAGTGTGATTCACATATTGCACTTTGATTTATTATGACTTCAGTCATTGTGCAGCTCCAGATTTGATTGTAAGACACACACACACACACACACACACACACACACACACACACACCTATAATATATTTTGTCATCACAAAGTGTTTGGACTGTGGGAGGAGGAAGGCGGAGATCAAACCTGCGAGGTGACAGCACACAACCCACTGATCCACTGCACCACCACGCCGCCACTTTCCACATGTACAGTGAAATGTAAAAGTTTGTTAATCCAGACATTTATATCACGTATTGTGCTGATTTTTTATTTTTAACTCTTAGTCAGGATTTTACACAAACGTAACACACATCATGGAGGCAGATTCCAGCATATTGATCCTGACTAATCAATTAAATGACTAAATAACGATAAATAACAAGGAAAAACAAAAGCTGCATCATCGTCATCTGGTGCAACTCATTAGTTGTTAATTAATCTGGAGAAATCTGTTTGTTTATTAATTGTTTTCCCTAAAATATTGAAAAGTGACACTTATTAATAACCTTAATAACCCTAAAACACAGTTTATGATCACATCAGACAAAGACAAGTTAGTTTTTTAATACAAAGAAAGATCCAGCTCTAGTCCAGGTTTAGACGTCACTCAGATGAAATGTGTTTTTCCTCCCTGAACAAACAGAGACGACACCTGGTCGACTCCTGAACAAACAAAACCCTCCATGTTAAACTGCTCAATTATCTCAGGTTGGACTCATGGTTAGTTCAGGTTCAGTTCAATTAAAAGGCCTTCAGAGGGTTTCTGAAAAATATCCGCCATTGTTTTTTTGTTTTTTTGTTCATGTAGAATAAAGTTTCATTTGATAAAGCAGCAAATATGTTCAGTATTTAATAATATTATATTTAATTAATTAATTTGCAAATACTTGTGATCAATTATCGGACCTTTCTGTGCATCAATCCTCCACTAGAAGTCACCATTAAGTTCAGTGAGTTTCAAAATAAAAGCCCTGGAGACGTTCAGAGGTTAAAACATGTTGCAGCTGCAGGAATCCTCTGTAGCTGTTTAGTCTCAACATCTGGATTCATTTGAATCTATGACACTTGTATCTGTTTGTGCTGATGCATTTCAGATTAGATTGATTGATTGATTGATTGATTGATTGATTGATTGATTGATTGATCGATTGAACAGTTTCTGAACATGTTTTTATTGGAGTTGATTCTTTTTTGTTCACGTAGAATAAAGTTACGTTTGAATAAAGCTGCAGATCTTAATTGATTATTTAGTGATATAATATTTGTGGGTCCTTCATTGATCAGTGCTTCCTGTGGCTCCGCCCCCTCTGCTCAGTCTCTGCAGCTGATTGGTCGGCGGCCATGTCCCGGTAGAGCGCGGTCTCTCGGCGACGCCCACCACCACTACGATGCTGAAGCGTCTGGACAAGATCCGGTTCCGGGGCCAGAGGCGGGACGAGTTCCTGGATCTGGCCGAGTCGCCCAACACGTCGGACACCGAGGGCGCCGACGAGGGGGCGGTGGCGGCGGCGGCGGCGGCCACGGTGAAACATCGCATGTCCATCAGAGAGCCGTCGGAGGAGCTGAGGGACGATGGAGAGCAGCAGAGCGACGCCCAGGTGAGGACACACACACACACACACACACACACACACACAACATGAGACAATATGACAAAAAAAATCCTTCACGGTTATAGAGAGCTGAAGCGGAAGTGAAGCTCGCCATGGGACCTCGCACTGTGTCATTCAGGAGAAGAGATGTCAGGGATGAAACCAGCTGTTGGCAGCTGTGCTCTGAGTCGCTCCAGATGTTTTTTTCTAAATCAGACTTTATTTCAGAGTGTATCAGGAAACATTTCAGCTGCAGTTGGTTTAAAGTTATGGTTGGTAATCATCAGTGTTAATTTCGTCAGGCAAGACTAGACGAAATATATTCGTCATCAATGTTTTTTTATTGACGAAAACGAGACGTGTTGCCTGATACACTCTGAAATAAAGTCTGATCAGAACATCTGGAGAGACTCAGAGCACAGCTGCCAACAGCTGGTTTCATCCCTGACATCTCTTCTCCTGAATATGACACAGTCTGGCACAATGGCACAATGGCACAATGGTCGTTACTACGTCTGGCACAATGACAGACAGACAGACATCACCTCCTCCTCCTCCTCCTCCTCCTCCTCCTCCTCCTCCTCCTCCTCCTCCTCTGTCTCTAACAGAGTAGCAGTGTATGTGGACTGTCCTGCTGGCTCTCTGTCCTTCTACAGAGTCTCCTCTGACTCACTGATCCACCTCTACACCTTCAACACCACCTTCACTCAACCTCTGTATCCTGGGTTTGGAGTCTTCTGGATCGGTTCTGGTTCCTCAGTGTCTCTGTGTTGAGTGAATCAGAGTCTCCTCCTGTCACAGAAACCTTCTCACTGTTGAACAGACAGTTCAGTCTCTACATGTCTGTCTCTGTCTCTCACTCACGTTTTCACATTCATGGATTAAATCAGTTGATTTTCTAAACTCTTCTCAATGATTCTTGTAAACTTCTTCCTCTTCCTTTAAAGATGGAAGCGTCGATTATTACAGGACAAAAACCACGGTGACTTTTACTCAGCTGCTGATGAAGGACGAGGCCTAATATCACCAAGCTAAAAGTCTCTGAGCCGCCAGCGTCACTGAGGAGAAAAACACATTTTAAACAAATTCACTGTTCATGTTCAACTTTACAGGCTGTTTGTGAGCTGGTCACAGGTAAACAGACACAACAATAAACACAACTGCAAACAAACATAATGTTGTAGAGACACTGAATATAATGAATTACATGTGATTTCTTTTTCTTTGTGGTTTTACTGAATCAAATAAAACAATTTGAATCAGTTTTATATGTAATGTGCATTTCCTGCTGATGTAGAGCAGCACAATGATTTTTCTGTTACCATGACGCTGAGTTCATGACGTTTGTAGATTTAAATTGATCTTCACTTTGAGACTGATTGTTTTTATTATATATTTCTATAATTATTACCTAACTGCTGTTTCTTGGAAACTGGAGCCAATTAACACCCATGAATTCATTTTCGTTTATTAGTGACCATTGATTGGTTCATGGATTGTTTGGGATTTGATTGGCCGTGCACATTCCTGTTCGACTACACTACATGGTTGTATGGTTTCAAGCTGACACAATAAAATATGAAATAAACATGAACTCATGTTGAAGACCATGTTTCTTATTTGGCACGTCTGACTGTAGCAGGTGACAGCAGGTACGAGACAGAGTTGTTTTAGAGGCAAATGCAGCCGGAACTACTTTCCAGACACGGCTGCTGGGCGGAGGGATTTCAAAAGCACAAGTAGTTCAGAGTATTTGCTTCATGTGTCGTAATGTTACATAATTATACATGATTATTTCATAGTGTGGTGAATGTGCAGGTCACAACTTGTCCACCAGAGCGTTGTGGAGTTGTTGGATTGTGTCACTGAGCAGCTCACGTCTCTGCCCCGCCGATCTCAAAACAACATGCACCGATAATTAAAGGTAATGAACCTACTGCTATGACTAATAGGGATTATGGTGGTAGTAGAATTTGCCAGACGCTGCTTCACTTCCTGTCTGAGTCCTGACGTGACCTCTGCCAGCTTCTGTAGCTACTGATGCTGTCACCAGCTACACACATACTGTCATTTATTATGGGCGTAATGAAATCCAGCTAATATAACTGATATAACACCCTAAATAATCATACAATTGCAGTGAATAAAAATATCTACAAGCAGCTGTGAAGAAGTTGTTGTTTTCATTGATTTATTTATTTTTACAAGCAACCAAAAGTAATATTTTTAATAATCTGACGATGTGTGGCTGGTTGCTAGTTTGCTGGTAGGAGGTAAAGCTAGAGGAGGACGCCACAAAATAAATGTGCTGGTAGGATTTATCTGATCTGAAAACTGATCTCAAGCACTTGGTCTTTACATTGATAAAAGGAAAAGGTTAATCTACCTCTTTATTTTGGCATTCCCACATAGGCTGTATGAACATATCACACCACCTCTTGTCATTAATACAAAGTTAATGATTTTGTTCTCTCCCCCTGACAGAGGCTTTTACAGGTGATTTTAAGATAAAGGTGTGTGAACACCTGCAGTCCCTCCACTCTTCTCTCCTTCGTGTTTTCCCCTCAGATGGTTTTATTGGATGTTTTTTAATTGCAATGAAAATGATTTTATTTTGCCCACAACATGCTTTTAGACTAAAACAGGGCACAAAAAACAGCAGTGACCTTGTACAATATAATCATACCAAAAACATGAGTCAGCTCATTACTGCTGCTTATCCTATACAATGCAGCCGTCTGGTACAACATAGAAACATGAGTCTGTACTTCACAGTTCTTCTAGTGTGGGTGTTGTCCCTGCTGCAGTGGATCAGTGTCGCCCCCTGCTGACGGTCCTGACAACATAACAACAACACACAGGAGAAATACACACATGTTCTTCTGACAAGCGGCGGACTGAAGATTGATCATTTCATTTTAAACATTTATGGTTCAGTGGTAGAAATAAACAGAAGTAAAAACACCAGTCTCATCACATCATTATGTGAGTCAGCAGTTTCAGCAGTTTAACTGAAATGGGAAACAAAACTTCCATAAAACACAAAAGAAGAAGAAGAACCAGCAGTTGTGTCGCAGTTTATTTTCTCGTGTGAAGGTAAGGTGAACAGTTTGAATGTTTTTCTTGTTAACACCTGTCGTTACCTGAGTTCTCTGCCTTTCAACTTCTTGTTGTGTTGTTGTTGTGTTATTATAATGTTACTGTAGCTGAGTCAGAGCTGTAACTGTAAAATCTGGACCGACAGAACCTGTTGTCGGTAGAACAGCAGAAGCAGAGTTGGTCGATGATCAGTAGTTGAACAGAGTGGTTATTTGTGTGCAGCTCCACTCAGAGCCAGACAAAGACAAGTAAACTGCCACCTGCTTTGGTGGCCCCAAAAAGCAATGCACTTTTTTAAATCTATAGTGCGTAACTTCTGTCAATCCCTAGAGAATTCCTGCGTAATTACAAAAAACCTTATTTGTTGTTGTTGCACTTTGCTGTTGCAGTTTATTTTTAAAAGATTTACACTACAGGACTGATATGGACTTTATTGTCCCCGAGGGGGAAATTCATTTTCACAGTTCTGCTCCAGGCAGAAACACCAACACACGTGCAGTACTATAAAAAAATACATGTACAAATTAACAGAAAACCCATGACATCTACCGCCTGCTGTTGAGAGCTGTAATGGCAGAGGGGACGAAACACAGTGTGGCAGGCTGGGTGGCTCACTGGGTTTTTAATATGATGTTCAGAAAGACAGTGAACACCACAGAGGCTCCTGCTTCAACAGCTACTACAGTCTATTAATCAGTACTGTTACTGCCTGTCACTGGTCAATTCTGAACACACCATCAGGGTTTTCCTAAGACTTGACTGATTATTGATTTTCCTGTGATTAGGTTGGGAGGGCAACAGGTGACATTAATTATTGGCAACCTCCCCCTATTTATGTGCCCCACCCCCTACACATCAGATGACCTGATGAAGACCCAAATGGTCGAAACGTTGTCCTAATAAATTTTTGGGAGCTCGATCATAGCAGTGTGCGGACATAGTTTGTTGTTTTTTGTCCTGCACCTGCCCACTGTCTTGGATGTGCGTGCACTGTCCTTCCGTGCTCAGTGAAATAAACAGAAGTAAAAACACTAGTCTCATCACATCATTATGAGAGTCAGCAGTTTCAGCAGTTTAACTGAAATGGGAAACAAAACTGCCATAAAACACAAAAGAAGAACCAGCAGTTGTGTCACAGTTTATTTTCTATGTGAAGGTAAGGTGAACTCTTTGAATGTTTTCCTCGTTAACACCTGTTGTTACCTGAGTTCTCTGCTTTTCAACTTCTCGTTGTGTTGGTGTTATCATAATGTTACTGTAGCTGAGTCAGAGCTGTAACTGTAAAGTCTGGACCGACAGAACTGTGTCTGCCATGTTGCGTGGATATTGTCGGTAGAAGAGCAGAAGCAGAGAGAGTCGATGGTCAGTAGTTGAACACAGAGTGGTTATTTGTGTGCAGCTCCACTCAGCCAGCCAAAGACTATAGACCTCATAGTTACTTGGGCCCCAAAAAGCAATAAACCTTTTTTTTTTTTTAATCTATTGTGCGTAACTTCTGTCAATCCCCAGAGAATTCCTGCATAATGACAAAAATCCCTAATTGTTGTTGTTGCACTTAAAGTAGTTGTTGCACATTGCTGTTGCAGTTTATTTAAAACCAAAACCAAAGCAAACAAACAAAAAACAAATAAAAATAAAAAACAACAACAGATGATGTGTTTACAGCGGTTTATTTTGTTACTTTTAGTCGGCCCATATGACATTCAGTATCCCAATAAGTACTATAAACCCCAGGCTGTAGCTTTATCTGAATTTGGTTCCATTTCAGATTATAAAATACGGATGGGAAAAAACATACCAGGGTAGGATGATTATTCGTAATGACAGATTAGAAAAATGAATAAAGCTGTAGCTTGTTTGATCCAGTGGTTTTCTACAGGGACGCTGTCCACACAGAGACTGTGTCACATCAACTCAGTGGATCTCAGTCCTTGTGTGTGTCAGTGGATGGAAACAGTCGTCCATGGATCATGTTGCTGGGCTGCTCTTCACTTCACTGCAGCTTCATGACGCCATCTAGTGGACTGATAGTAGAAGTACAGCAGCTGATGGCAGCTTCCTCTTCCTCACTGCTGTGTGACTGCCAGGGGTGGAAAGTAACGAGTTACATTTACTCAAGTTACTGTAATTAAGTAGCTTTTTTGTGTACTTGTACTTTTTTGAGTAATTTTTAAAATCAGTACTTTTACTTTTACTTGAGTACATATTGTTGGAAGAAATTTACTTAGTTACATTTTAAATAGCTTAAGTTACAAAGTAAAAAATATATATCAACTTGCACTGCGTCTGTGTGGGTTGTCAAAAGTTGCTACGCCGCTGCCGCCTCTCTCTCTCTCTCTCTCCCTTCACAGACGCACACAGCAGCAGACAGGTACATCTCTCCCCCCTCACCGCTACGTGAGTTTGTGCATAACAGGGCTCGTCGCCATGTTGTTGTCTTAATATTAGCCATTAGCCGCAGCTAGCGGTTAAAAGCTGACGTTAATGATTAAAGACAACGTTATGAGGCATGTCCATCTATTCGGCTACGTTTACGGTGACCAAACGTCCTCTTTTGCCCGGACATGTCCACTTCTCACGCCCTGTCCAGGGCGTCCGGGCTTTTTTTTTTAATGAACTCATGAACATGTCTGGCTGTGTTCGGTAACAGGACCGCTGACCCTGCCAGACACACCGGGGCTGAAGGCCGGACCGGCGGTCCGTTGAGTTAAATGTAGGAGCCCAGTCAGATCCATGGCCATGCTCAGAGGAACAGACAAGCAGCCCACTGCTTCAGAGCAGTTACAGTAAAGAGGCGTGTGTGTGTGTGTGTGTGTGTGTGTGTGTGTGTGTGTGAGAGAGAGAGAGATTTATCCGAATTAAAATGGTATTGAGTATTGAATATTTTCCATAATATCGATATTGAGTTGAACATTTTAGTATCATGATCATGATCAGGCCAGTAACTGCAACTCTGATTGGCTCTGGACAACTGCAGTGTCAGAAGGTCAGAATCAAGTTGGTGCCACAGGAGCTAAAAGATGATGGAGACCAGTGTATCGATGGAGAAGGGACAAATTTGGAACACAGAGACATGCACGGAGAATGTTAGGCCAATCTCTGGCCATTATGCCCCCCCCCCAAAAAAATAAAATAAAATAAAGTAACTAAGTAACTTTTACTCTGAGTAAATTTTAAATGAACTACTTTTTACTTTTACTTTAAAGCAGTACTTTTACTTTTACTTGAGTAAAATTTCATCAAGGTAACTGTACTTTTACTTGAGTAGATTTTTTTGGTACTCTTTCCACCCCTGGTGACTGCATTCAGCTGACACTGATATGAAGCAGAGAAGAAGAGCCAATCAGTGGAGGAGCAGCTGGAGACATGATGGACATGTGAGCTGCTGTGCACATGAATGATGGCAAGGCAAGGCAAGGCAATTTTATTTGTATAGCCCGTTTTTACAAACAGTTTGTCTCAAAGGGCTTTACATGACATCGTAACAACATCCTCTGTCCTTAGACCCTCACATCGACTGAGGAAAAACTCCATGGAAACCCTTTTAACAGGGAAAAGTCGGAGAAACCTCAGGGTGAGCAACAGAGGAGGGATCCCTACGGTGGCCCTGAAGTGCAAAACACAACGACAAATCAGACAACAACGGCAAAAGAGAAAACACAACACAAAAAGAGAAGACACAACGCAAAAAGAGAAAACACAATGCAAAAAGAGAAAACACAACACAAAAAGAGAAAACACAACGCAAAAAGAGAAAACACAACACAAAAAGAGAAAACACAACACAAAAAGAGAAAACACAACGGCAAAAGAGAAAACACAACACAAAAAGAGAAAACACTACACAAAAAGAGAAAACACAACGGCAAAAGAGAAAACACAACGGCAAAAGAGAAAACACAACACAAAAAGAGAAAACACAACACAAAAAGAGAAAACACTACGCAAAAAGAGAAAACACAACGGCAAAAGAGAAAACACAACGCAAAAAGAGAAAACACAACGCAAAAAGAGAAAACACAATGCAAAAAGAGAAAACACAACACAAAAAGAGAAAACACAACGGCAAAAGAGAAAACACAACACAAAAAGAGAAAACACTACACAAAAAGAGAAAACACAACAGCAAAAGAGAAAACACAACACAAAAAGAGAAAACACAACACAAAAAGAGAAAACACAACGGCAAAAGAGAAAACACAACACAAAAAGAGAAAACACAACGGCAAATCAGAAAACACAACAACAAAACAGAAAACACAACGGCAAATCAGAAAACACAAAAGCAAAACATTTTGTGCAATACATAGCGGCCTCTGTGCTAGTCCCGCTTGCGATACTTTTTTTCCTACTATGGCCACGCCAAGACCCGCCTTACTCTGCCTCTGATTGGCTGCCTCTGCAAGGCTAAGCCTATCCCTGCATCTTACCCTAACCTTAACCACTCCCTTCACACGCCTAAACCAACCGTCTTTGCCTAAACCAGCCCGAGGGTACCTACCTTTTCCGGTTTGGTTAATGTCGTTGTGTTTTCTCTTTTGCTTTTGTGTTTTTTGATTTGCCGTTGTTTAGTAATTTGTCGTTGTGTTTTCTGATTTGCCGTTGTGTTTTCTCTTTTTGTGTTGTGTTTTCTCTTTTTGTGTTGTGTTTTCTCTTTTGCCGTTGTGTTTTCTCTTTTTGTGTTGTGTTTTCTCTTTTTGTGTTGTGTTTTCTCTGTTTGTGTTGTGTTTTCTCTTTTGCCGTTGTGTTTTCTCTTTTGCCGTTGTTGTCTGATTTGCCGTTGTGTTTTGCACTTCAGGGCCACCACAGATCCCTCACCCAGGACGGACAGACGTGCAATAGATGTTGTGACAGACAAGAAAACAGTTTACAGTTTGTCACAGAATGATGTGTGTTTCCTCTGCAGGTGAAGCTACAAAGTGTGTGTGAGCTGATGTGGATGTGACCTCAGCAGCATGGATCAGTGTGAGGACAGAGAGGAGGGAGCCCCTCCCTCTAAAACCACTCTGTGTGGGGGACATCAGGGCCAGACCAGAGGTCAAAGGTCAGAATTAAAACTGTCAGACTTTTCTCTCTAAAAGGCAGTTGTTTGCAGTTTATTAAAAGATTGAAGATATTTTTCATCAGTTTTTCTCCAACCTGCACATTTATCAGTTGTGTTGTTGTTTCAGGATCCAGCAGCAGAGACCAGACTCTCCTGAACCCAGCTGTCTGTCTTTAAAGAGCAACATATCAAAGGGCTTAGGTGCTGACTTCAAAGGAGGACGTGGATCAGCTGATCAGACGTAAGATAAAACTAAATTTCGAAGCCTTTGACTTTGTGTTGAACGTTCTTCCTGTGGAGTCAAAAAGAGTTACAACTCAGACACACATTGTCCAGCTGCAGTAAAGAGTCCCTGCCTGAACATCCACATGTTAATATTCAGTAATTCTCACAGTGCAGCCCAGTAGCAACAGGAAATGTGTCAGCACCTTCTACTTAAAACAGGAAGTAACTACTGGGTTAAAATCATCTTTTCATTTGCTCTAAATGTTGATGGTCTTGTTTACACCTGGTAGAAGGAACATGGTGATGTTGGCTGCATCAAGTCGCCTCCTGGTGGCAGCTTTGAGGTGTGCAACAGGGCGAGGGGCCGATCAGTGATTTCTAGTGAGTTCAGAGTGACGTCAGACACAGAGAGCAGAGACAGAGGATCAGATCAGTTACAGGAGCTGAAGCAGAATCTCAGCAGCTGCTTTTTACAGGAGCAGACAAACAAACCTCCATAAATACTGAGAGAGTGAATGAGCAAAATTCAGGTAAAGATAGAAACTTCAACTCATCTACAGCAGTGGTTCTCAAACTTTATTACATCAAGAACCCCTAAATTGACACAAATTAGACCACGGACCCCCATTGGACAAAATTATGAAGCAAACACCAGAAATACACAAATGTTTGTTCTGAGACTGAAGAACCTTAGGTTTTTATTCAATGTATGTTAAAATTAGGGCCAATGGCTTGAGATTAAAAACAATTAGAGAAATACAAAGTTAAAAAAAAAACTTCTTAAAAAAAATACATTTTCTCAAAAAAAGTTGGTAAAATAATTTAATTTATCTTTTAAAAAAAGGTTGCAAATTCTAGAAAAAGTGGTAAAATTTGGAGACCCACTCAAGGACTCCTGGGGGTGGGGGACTCCACTTTGAGAAACATTGATCTACAGAACAAAACAAAGAGATAAATGACATTTTCTGAGGTGAATAAATCTTTCATGATCGTTGTTTACGTTTATTTACAGGAATAAGGAAACAAATCAAACTTTGTGTTTTTAGGACTTGTTGTGTTCTTTTTTCTTTTTTAATCTAAGACTATTTAACATCAGTTGTGTTGTTGTTTCAGGATCCAGCAGCAGAGACCAGACTCTCCTGAACCCAGCTGTCTGTCTTTAAAGAGCAACATATCAAAGGGCATAGGCGCTGACTTTAAAGGAGGACGAGGATCAGCTGATCAGATGTAAGCTGTAACTGACAGTCAGATTCAGGTTATTGTAGAAATGAACCAGTTTGTACGACGTGTTGTTGGACCAGGTCTGAAATCAAAGTGTCTCTGTTGTGAACGTCCTCAGGGGACATATAAAGTCCATCTTGTATTATCTCTCTGTACTGATGTTCACTTGACACTGATTCCTCCACAGAGTGGACCAGGAGAGCTCAGAGGTTCCCAGTGGTCAGTCTGCCCAGCAGCATCAAACACACCTGGACTCCATGTTTATGGTGGGTACATGTCCAACAGCTGCTGTTACATCTGTTGTGTTCACCATCATCTCCATGCTGCACGTTGGCACCAGTGGATTGTCAGTCCGTCAGGTTTTAGTTTGATGCTGTCACTCATAGAGTTTCTGTTCCAGCTGCTGGAGGAGAACATGGTCACTTTTGTGAAGAACGAGCTGAAGAAGATCCACAAGCTTCTGAGTCCAGATTACCCAGAATGCTCAGGGAGTCAGAGGGAGGATGAGGAGGTGGTGGACGGTGAGGATGAAGAGCAGAGGAGCATCAGAGAGGCGTTAGTGAAGATCACAGTGAAGCTCCTGAGGAGCAGGAAGCAGGAGGAGCTGGCTGAGCGTCTGCAGAGCAGTAAGAGGATTTCTGTAAAGATTCAACATGATGAACAAATGAGACGTTCACTGACATCAACATATGGAGGGAAACATGTTCATAGTTGTTATTTAGAAGATTTAACATGTTATATTTATTCTTGGTCTGATTTCTTGTGTCTTCATTCAGAACATTTTGCTCCAGTTTGTCGACGTAATCTCAAATCTGCCCTGAAGAAGAAGTTCCAGTGTGTGTTTGAGGGGATCTCTAAAGCAGGAAACCAAACCCTTCTGAACCAGATCTACACAGAGCTCTACATCACTGAGGGAGGGGCTGGGGGGGTCAATGATGAACATGAGGTCAGACAGATTGAAACAGCATCAAGGAAACCAGACAGACCAGAAACAACCATCAGACAAGAAGACATCTTTAAAGCCCCACCTGGAAGAGACCGACCAATCAGAACAGTGATGACAAAGGGAGTGGCTGGCATTGGGAAAACAGTCTTAACACAGAAGTTCACTCTGGACTGGGCTGAAGACAAAACCAACCAGGACATACACTTCACATTTCCCTTCACCTTCAGAGAGCTGAATGTGCTGAAAGAGAAAAAGTTCAGCTTGGTGGAACTTGTTTATCACTTCTTCTCTGAAACCAAAGAAGCAGGAATCTGCAGCTTTGACCAGTTCCAGGTCGTCTTCATCTTTGACGGTCTGGACGAGTGTCGACTTCCTCTGGACTTCCACACCACTGAGATCCTGACTGATGTGACAGAGTCCACCTCAGTCAACGTGCTGCTGATCAACCTCATCAGGGGGAAACTGCTTCCCTCTGCTCGCCTCTGGATAACCACACGACCTGCAGCAGCCAATCAGATCCCTCCTTACTGTGTTGACATGGTGACAGAGGTCAGAGGGTTCACTGACCCACAGAAGGAGGAGTACTTCAGGAAGAGGTTCAGAGATGAGGAGCAGGCCAGAAAGATCATCTCCCACATCAAAACATCACGAAGCCTCCACATTATGTGCCACATCCCAGTCTTCTGCTGGATCACTGCTACAGTTCTGGAGGAGCTGTTGAAGACCAGAGAGGGAGGAGAGCTGCCCAAGACCCTGACTGAGATGTACATCCACTTCCTGGTGGTTTATCTAAAACTGAAGAAGGTCAAGTATGATGGAGGAGCTGAGACAGATCCACACTGGAGTCCAGAGAGCAGGAAGATGATTGAGTCTCTGGGAAAACTGGCTTTTGAGCAGCTGCAGAAAGGAAACCTGATCTTTTATGAATCAGACCTGACAGAGTGTGGCATCAATATCAGAGCAGCCTCAGTGTACTCAGGAGTGTTCACACAGATCTTTAAAGAGGAGAGCGGCCTGTACCAGGACAAGGTGTTCTGCTTCGTCCATCTGAGTGTTCAGGAGTTTCTGGCTGCTCTTCATGTCCATCTGACCTTCATCAACTCTGGACTCAACCTGATGTCACGACAACAAACAACATCTCGTTGGTTTAGAGACACATCTACACCTTTCTACCAGAGCGCTGTGGACGAGGCCTTACAGAGTCCAAATGGACACCTGGACTTGTTCCTCCGCTTCCTCCTGGGTCTTTCACTGAAGACCAATCAGACTCTCCTACGAGGTCTGATGACTCAGACAGGAAGTGACTCACGGTCCAATCAGAAAACAGTTCAGTACATCAAGAAGAAGGTTAAAGAGACTCCCTCTGCAGAGAAAAGCATCAACCTGTTCCACTGTCTGAATGAACTGAATGATCGTTCTCTAGTGGAGGAGATCCAACAGTCCCTGAGATCAGGACGTCTCTCCACAGATGAACTGTCTCCTGCTCAATGGTCGGCTCTGGTCTTCATCTTACTGTCATCAGAAGAAGATCTGCATAAGTTTGATCTGAGTAAATACTCTGCTTCAGAGGAGGCTCTTCTGAGGCTGCTGCCAGTGGTCAAAGCCTCCAACAAAGCTCTGTAAGTGCAGAGATAGTTGGATTTATTCATCATTATATAAAACACTTATGTCATTTCAACAGGATAGAAAATAAATTCCTTTCTTCTTGTATTCCTCATGATCATCTCTTCAGACTGAGCAGCTGTAACCTCTCAGAGAGAAGCTGTGAAGCTCTGTCCTCAGTCTTCAGCTCCCAGTCCTCTAATCTGAGACACCTGGACCTGAGTAACAATGACCTACAGGACTCAGGAGTGAAGCTGCTGTCTGGTGGACTGGAGAGTCCACACTGTAGACTGGAGACTCTCAGGTGAGGCTCCATAAAGCTGTTTATCTGATGACACTTGAACACAGCAGCAGGTGTTGACAGTGGTTTCCTGTGTTGTGTGTGTTCAGTCTGTCAGGATGTCTGGTCACAGAGGAAGGCTGTGCTTCTCTGGTCTCAGCTCTGAGCTCCAACCCCTCCCATCTGAGAGAGCTGGACCTGAGCTACAATCATCCAGGAGCCTCAGGAGTGAAGCTGCTGTCTGCTGGACTGGAGGATCCAGACTGGAGACTGGACTCTCTCAGGTAAGGAGAGGCTGCTGCAGCCACACACACTGTCTGATAGAGGAGGAGGAGCTGGAACATTTTCTATGGCCTTGTTCACACCTGGTATTAACATCTGTCTCAGGTGATTAATGCATTGATGACATCAGATCTGATCACTCAGACCATATCCAGAGGTGGTGTAGGCCACAGTGAAGCTCCGCCCACTCCACTGACGTCCTTTGTCACAGTCTGACTCGTCCCAACACAGTTTATACTGAAGCCAAAATCTCTGAGTGTTTCAAACATGACTTCAGTGTCTCATCATGACTCACTGTGTCATATTCAGGAGAAGAGATGTCAGGGATGAAACCAGCTGTTGGCAGCTGTGCTCTGAGTCTCTCCAGATGTTTGGATCAGACTTTTTTTCAGAGTTTATCAGGAAACATTTCAGCTACAGCTGGTTTAACTGCTCCTGAACCAACAGAGTGTTTCACCTGAACAGTCCCAGAGACTGTGGGCAAGGCAAGGCAATTTTATTTGTATAGCCAGTTTTTAAACGCACCGAATACAATAACTATGCACTGGATTCTGTATTTTTCCACACACTTGCTACAGGCCTCCATACCATCCACACACCCCATACAGCCCCCACCCCCCCATTTACCAACTTATTTATTATAAACTTGAGGCCAGTCGACATGTGCAATTTCTCCCAAAATTATTATGACCAGTCAGTGGCGTAGCTGGGCTGTATTCCACATGGGTTTTGAGGTCCAAGGGGCCCGCGTGCGCAGCGGGCCACATTGCACACACAAATAGAGTACAGAAAAAATCATATTTTAGATGAGTGTCCTTCAGAATGATGCTGCTAAATCTCAAAACCTCTATCAAATGATTGTACAATGTATGAACATTATCTCTGCAGTGGTTGATTCTGATAAAGTGTGCTGTTACTGTTGTAACGAATGTGAGCTGGAAAGACTGAAATGTTGTTGTTGCTACAACTTTAAATAAAGTTGAAAAAAAATGTAAAAAAAATAAACAACAAAGGTTTGGCCGCTCCTAAAGCCCGTCCGGACCGATTTAGATGTAGCTAACACCTGTCAAAGTTCTGTTCAAACTGGAAATATTGTGGATTTACCTTACAGTCTATGGCAGGGGTGCTCACACTTTTTCAGCCTGAGAGCTACTTTTCAAGTGACCAAGTCAAAATGATCTACCAACATTATTGATGATTCACGTTTATTTATATAGCCTAGTATATGAACATACATAACACTTCATATACAATATGTAGGTGTAGCCTACCTTTCATAACTGCATGAATCCATATGGCACAATAAATGTCCATACATTTTTGGTCATCCAGTCGTTTGTCGGACTATGCGGGGGTTAATAGCGCTGCAGCTGCATTTACCGTGCGCCCCTGTCTGTATGTGAACCTGTGTCTGTCTATGTGCAGGCAGAGATAAGAGATGGTGTTTTTTTAATAATCATGCTAGCGTTTCACCATCTCTCATCTCCGCCAGTCAGCCTCTCAACCTGCCGCCTCTCTCGCGTGCGGGCGCACCGCACGTAAACACACGTGAGGAAATTTTTTTTTTTCTGTGTTAATTAGTGGGAAACACTGATCAAGCTGTGCGTACGCACAGCTCTCCGCAATATTCCATTGATAAATCACACCGGACCCAAGAATGGTGCAGACATGAACACACCTCATATTCCACCCACAGAATGCCTCAGCACAACATGGTCAGCACGTGCATAATTAAGTAGCCATGTGCTCTGTGGAGCTGCAACAAAGTAACAACAAAGTAACAACAAAGACAACGGGCGGAGAGCGTGACTCACCCGGGATGATGCTTCGGCGGACCTGCCCTTGCTTTTGAGGTCGGTTGTGAGAAAAATGCCTGCTGTCCAGACAACTGTGTTTTTTTAAATATAGCCTACTTTTTTTTTTGTTCTTCATCACACGATCGACCCAATCGTAATGAGCACCCCTGGTCTATGAGATTTACCCATAAAACAAACTTTTCACGGCAAAACAGCAAAGGTAAGAGGAAATGTACAACCATGTTTTGGTCAAGCAGTGACTGTGTGTGCTGGACTTTGCTGGTTGTTGGCTTCTCTCTCTGCCGTGCTGCTGTGCAGCCGCGGCTGCTATGTAACGTTCCAATCTTTGTAGCCCTTTCATATGAGCGGTAGCTGTGTACTGTTTTGCATAATGCACAGTTAAGTAGTATACGAGCCAGAAATGTGGCGACTGGGTCCACACACAGGTGCTTCATGAAGTTTGATGTTTAGTTGTTTATTTGAGTAGTGTTTGGGCTGTGTTTGGGTCATAGAAACATGGTTTTTACACGTTGTAGACCAGCTTCTGTTGTTTAATTTGATGTAATAGACGCATGGATCAGCTCAAATAGGGAGGGGCCGCGCCCGCTCATATCCCCCCTTAATATGCAACATAATGCAGTGACCCAGTCTGATGTTACACTCTGTGCTACCTGCCTCTGCGACGGAAGGCAGCCGCGGTCAATCGAGTCCCGAACCTCCCTATGACCAGCCCGCCCCTGATTTAAACCAAAAAAATAAAAATAAAAATAAAAATCCTCGGCAGTGTGTGGGGGGGCCGCAGGATTTCACCACAAGAGGGCCCATGGGTTTACAAAACCCACCAACCCTACGTCATCTACGCCACTGTGACCAGTATTGTTACTATTATTATCACATATTTTAAAACACTAATGTCGAGCACTACTGTACAGTTTTATTTATAGCCCCTTTTAAACTCTATTTTTTATACTTGTCTGATTTGCACTACACTGTATAATGTTATAATTGTATCATGCTGTATTATTTAGTTTTCTATGACAGATTGCTGTCTACACACTTGCATTTACTTGAATGTACTATTATTATTATTGTTTTGATTTTCATTTACTTGAATGTATTATTGTTATTATTGTTTGATCTTCCCTTAAGGACCGTGCCTAATAACATCCGGCAGGGGGACTAGCAATGTAAATCAGCCTAAGGCTGCAATTGGGTACAGCCGCACCCCCTTGGAGGGAGTGCTGAATGTTGTACATTGTCCTCCATAGCAAATAAATAAATTGAAATTAAAATTTTAAAAAACAGTTTTCTTCAAAGGGCTTTACATGGCATCATAACAACATCCTCTGCCCTTAGACCCTCACACTGACTGAGGATAAACTCCATAGATAGGCGCCAAAGTCACATTATTGCGACAGGCAGCATGCTTGGATAAAACAGCCCATATCTTTAAATCTACTGCCCTATATTGTTACTGCTTGGTACCACTAGATGGCGAACACCTTCATCTTCAATCCTGACGTCATTTGTGGGTGTGTTTTTCTACAAAATATCTGAGAAAAAAAAGTTTGATTTGACTTTTTCTCGCAGCTCGGAGCGACCGGGAAGTGATCTTCAGGTCTTGAGAAACACCGTGCGCACCCCCACACACCACAGACACACACACACACTCGTCGACCCCTGTTCCTTTACTTTGAGGATGAGATGTCAATATAATTTTTTTTCCTGTGTACATATGTTCCAAATTCAGTTTTACTGGAAGTCACGTAATCCAATGGGGCTGCCAGGCGGTGACGTCACAATATGCAAATTAGATGAGTACATTTACTCCCATCACAAACTTTAGGTCATTGTGAATAATTTTCTCATTTACACCATAGATTTATTTCTGTCCACTTAAAAGCTACAGCCTTGTGAAATCCTGAAATCCAAACTTAATATTTTCCTAAATAAACTCGGGCGCCTAGAGGGTTAACAGGGAAAAATTGGAGAAACCTCAGGGTGAGCAACAGAGGAGGGATCCCTCAGGACAGGCAGACGTGCAGTAGATGTTGTTACAGATGTAGTATGGAAAAGTATACTAATATGTTCAACTCTCCTAATTTACTTTACTCAGGTAAGTGTCCGGAATAAACAGGACGACAGAGAGATGTGTCGATAAATAAGTTACAATTTTTATTAACAATGATCTAAGACACAGAGTAAAAAGAGTATCAGGGCAATATAGAATGATTTCATTTGGGGCTGGTAATGGTGGACCCAGTAACTTCAAGCAACCAGACCAGATTACAGGACAAGGTATTTAGGGACCAAAACACCACACTTCTATAAGGTTACTAAAATATGGTACCAAATACACATCACACACATGCTCAAATTACACAAGAATAAGGTGCTTAGACACTTAAAATCACAGCAAAAAGGTGCCCCAAAAAGGCCTGTGTGTCTGGTCTGTTTCTTAAATAAAGCAAAAAATAGAAAACAAATAAAGAAACATAAACCCACTAGGAAATCAATAAATCACAGAAACAAAGGCCCGCCCTAACAAACTCATGTGGGGAGAAAAACAGCGACAGTCCTGTCTAATGAACAATTCCTGTAAGCATAAAACACATTTCTTATTTACACTCATAAACAAAACGCATGCTCCTAAAATTATTTATACATGTATATATGCAGCGCGTCCCCATCCGCCGACTGGCCAAAACTAATTACAAGAAAAAACATATTACACTCTACGTTCATGAATGAATTTGCATAAACCCTCATGCAACATTGTATAAGACTCACATATAACAGTGTAGTTTTGAGGACCCGTGTCCCTGGGTTTGAGCCACAATTGTCCGGATTCTGAAGGAATCAACACAGTAAACAGACAATTACCCTGCCGTACGGCATGCGCATAAACAGTGATTAATTATTAACTACATTTGTCAATAAAAGTTTGTATACCTGATTTTTTAAATTCAGCGGCTACTGAGCAAAGCCTGGCGTCCCCTCACGCTGGCCGCGTTAGTGTGTTCAGTAGCAATGACCCGGCAGAGGAACAGAGAGAGCGGAACCTGTTACCTGCCTACCTAAATAACCTCCCCAGGTGAGGACACGGCGCCGCCCGCTGGCGAGGACCCCATTACACAGACAAGAAAACAGTTTATAACACAGATAGTGGGAAACATGGCAATGTTAACAAGAGCTGATGGAGGCAGCTTCTGGTAGGCAAGGGAGGCAGGGAGAGCAGGCTAGCTTGATGGGAGGACTGGATGGCAGACTGGTTCATGGGAAGGGAGAACAGGCTGGTTTAAAGGGGACCTATTATGCTCCTTTTTGCACAAACTAAAATAGTTCCTGGGTGTCTTAAAGACATGTCTGTGACGTGCTTCGGTCAAAATACCCCAAAGATCAAACATCACAGCATTCTCAAAAACAGGGCTCTGCAAAACGGTCTGTTTCAGTGGCCCCTCCCCTTAAATGCAAATGAACCACTCCCTCAGCATTGCGTTACCATGACGATGTCTACTACTAGTACCTATACTGATTTGGCCAAAATGTAGTATGCAAACAAAAGCTAAATCTGCAGTAGGCAAATTGCCAGATCTCCAGTATGCATCTGACCAGTCTACATTGTGTAATGAAATGTGCCCATGACCTAGTCTCACCCTAACCAAAGATGGTATGGAGTAGTCTTTGCCATAGGCTACTGTAACCATGTAACATGTAATATAAAAATGCAAAAATAAATATATAAAATAAATTTAAAATATATGCAGACTGGTCAGTTCATTGTAAAACAGTTATTTATTGATGTAAATGTGGTGATTTGTGCACATAGACTACAGCAGCACTGCTCCTCTCTATCCTCCTCCTTCTCACAGCTTCACTTTTCATTCAAACTAATTCAACTGCCACAAGATTTCATCAATGAGACCAACATTCTGCTAAATAGACTAACCACACGGCGGTAAACGTCTAAAAAACCTGCGGGTATGTTTATTAGCGATGGTTTTCTCTACCGCGATGAGCACGGACACCTGCCCGGCCAAGGAGGCCTGCAGACGGGCTCTGCCTGTGTGAGGAGCCGCTGCAGCTCCGGAGCTCCGGTGCTCCGGCGGTCCAGCGTTACGTCGGTCCGGCGAACAACGTCGCCCCGGCGGTACGTCGCTCCTCACACAGGTACAGCTTCACTTACACGAAACGTCGGCGTAAACTTCTAAATAAAACTTAGTAAAGTGACGCTACAGCGCTACAACATGCAGGGAAGAAGCAGGAAGTAGTCCGCTCCGCTCTCCGCTGTGACCCCAGGCACAACAGAGCAGCATGGGAGGAGGCGGGGCCGGCTGGAGCAGAGACCTCAGCATGACCATGTAAGTCCGGCACGCATCGACGTAGACGCGAGCTCATGTCAAAAAAAACTCAGCGCAACCGAGTGTAACAGGTGTGCAGAGAAATCCCAATTATCTAGCAGGGTTTACCTCCAAATGCATTAACCTCAGGATATGACACTTCCACGGCCTCTAGAACCATTATCCAACATTTTAAACATATATAAAAGTCTGAAAAGCTGGAAAAGCATAATAGGTCCCCTTTAACAGCAGGGGAAAGGGGGGGGGGACTGTAGACACCTTTGAGTGTGGACACACTAACAACAACACAACAACAAGAATCAAACCATGTCCACTGCTCAGAGACATAATTTGTCTCCCAGCGTCTCCAACCAAGAAAGAAATTAGAGACAGAAACCAGGCGGCACCATCAGGTCTCTGTCTGGTCAGATATTGATGATCAATAATCAGCTCAGTCTCTCTGAGATCCTGATCTTGTCCTGATGAGATCTGTTGTTGTGTTGAGGAGACAGTAAATCACAAGTGTGACATCCAGATGTCATCACTGTCCAGAGGCCTGGAGCTGTCAATCAGAAGAGAGTGAGTGTAGTGAACAGTGTAATAATTAGAGATGGTCCCATCAGGTTTTTTGGGACCGATACCGATCACAGAGTTAGTCAAGGTGGTGGTGGTGGTGGTGGTGGGGGGAGGCGGTGTTGCTGCATACTGTCCACTGTTGAGGGTGGGGGGATTCAAATAAAATTCAATAAAAAAAATCACATTTTGGCCTAAAACATTATTGTTTGATGTTTATTGTTTAGATATTTAAATTTTATTAAAAACTGAAAGCTCCTGTCACCTTTTCCACAGTCAACCACCAGTAATAGAGATATTTTGCCTCGATTGTGGGTCTGTCATATTCAACACTGGCTGATGAATATGACTTAAATGGATATACCTGTGTAAAAAAATACTCTGGTAAAAGTAGAAGTACTGATTCAACTCCTTTACTCAAGTAGTAGGGGAGAGTGGGGTAAAGTGAGACATTTTTTACATTTGCTCCTAAAATGATTTATCAGTAAAATTTACACATTTCCCATTAATTCAGGATGTTTCCTAGCAATGGAAATTATCAGAATGTATTTAGAATGAAAGGCAGTGAAAATATGATTGTTTAAAAAAAAAAAAAGTGGTCTCGTGTCTCACTTTACCCCAGCTCAGGGGTAAACTGAGACAGACTAGAGAAATCAAGGGGGTAAACTTACTTTTTCCACTCTACTACCATAACAACACATGTTGTAACAGTTAGAGTCCTGACAGCTAGCTTGACAACCACACTTTCCAGAACTAATGTCGTACTAGTAGCAGAATCATTGGGATTGGTCAATTAAGCACTTTTTTTTCTAAACACAAAGTGACTCAAGAACAAAATCAAATACAACACAAAATGTTTTAATTAACATTCAAATGACAGATATAACCAGTTAGATTAGAATGCAGTCTGGGGTCAGGTTGTAGGCCCTGACAATCGTGACCATTTTGATCAAAAGTCCTCTTGTATGTGGGGGGAGCCGACAAAGTGGAATGTGACTAAAATTGAGTTTATTAACCAATAAAGAAGTGAGCTGACTGAGAGCACATAGCATAACAAAGCAGTGTGGCTACAGATCATGTTTGATCACGTGAGATTTCTGGCTTGGGGGACGGGATTCTAGTGTAAAACTTTGTGTGTGGTGCTCACAGTGTCTCACTCTTGGATTTATTATAATACATCCATGGTCTCACTTTACCCCAACACCCCCATTTTAGAAAAAACGACCTCTCTTAGAAATTCAGGCTAATTTTCAGCCAGCATCATCACATGGTTTTATGTGTTGGTAGTTCATCATCATGTATCATATACGTTTTTCTACCTGAATCAATTTGCTTTGGCACAACAGTTGATTAAGTTGACAGCAAGAAAATTTACTTTTACATGCAAAAATAACATTTTTGTGAAAAAATACATGCTTTCCACAACATCATGAGGTCCTCTCCTTCATGACCATGGGGAAAAGGAAGGGGCTTGAAAACATAATGGTCAGATGACCATAAATGTGTTCCGTTTTCTAGATACAGTTGGTGTCTCACATTACCCCACTCTCCCCTAAGAAGGTACAGGCTCTGAAATGAACTTAAATGTAAAAGGGGGCTTCTTTGCTCTGGCCCCCCAGACTCTAGGACCAGCCCTGCTACCCATAACGTTTTTTTCAGTCAGGAGTCTTCATATTCCTGCTCTGTCTGCACATTGTTGGACTTTCCTTCAGTAGAGGATTTTGATGAGCAGACACTATTACAGCATCTTACTGGGAGTGACACTGAGTCACACACCTAAGGGGAAAAAAAATCGTTTTCTGTCGCTTGGTTGGTTGAAACAAGTAGCCTAACGAGTCTGTTTTGATAACGTAAGGAGTAGCTTATTTTGTTTAATTTTGGAATCCAGCCGTGGGGTTCGGTCTGTGGTCTATCCGGGAGAGTCTCACACACACACACACATACTAGTCTGTATGTATAATGCAATCGGATCACGATACTTCGATCGTTTTTTGTTTTTTTATCATATCGGCCCGATCCGATCAGTTGCCAATCGATTGGCACCATCTCTAGTAATAATCAATGTTTGTGGCTGAATGTGTGTGTGATCAAACAGCTGTTTTCAGACTGTGTGTGCTGCTCAAACACGTCTGACTCCAGATCAGATGAAGCCACAAAGTGGCTCCTTAATGAAAGTCTCCAGCAGCTGGAGCTTCACTTCCTGTCTGAGTCCATGTGCTCTGAGCTGAGCCTGGTTCTCTCTGCTCTACAGTTTCTCTGCTTCCTCTGGACTCTGACTTCAAGTCCAGTAAAAATGTGTGGACAGGTTTGATGGAGCTCAGGACTGGTCCTGAGGACGGCTGCTTTGTTCCACATGATGTGACTGATCTCAGTGAGTCAGTGTGTTGCAGCTGATCTGTGTGAAGAGCAGAGAAGAACAGTCATTGATCATGAGATCCTGATCCGTCCTGTCACTGTGATCAGATGGTTTCTATTAGAGCTCCTTCATCCACTCACTGCTGCTGTGGCTCCTGTGGAAACCTGCTCACAGCCTCATTCTTCAGCTTCCTGGGGAGTTTTCTTCAAACAAACACAAGTTGTGTTCACACTCAGTGTTTCTCACTAAACTCACTGTTTCACTGAGCTCTAACAAACATGTTGAGTGTGTTTCCTTCCTCATCAAACACTGAAACCATCCACTGTTCACAGCTGCACTCTTCTTCTTCTTCTTCTTCTTCTTTTTCACCTGTTGTGTCTTCATCTTATTTGCTGTGACGTGTGTTTGTGCAGCTTGAGAGTCAGAGAGTGAAAGTGTGTGTCTGACACTGCAGTGACATCACATGGAGAAAACACATGATGAAGTGTTTCCTCCTCGTCTCCTCCTGCTCTGTATCATCACTAGATAAAGACTCCAGCTCCTTCTTCTCTGTGCTCAGTGTTCATCCATACATACCAGCCTCCATGTGAACACAGTGATAAAACAGTGTGTGTGTGAGAGCCATGTAATGTCCATGTGTGCATGCTGACAGAGAACGTGCTGCTCTGACCCCCCTCCTCCGTTCAGGGTGGAGCCTGCTGGAGTCAGATGGTTGACACCAGGTCCATGGAGATGTAAGTGTGTTTTTACTTTATTTTTACTTACTTATTTAAAAAAAACTGTTAAAAATAACATGATTCAGAAATATGACCTGGTGTAAATGTAATAAAACCACACGTAAAGGTGTATACACATACATGTGCATAAGTGTCTGCGTGTGTACATGTATGTGTGAACATTTTTGTTTGCATGGATTTCTATACAGATATTGGTGTTTATGTATTTATGTGTATATGTGCGCATGTGATAGTAAATTTATATATGTGTCTATACTGCATGTAGCATGTCAACACTTAATAGAAATGTATTAAGATGATGAGTAGCTGGGCTGCAGCCGCACAATTTATTTATTTTTATTTATTTTTTTATTTTTTTATTATTATTATTTTTTTTATAAATAAAAATACAAATTCCACACACAAGACAAACAAACAAAGCAAAAAACAAACAAACCCAAGAAAAATAACAAAATAAACAAACAATTAAAAAAATAATAAAATAAAAATAAAAACCCTGTATGCTGTTTCATATGGTACAACAGAAATAAGCTACTAATTCCTCTTTAGACGCAAAAACCACAACAACAACAACAGCAAAAACACTCCACCCTAAACAGAGTATATGCAATTAAATAAAGGTCCCCCAAACAAATGCCAGTAAAGAAAAAAAAACATAATTCTGCACAAAGATAGGCTACACCTCCAAGCCATAATTTAAATAAAGCATAAATTAAAATAGCCCAGGAATATAGGCAATAGCATTAGACCAAACAGCTAATGTCTCAATTTTCCAACAGACAGATATCATAAAACAATACAACCCAGACTTTATTCATTACAATACTTGGTTCAAACCTTGGTTCAATGGGAGATGTTTATCCAACAGATCTGACAGTGTTTGAGCGACGTGGACCCAAAGAGTTTTTACTGTTACACAATCCCAAAACATATGCATGTAGGTTCCAACTTTTGAATGAGGACACCTATCACAAAGATCGCTGGCAGTCAGTTTGAATCTAAACCTACGTTCGGGAGAGAAATAAACTCTATGAACAAATTTAAAATGAATTAGCTGCTGGGCAAGATTTTTGGACGAAAAAAAAAACATAATTCCAAATCATAGGCCAATCCAATTTGAAACCCAGCTCATGAAGGTCTCCGTCCCAGACCGATGTGATAGCTAAAGACTTAATATTATGTTTTAATAACCAGTCATAAAAAGAAGTAACAAACCCGGACTTTGAGGCAGAAAGAAGACGTTGTAGTATAGGGTGTGAGCCTAACGGGCGGTCCCATGGTACTCCGTATGTTTTTAGAGCCGTGCGGAGTCTGAGATAGAAAAACCAGGAGGAACCTGGCAGTGAGTACGACTCTTTGAGATCCTGAAAGGAACGGAGACCTTGTTGATTAAAAATATCACTAAGAACATTTATGCCCTGATGAGCCCATTTGGGAAAGTGGAAAGGCATGGAATCAGTTAACAGATAATTATTATTCCATATAGGTGTTAAATCATGAAACCTACAATTACTACACTGTAAATATTTAAGTATTTGATACCAGACAGTCAGAGAATTTGATATAATAGACCCCACATGTAACCGTGTCGTCCTAATCTTTGCTCCGCAAGATAACAGATCCTGCAGTCTAAAAGGGTGACATAAAGCATTCTCAAGAGTTCGCCATGGAACACAGGAGGAAGAATCGAGCCATACTGTCAGCGATCTTAACAGGAAAGACCAATAATACATTTTAAAGTTGGGTAACGAAAGTCCGCCTAATACTTTGGGACGTGATAGGGTGGAAAAACTAATTAAAGGGCGCTTGCCTTTCCAAAGAAAATTTCTGCATATTGCCTCCAAGTCCTTAACTTACAAGGAGGTGAAAGAGGAAGCATGGAGAAAATAAAATTGATGCGGGGAAGAATATTCATTTTAATAACTGAGATACGGCCATGAAGAGTCATATGCAAGGGAGACCATTTAGTTAAGTCACTATTAATTTTAGACAAGATTATGGTATAGTTATAGGAAGGGTGGGGAGAATTATTATTCACTTTTATTTTATGTCACTTTTGTTGTAAACGTTCTTTGTTGATGTTTTTCTTCTTCTTCTTCCATTTCTTCTTTGCATGGATGTAGGTACTATCTAATTTGTGAATTAATTCTTTGTAACAAGGGGTAGACAATATAAGTTTGCTTCTTTCTGCCCCCTTTCATTCAAGAGTTACAGTATTGTCATTGTTTATTTTATTTTTTGTTTTTATGCTCGATAAATGAATGAAATAAATAAATAAACTAAACTAAACTAACTAAACTTTGAGCAGCACATTCAACCATCTTCACACTGTCACATCACTGACGTCATGAGTCTTCATCAAACTGTCAATAACTGATCACATGATCAATAACTGCAGCTGTGTCTTGTTCTCTCCATCAGATTCCTGTCGACTCACAATCGACACAAACACAGTGAACAGAAACATCAAACTGTCTGACAACAACAGGAAGGCGACACTTATGATGGAGCATCAGTCATATCCTGATCATCCAGACAGATTTGCCCAGTGGCCTCAGCTGCTGTGTTCAACTGGTCTGACTGGTCGCTGCTACTGGGAGGTCGAGCGGCGAGGAAGGGTTAATATATCAGTGAGTTACAGAGGAATCAGCAGGAAAGCAGCCAGTGATGACTGTGTGTTTGGAGGAAATGATCAGTCCTGGAGTCTGAGCAGCTCTGATGATGGTTACTACGTCAGGCACAATAACAGACTGACAGACGTCACCTCCTCCTCCTCCTCCTCCTCCTCCTCCTCCTCCTCTGTCTCTAACAGAGTAGCAGTGTATGTGGACTGTCCTGCTGGCTCTCTGTCCTTCTACAGAGTCTCCTCTGACTCACTGATCCACCTCTACACCTTCAACACCACCTTCACTCAACCTCTGTATCCTGGGTTTGGAGTCTATCCTGGTTCCTCAGTGTCTCTGTGTTGAGTGAATCAGAGTCTCCTCCTGTCACAGAAACCTTCTCACTGTTGAACAGACAGTTCAGTCTCTACATGTCTGTCTCTGTCTCTCACTCACATTATCACATTCATGGATTAAATCAGTTGATTTTTAAAAATATTTTCTCAATGATTCTTGTAAACTTCTTCCTCTTCCTTTAAAGATGGATGATTCATGTTGAACTTTACAGGCTGTTTGTGAGCTGGTCACAGGTAAACAGACACAACAATAAACACAACTGGAAACAAACATAATGTTGTATAGACGCTGAATATAATGAATTACATGTGATTTCTTTTTCTTTCAGCTAATGATTTTTCTGTTAACATGCCGCTGAGATAATTATTAAACTGTATTCATCTCTGTCCTGTAAATAATTTGATGTGAAATAATTAAGCAATATTGATATATTGCTTTTGTGTTGCTTTTATAAAACAGTTACCAATAAAGACAATATGAAAGAGGAATACGCAATCAATTTAATGTAGTTTTTATTCAACCAGAAATATTATCTAATCAAAAAGCCCCACTGTGAAAAAAACAGTCCCATCTCTCCGGACGTTCGCTCTGCATCTCGTCTTTTTCTCCTCTATTTTTAATAATCTGACGATGTGTGGCTGGTTGCTACTTTGCTGGTAGGAGGTAAAGCTAGAGGAGGACGCCGCAAAATAAATGTGCTGGTAGGATTTATCTGATCTGAAAACTGATCTCAGGCACATTTGGTCTTTACATTGATAAAAGGAAAAGGTTAATCTACCTCTTTATTTTGGCATTCCCACATAGGCTGTATGAACATATCACACCACCCCTTGTCATTAAGACAAAGTGACATGTAAAAAAAAATCCTCATGTGGGCAGAGATCTTAGTAACCCCCCAATGTTTAACCCAAAGTTACGCCTATGATGCCCGCACTGGTCAAAACAAGACACCACACCAACAGACACAAAACCTGTTTTTAATATTTTATTTATGTAATAAAATACATAATCTCTAATCTCTCTGCAACAAACGACAGAAACAAATGTAACAGTTTGGGTTTAACCACCTGTGTGTGACGACCTTCAAACTAAAACACTCGATAATAATAATCAATTGTTTGATTTTCCTAAAGCTTTAACCTAAAATCTTCTGAGTTCAGAGTTAATTCTCTCTTAAACCAAACACCGATCATAACCTGATCAGACCTGAACTCATCAATAGCCCAATCACCAATCAATAGACGAACAGTGAAAGTGAATCAGAGTCAAACAGCATTGAGTTCAGACGTGAGGTCATCGATCAGTGACCTCATCATGAACAATAAACAGAAACTCTGAGGTTGAACCTTTGACCTTCAGTCAGACTGACGATCTGAACTTTCTCTTAAAGACACAGTGAACGTTTCTTTGTGAGGTCATGCGACGTTGTGATGTCATCACTCCTCCAGGCTGCCGTCGCTGAGCAGGAAATGAGGTCTGACCAGCGACAGCATGGGGCCCCTCGGGGCCCCGGCCAGACAGTACGCCTCGTCCGGCCCGACGCCCCGAGACCGCAGCGTCCTCAGCGCGGCGCAGCAGCTCTCTCTGCCGCCGCGCGCCGTCACCATGACGAAGCTGAGCGGGCTGTCGACCATGCCGAACCTCCGCCGCATCTCACCGAGCCGAGCCGACAAACTCTGCAAAAGGAGAGAGACAGTGAACGCAACCTCCAGGTCAGAGCAGAGGACGACCAGACAAGGCCGTTTTATTTGTATCGCCCGTTTTTACAAACAGTTTGTCTCAAAGGGCTTCACATCCCATCATAACAACATCCTCTGCCCTTTGACCCTCACATCCACTGAGGAAAAACTCCATGGAAAACCCTTTTAAAGGACAATTCCAGGTGAATTCAACTCGGGGGTGTATGTTCCTAACATTTTAGGTCTAAAAGAAGGAATGTGAAGATTTTCAGTTTAATTGCTCCTGTTTTGTGGTAGTTGTGTCTGTCCCCGCATCGCCACGGCAGCAATGAATGGGAGCGGATGTAAGTTCCGCTGCTTAGGCTGTTTACATCCCTCAAAGCTGTAATTTTTTTCCACAGACAGCGTCAGATGGCTACTCAAACATGCACCGAGAAGTTTATTTACTTCAAGCAAGCTGACATGTTTGTAAAACTAGATCTAATTCAAAGTCTCCCGGAGTCTCGTGCGCGGTGTGTTCAGGTGCAGTGGGAAAGCTCCCGTTTGTGTCATAAACACAGGAATATCAACTCTTGACTTGCTTCAAGTAAAAAAAAACTTATCAGCGCATGTTTGAGTAGCCACCTGACGCTGTCTGTGGAAAAAAATGTACACTTGAAGCAAATCAAGAGTTGATATTCCTGTGTTTATGACACAAACGGGAGCTTTCCCACTGCACCTGAACACACCAGCACTGCAACTTGGGTCTGGCGCGAGACTCCGGGAGACTTTGAATTAGATCTAGTTTTACAAACATGTCGGCTTGCTTGAAGTAAATAAACTTCTCGGTGCATGTTTGAGTCGCCATCTGACGCTGTCTGTGGAAAAAAAATTACAGCTTTGTGGGATGTAAACAGCCTAAACAGCAGAACTTGCATCCGCTCCCATTCATTGCTGCCGTGGCGATGCGGGGACAGACACAACTACCACAAAACGGGAGCAACTAAACTGCAAATCTTCACATTCCTTCTTTTAGACCTAAAATGATAGGAACATACACCCCCGAGTTGAATTCACCTGGAATTGTCCTTTAAAAGGGAAAAACTGGAGAAGCCTCAGAGTGAGCAACAGAGGAGGGATCCCTCCCCCAGGACAGGCAGTAGATGTCGTATACAGACAAGTTTATACTGTATCAAACAGTTTATAACATGGAATATGGGAAAGGTTAACAAGAGCTGATGAAAGAGGCAGCTGGCGGCGGCGGCGAGTAGCTACCTGAGCGGCCCGTTGACACGCCGACGCCGGGCTGACGTCGGGCTGGACGACGGCGTCGCCACAGAATAAAACTCTGAGCTGCTCAGACGAACAGGAAGCCGTCTGCTGGTCCAACAGCGCCGAGAGGACGCCTGGACCGAGGACAAGGAGGATTCACCTTCTGACACCACACTCACCAATACACCGTCAATACATGATTAGAGCTGCAACAATGAATCAACTAATCGAACAATAATTGATTATTAAATTAATCATCAACTATTTTGATAATCGATCAGATGGGTAGTTTTTTTAAAGGGATAGTTCAACATTTTGGCAAACTGGCCCATTGCCATAATCCTTATAGTCATAGCAGTAGGTTCATTACCTTTAATTGTCGGTGCAAGCTGTTTTTAGAACGGCGGAGCAGAGCCGTGAGCTGCTCAGAGCTACGCTACGGGGGCTAGTGGGATTTCTTGGTTTCCCTCATAAAACTCATCAAATACACAATCCAACAACTCCACAACGCTCTGGTGGACAAGTTGTGACCTGCACATTCACCACGCTATGAGATAATAACACAACGTTATGAGACAGAGTTGTTTTAGAGGGAAATGCAGAGACTGCTTGATGAAAAACTGTCCCTGAAGGCAACGTGCATCGGCGGTTTTGCATTTGCCTCGAAAACAACTCTGCACTGACAATTAAAGGAAACAAACCTACTGCTAATAAGGGATTATGGCAGTGGGCCAATTTGTCAAAATGTTGAACTGTCCCTTTAAGAGAAAAAAAAGTCAAAATTCTTTGATTTCAGCTTCTTAAATGTGAATATTTCTGGTTTATTTGTTCCTTTATGACAATAACAAACAATAAACTGAGTCTCTCTTTGGTTTGTGAAGAAAACAAGACATTTGAGGACGTCGTCTTGTGGTTTGGGAAACACTGATTTGGCATTTTTTAACATTTTATTGACCAAACAACTAATCGATTAATCGTTTAAATAATCAACAGATTAATCGATGACAAAAATAATCATCAGTTGCATCCCTATACACGATCAATCCATTACCAATATGTTAGCAATGGAGGGGAACTT
>NC_140912.1:30689719-30707219 GCF_045865225.1 Trachurus japonicus
TATTATTGTGTGTCGATAAAAACAAGTTTCTTATGTGCTGATAATATTTTGTTTTATATTATCAGATAAATGTGGTGAAGTCAAGACTTTTAGGTTTAATTGTAGTAGAGTATAAAGTACCAGAAATTGGAAATACAGAACTAGCATGGACATGGATTTTTTTGTTTATTTATTTGTTTCATTCATTGAAGAAATAAAATAAAGAGTTTAACCAGAGACCTTCTATTTGGTTTGACACAAAAAAAATAATGCAACTTCTGAATGAAAGGGGGCAGAAAAGCAAACTGACCTTTTAGACATAATTATAAAACATTTTAACTTCTGTTTTCTAAATCATAAAGATCTTAAAATATAATTCTGCTTCGTTTTCTCTCAGTCTTTGCAGAAACTGACCTGAATTTCAGCCTCTTATTCATCGATCCGGATCTCCACTAGAAAACGTGCAAGTTCACATTTACGTCACTAATCTGCGACAGAAGTGTCACAGGTAAATAAATGATTATGGTTGTTTAGAAATAATTAGGTCCCGCTCCTCAAATCGGCGTACATTATATAATCTATGCATTTATATTTTAATATTTTAATCACTTTCTAATCTCTCCCGGTCTGATGGAACTTGTGCAAGATGAATCGGTTTGGATTTTAGTGCAACGTGTGGCTGCATGGATTTTATTTCTGTGCCGAATTGAACATAAGTCACTCACGTCTCAAACTATGAGCTTTAATTGATGTTTGCTTCAAAAAAGAACATTATTATACTTAAAATAATGATTATTTAAACGGAGTCTGGTGCACAACTCTGATAAACAGCCTCACTCCTCTGGTTTCTGTCGGAGTTCTTCTGCAGATGTGTGAAATTCAGATCTCTCGTTGTGTTTGTGGGTTTGAGACAGCCCATAATAACCTGCCTCAGCCCCAGGTGAGTCTCTCTTAACTTACCTGCTTCACGTCCGTGTTCTGCACCGTGGAAACCATGTCAGCTGCGGCGCCTTCACGGCCTCGACAGGTTAAAGTTTCTTTATCTTTACCTGTTCACGGACACAACGACCCCGTCACCACAGCAACAGCAGCAGCAGCAGCAGCAACTGTCTGTCAAAAAGTTCCCCCAGAAACACTCAACTCTTTAGTTCACTTCCGCTTTTCTGACGTGTGTGACGTAGCCTACCGCTTTAATGCTGCGTTCAGGACAACTCGGAACTGGGAACTCTTTCCCGACCTCCTACTTGAAAACGTGAAATTGAACGCCACCACGCCACCTCGTGTCGGAGCTTCATCCATCCAGTCGGGGGGAAAATCTAGCCCGTTTTCTCCGAGAATCAGTTGTCTTCTTCACAAAAATAAACAGTTGGAGATATTTTGGACATTAGAGAATCATCACAACAAGAAAAAAAGTGTTTGTTTGTGTGGAGGGGAGAGCAAGGCGCTCTGCGATCGGATTGTAATGTCTTTCCAGGATGTTCCACAGTTAGGCTATCTGAGGTGAGTGAACACAAAGTTTATACTGTTTATAAACTACTGTACACACTGAACAGGGCTCCAGACTAACTTTTTTTGACTAAGAGCACAGTGGCCCCTAACTTAAAATTTTAGGAGCGCAGGCAGAAAATTTAGGGGTGCACACCGAAATCAACTTGCAAAGTACATTTTCACATTTCCTCTAATTTTCACTGTATTACTGATAAATACTGCATAAAGGCAGAAACTATAATGTTTTCATATTTTATTGTGAAACAGTTTAAATATTGAAAATATAAAGTTAATGTTTAGGCTACACTGACCAATAACAGAACAAGTAGACACACTACTTGTGGTAAACTCATCCTAGAATCCTTGGGGGATAAGGTGCCTGTGTAGGCCAGCCCTCGTTGGCCTCCTTGTCTGTTGATTCTGACTGATAATTATGTAACATTACGACACATGAAGCAAATACTTGGAACTACTTGTGCTTTTGAAATCCCTCCGCCCAGCAGCCAAAACAACTCTGTCTCGTACCTGCTGTCACCTGCTACAGTCAGACGTGCCAAGTAAAAAACATGGTCTTCAACATGAGTTCATGTTTATTTCATATTTTATTGTGTCAGCTTGAAACCATACAACTGTGTTGTGTCGTCAAACAGGAATGTGCACGGCCAATCAAATCCCAAACAATCCATGAACCAATGAATGGTCACTATAATAAACGGAAATGAAGTCCTGAGTGTTAATTGGCTCCAGTTTCCGTATAGAAATATATCAAGAAACAGCAGTTGGCAGTAATAATTGGCAGTATTAATTATAGAAATATATAATAAAAAACAATCAGTCTCAAAGTCAAGATAAATTTAAATCTACAAACGTTATGAATTCAGCGTCATGGTAACAGAAAAATCATTAGCTGGTAGGATTAGTAGCTGATGGTTTTTGTGCTGCAGGAAATGTCCATTACATATAAAACTGATTCAAATTGTTTTATTTGATTCAGTGAAACCACAGAGAAAAATAAATCACATGTAATTAATTATATTCAGCGTCTCTACAACATTATGTTTGTTTCCAGTTGTGTTTATTGTTGTGTCTGTTTACCTGTGACCAGCTCACAAACAGCCTGTAAAGTTGAACATGAACAGTGAATTTGTTTAAAATGTGTTTTTCTCCTCGGTGACGCTGGCGGCTCAGAGACTTTTAGCTTGGTGATATTAGGCCTCGTAACTTCATCAGCAGCTGAGTAAAAGTCACCGTGGTTTTTGTCCTGTAATAATCGACGCTTCCATCTTTAAAGGAAGAGGAAGAAGTTTACAAGAATCATTGAGAAGAGTTTAAAAAATCAACTGATTTAATCCATGAATGTGAAAATGTGAGTGAGAGACAGAGACAGACATGTAGAGACTGAACTGTCTGTTCAACAGTGAGAAGGTTTCTGTGACAGGAGGAGACTCTGATTCACTCAACACAGAGACACTGAGGAACCAAACCAACAGAGTCTAAACCCAGGATACAGAGGTTGAGTGAAGGTGGTGTTGAAGGTGTAGATGTGGATCAGTGAGTCAGAGGAGACTCTGTAGAAGGACAGAGAGCCAGCAGGACAGTCCACATACACTGCTACTCTGTTAGAGACAGAGGAGGAGGAGGAGGAGGAGGAGGAGGAGGAGGAGGAGGAGGAGGAGGAGGAGGAGATGTGTGTCCGTCTGTTATTGTGCCAGACAGAGTAACGACCATCAGAGCAGTCCAGACTCCAGGACTGATCGTTACATCCAAACCAACTGTCTACACTGTCTCCTTTCCTGCTGATTCCTCTGTAACTCACTGATATATGAACTCCTCCACTACACTCGACCTCCCAGTAGCAGCGACCAGTCAGACCAGTTGAACACAGCAGCTGAAGCCACCAGTCAAATCTGTCTGGATGATCAGGATATGACTGAAGCTCATCCACCCATGTCGCCTTCCTGTTGTCGTCAGACAGTTTGATCCATGTGTTCACTGTGTTTGTGTCGATTGTGAGTCGACAGGAATCTGATGGAGAGAACAAGACACAGCTGCAGTTATTGATCATGTGATCAGTTATTGACAGTTTGATGAAGACTCATGACATCAGTGATGTGACAGTGTGAAGATGGTTGAATGTGCTGCTCAAAGTAAAAACACACTTACACTTCCCCGGACCGAATTGGGCTCCAGCAGGCTGCACCCTGAAAGGAGGAGGGGGGTCAGAGCAGCACGTTCTCTGTCAGCATGCACACATGGACATTACATGGCTCTCACACACACACTGTTTTATCACTGTGTTCACATGGAGGCTGGTATGTATGGATGAACACTGAGCACAGAGAAGAAGGAGCTGGAGTCTTTATCTAGTGATGATACAGAGCAGGAGGAGACGAGGAGGAAACACTTCATCATGTGTTTTCTCCATGTGATGTCACTTCAGTGTCAGACACACACTTTCACTCTCTGACTCTCAAGCTGCAAAACACACGTCACAGCAAATACAATGAAGACACAACAGGTGGAGGAAGAAGAAGAAGAGTGGTGGTTTTAGTGTTTGATGAGGAAGGAAACACACTCAACATGTTTGTTAGAGCTCAGTGAAACAGTGAGTTTAGTGAGAAACACTGAGTGTGAACACAACTTGTGTTTGTTTGAAGAAAACTCCCCAGGAAGCTGAAGAATGAGGCTGTGAGCAGGTTTCCACAGGAGCCACAGCAGCAGTGAGTGGATGAAGGAGCTCTAATAGAAACCATCTGATCACAGTGACAGGACGGATCAGGATCTCATGATCAATGACTCTGTTCTTCTCTGCTCTTCACACAGATCAGCTGCAACACACTGACTCACTGAGATCAGTCACATCATGTGGAACAAAGCAGCCGTCCTCAGGACCAGTCCTGAGCTCCATCAAACCTGTCCACACATTTTTACTGGACTTGAAGTCAGAGTCCAGAGGAAGCAGAGAAACTGTAGAGCAGAGAGAACCAGGCTCAGCTCAGAGCACATGGACTCAGACAGGAAGTGAAGCTCCAGCTGCTGGAGACTTTCATTAAGGAGCCACTTTGTGGCTTCATCTGATCTGGAGTCAGACGTGTTTGAGCAGCACACACACAGTCTGAAAACAGCTGTTTGATCACACACATTCAGCCACAAACACTGATTATTACACTGTTCACTACACTCACTCTCTTCTGATTGACAGCTCCAGGCCTCTGGACAGTGATGACATCTGGATGTCACACTTGTGATTTACTGTCTCCTCAACACAACAACAGATCTCATCAGGACAAGATCAGGATCTCAGAGAGACTGAGCTGATTATTGATCATCAATATCTGACCAGACAGAGAGGGTTGGAGACTCTGGAAAAACGGTTCTATCTGGCCACATTTTGAAAATACAAAGTCAAAAGTCCCAGCCCCTTTCCTCAGACTTCTCTCTGAAGCCACGCCTTCACCTTTACGCAGACCTGGGTGAAGACTCTGATCGCGCACGCGAGAGAGTGAGAGCATAGGCGGCCTTACCTATGTTTCAACCGTTTCAATTGAAATGGGCCCCAGCCACCAGGGGGGCCCCAGCTGCCAGCCACCAAGTAAAAGACAGTACAATAATTCATCACCTAGGTTTCACCTTAACACACACACACACACACACACACACACACACACACACACACACACACACACACACACACACACACACACACACACACACACACACACACACACACACACACACACACACACACACGCCATAGTGTGTTCTATATTATTGCCACCAACACATACTGTGGCTCATTTGAAAGGTGAAACTTTATGCTTCAAATGGCCACAAACCGTTTGTTTCTACGTGCCTCCGTTTCTGAGAAAACTCAAACTAAACATGGCTGGTTTTCACCAAAATCCCTGCTTTTTTTTCTAGAAAAGGAGATACAGCGTCTTTTATGAAAGGTGCTCTGTTTGTGCCTGTCGCTCTTCTGACACTCGCATTTCTGGATCAAAGGGCTCGTGTAGACGCACCGTGCCGTGTCACAGCCTCTCGCCGCGGAACGTGATGGTCTCTCGGCCACAGCAGATCGGGAACACCGGTCCCACCGGTGGTCGCGGTCCGTCTGTGGTACGGGTCGGTGATGCCGGTCTGCTTTGGCCCAGAGACCATCAGATTTTACCGCGGGAGGACCTTGGGGAGGACACGGTGTTGCTCCAGATGAAGACCGGGACTGTCGGCTGAGAGCTTCCTGTTTCTGCTCCGAGCAGCTGGAGCAGCTGGAGCAGCAGCGCGGGTGAGAGCAGAGCAGCTGCTGCATCCACATGCAGAACTCGGTTTGCAAAAGCTGAGTTATGATAAAAACTTCCAGATCATGAGCTGTCATGAGTTTTTGATCGTCATCTATTTCAGTTCTGCTCGTCGTAGAGTCCCCAAATTTACACATCAGGTGTGTTAAAGTGTCTATTTTCACTTTTGGCACTCAACGCATGGGAACGAAAAATGAGAAATTACGTGGTTGGCACTCAATGAGTTAATAATACGGCAGGAAATATCAATAACAACGTAGGCTTACCTTTGAAAACGGTCCGCAAACTATCAATAGACCCTCGTTTTCCTTCTCCCAGTATTATTCCTTTTCTCTTAGCGTTTCTAATGTCCTTTTGTTTTTCCTGCTTTCCTCCTGACGTGCGCCCAGTTGCGTAACGTGATGATTGATGTCTTTCAATCACTTCCCTCCTCTTTTCTTTTTTTTCTCGGGTTAAAATGCCTCCAAACAGGCGATCTATGAGTACGTCCTAACTTAACAGAGAAGTAAAACACAGAGAGAGCACAACTAAAATGTGATATTATTCGCAGCTTATTTACAGATTTTAATAATGGAGGAGACAGCTGTCTGTCTGCTGCTCCAGCACGGCAGCACCGACAGGATCAGCGCCTGTAGACGTCTGTCTGTCCGCATGTCTCGTCCTTTGCTTGTCCGTGGTCGTGGTGCTGAAATAACGCGGAGCACTTTGCTCTCATTACTTTTGTTGCCAATTTAAATTCAGAATATTGTTAAAGCATGTAGTTTTTGATTGTGTTAAGATTCCTGTTCATGTCTGAAAATTTTGCTTTTTGATGAAAACCAACTTCAGTCAGTTCCTTTTTCTGAATAGATAATGTGTTGACTACTCTCAGGATAGAAGGACCATTTCACCCAGTATAACAAAAAGTGTTTCTGAACATGATTACCAACCATAACTTTAAACCAGCAGCAGCTGAAATGTTTCCTCATCAACTCTGAAATAAAGTCTGATCAAAACATCTTGAGAGATTCAGAGCACAGCTGCCAACATCTGGTTTCGTCATTGAGATCTCTTCTACTGAATATGAAACAGTGAGTTATGATGAGACACTGAAGTCATGAGGAGAAACTCCTGATCCCAGTAGTTCATCACTGTGACTGATGAAAGCTGCACAGCTCATGTTTGAAACACTCAAAGATTTTGGCTTCAGTATAAACTGTGTTGGGACGAGTCAGACTGTGACAGAGGACGTCAGTGGAGTGGGCGGAGCTTCACTGTGGCCTACACCACCTCTGGATATGGTCTGAGTGATCAGATCTGATGTTATCAATGCATCAATCACCTGAGACAGATGTTAATACCAGGTGTGACCAGGTGTGAACGGGGCCATAGAAAATGTTCCAGCTCCTCCTCCTCTATCAGACAGTGTGTGTGGCTGCAGCAGCCTCTCCATACCTGAGAGAGTCCAGTCTCCAGTCTGGATCCTCCAGTCCAGCAGACAGCAGCTTCACTCCTGAGGCTCCTGGATGATTGGAGCTCAGGTCCAGCTCTCTCAGATGGGAGGGGTTGGAGCTCAGAGCTGAGGCCAGAGAAGCACAGCCTTCCTCTGTGACCAGACATCCTGACAGACTGAACACACACAACAACACACAGGAAACCACTGTCAACACCTGCTGCTGTGTTCAAATGTCATCAGATTAACAGCTTGATGGATCCTCACCTGAGAGTCTCCAGTCTACAGTGTGGACTCTCCAGTCCACCAGACAGCAACTTCACTCCTGAGTCCTTCAGTTCGTTGTTACTCAGGTCCAGCTCTCTCAGACTAGAGGACTGGGAGCTGAGGACTGAGGACAGAGCTTCACAGCTTCTCTCTGAGAGGTTACAGCTGCTCAGTCTGAAGAGATGAACATGAGGAATCAAAGAAGAAAGGGATTTATTTTCTGTCCTGTTGAAAACACAGACCGGTCATTATATAATGATGAATAAATCCAACTATCTCTACACTTACAGAGCTTTGTTAGAGGCTTTGACCACTGGCAGCAGCCTCAGAAGAGCCTCCTCTGAAGCAGAGTATTTCCTCAAGTCAAACTCGTCCAGATCTTCTCCTGATGACAGTAAGATGAAGACCAGAGCCGACCATTGAGCAGGAGACAGTTTATCTGTGGAGAGACGTCCTGATCTCAGGGACTGTTGGATCTCCTCCACTAGAGAACGATCATTCAGTTCATTCAGACAGTGGAACAGGTTGATGCTTTTCTCTGCAGAGGGAGTCTCTTCAATCTTCTTCTTGATGTACTGGACTGTTTTCTGATTGGACTGTGAGTTACTTCCTGTCTGAGTCATCAGACCTCGTAGGAGAGTCTGATTGGTCTTCAGTGAAAGACCCAGGAGGAAGCGGAGGAACAAGTCCAGGTGTCCATTTGGACTCTGTAAGGCCTCGTCCACAGCGCTCTGGTAGAAAGGTGTAGATATGTCTCTAAACACTTGAGACCACAGAGATGTTGTTTGTTGTTGTGACATCAGGTTGAGTCCAGAGTTGATGAAGGTCAGATGGACATGAAGAGCAGCCAGAAACTCCTGAACACTCAGATGGACGAAGCAGAACACCTTGTCCTGGTACAGGCCTCTCTCCTCTCTAAAGATCTGTGTGAACACTCCTGAGTACACTGAGGCTGCTCTGATATCGATGCCACACTCTGTCAGGTCTGATTTATAGAAGATCAGGTTTCCTTTCTGCAGCTGCTCAAAAGCCAGTTTTCCCAGAGACTCAATCATCTTCCTGCTCTTTCGACTCCAGTGTGGATCTGTCTCAGCTCCTCCATCATACTTGACCTTCTTCAGTTTTAGATAAACCACCAGGAAGTGGATGTACATCTCAGTCAGGGTCTTGGGCAGCTCTCCTCCCTCTCTGGTCTTCAACAGCTCCTCCAGAACTGTAGCAGTGATCCAGCAGAAGACTGGGATGTGGCACATGATGTGGAGGCTTCGTGATGTCTTGATGTGGGAGATGATCTCTCTGGCCTGCTTCTCATCTCTGAACCTCTTCCTGAAGTACTCCTCCTTCTGTGGGTCAGCGAACCCTCTGACCTCTGTCACCATGTCAACACACTGAGGAGGGATCTGATTGGCTGCTGCAGGTCGTGTGGTTATCCAGAGGCGAGCAGAGGGAAGCAGTTTCCCCCTGATGAGGTTGGTCAGCAGCACGTCCACTGAGGTGGACTCTGTCACATCAGTCAGGATCTCAGTGTTGTGGAAGTCCAGAGGAAGTCGACACTCGTCCAGACCGTCAAAGATGAAGACGACCTGGAACTGATCAAAGCTGCAGATTCCTGCTTCTTTGGTTTCAGAGAAGAAGTGATGAACAAGTTCCACCAAGCTGAAGTTTTTCTCTTTCAGCACATTCAGCTCTCTGAAGGTGAAGGGAAATGTGAAGTGTATGTCCTGGTTGGTTTTGTCTTCAGCCCAGTCCAGAGTGAACTTCTGTGTTAAGACTGTTTTCCCAATGCCAGCCACTCCCTTTGTCATCACTGTTCTGATTGGTCGGTCTCTTCCAGGTGGGGCTTTAAAGATGTCTTCTTGTCTGATGGTTGTTTCTGGTCTGTCTGGTTTCCTTGAAGCTGTTTCAATCTGTCTGACCTCATGTTCATCATTGACCCCTCCAGCCCCTCCCTCAGTGATGTAGAGCTCTGTGTAGATCTGGTTCAGAAGGGTTTGGTTTCCTGCTTTAGAGATCCCCTCAAACACACACTGGAACTTCTTCTTCAGGGCAGATTTGAGTTTACGTCGACAAACTGCAGCAAAATGTTCTGAATGGAAACACAGGAAATCAGATCAATAATAAATACACCATGTCAATTCTTCTAAATAACGACTATATGAACATGTTTCCCTCCATATGTTGACGTCAGTGAACGTCTAATTTGTCCATCATGTTGAATCTTTACAGAAATCCTCTTACTGCTCTGCAGACGCTCAGCCAGCTCCTCGTGCTTCCTGCTCCTCAGGAGCTTCACTGTGATCTTCTCTAACGCCTCTCTGATGCTCCTCTGCTCATCATCCTCACCATCCACCACCTCCTCATCCTCCCTCTGACTCCCTGAGTATTCTGGGTAATCTGGACTCAGAAACTTGTGGATCTTCTTCAGCTCGTTCTTCACAAAAGTGACCATGTTCTCCTCCAGCAGCTGGAACAGAAACTCTATGAGTGACAGCATCAAACTAAAACCTGACAGACTGACAATCCACTGGTGTCAAAGTGCAGCATGGAGATGATTGTGAACACAACAGATGTAACAGCAGCTGTTGGACATGTACCCACCATAAACATGGAGTCCAGGTGTGTTTGATGCTGCTGGGCAGACTGACCACTGGGAACCTCTGAGCTCTCCTGGTCCACTCTGTGGAGGAATCGTGAAGTGAACATCAGTACAGAGAGACAGAGATGGCAAAAGTACCTAGATTCTTTACTTGAGTAGAAGTAAAAGTACCTGTGTAAAAAATGACTTGAGTAAAAGTGAAAGTACTGATCCAATTATCTATACTCAAGTAAAAGTAAAAAGTACAGGCTCTGAAATGTACTCAAAAGTATTATGAAAAGTAAAAAGTATTTCTATTGCACGATTCACTGCAAAGCTAATAACCACACGATAATTTATCTTGAATCCATTTCATCAATGTTATTGTTTGAATAATTCACTTAAGTTTACCTGCCGGACACAAGATGTATCCTAGTGTACTTCACCATAGTCAATCGTAGGCATTTGTATTGTACACTTCAGGTATACACATCACACTTCTGAACATTCAATTTTGGACCAGGATTGGCTTCTAAACTGTGGTGTCACAAATCATGCTCATAGTCCCAATTAATCATCTTTTTTAATCGCACATCAGGCAACAATTGTTTCTCACTGTACAGGTGGTGTGTTATTGTGAATGGCACACCCAGGGACTACGTATGAAAATAACTACACTTCTCTAGCCATTATCTGGTACAAAATATACTGTGTCCCTGCCAAATAAAATAAAAATGAAACAAATCTGCACACTGCTGTCAGTGAAGCTCCATTGAAAAACCCTTCACAATTAAGACGTTGCTCCTAGATAAAAGTACCTCACTGTACAGTTACACAACACATGACCCCTCAACTCCCCTCTCCATCACTCTACACTACATCAAAAAAAATACTGTATGCAGTGTTCCTGTAGGATTTTTTAAAGTTCTTATCATTTCTATGATAACCTGAATCTGACTGTCAGTTACAGCTTACATCTGATCAGCTGATCCACCTCCTCCTTTAAAGTCAATGAGCCTTCCCATTGACCGGTCGCTCTTTAAAGACAGACAGCTGGGTTCAGGAGAGTCTGGTCTCTGCTGCTGGATCCTGAAACAACAACACAACTGATGTTAAATATTTTAGGTCGATGGAACATGAATACAGAAAAGTTTTGCAGTTTTATGCAACCTGGCTAAATATTTGTCAGACTTCTACAGACCCTGGATGACGATAACAGAACGAGTTTTGCGGCAGATAATGTGTTATTTAGAGTCTGCATTTTCTGTGCCCCGATCACTCCCACTATATGGCTATAAGCAACTCTCGAATTAACCTAAATATTGTCCAAAGGACTCCTAATGACACCAAAGTCACATGGGTGAGCAAACAACCTTATTTTATGCCAGAAATAAGGTCCAGGTTGTAAAAAATGGCACTTGTCCTTTAACATGTGGATGTTCAGACAGGGACTCTTTACTGCAGCTGGACAATGTCAATGTGTATCTAAGTTGTAACTCTTTTTGACTCCACAGGAAGAACGTTCAACAGAGACTCAAAAGCTTTGAAATTTAGTTTTGTCTTACATCTGATCAGCTGATCCATGTCCTCCTTTAAAGTAAATGAGCCTTCCTATTGACCGGTCGCTCTTTAAAGACAGACAGCTGGGTTCAGGAGAGTCTGGTCTCTGCTGCTGGATCCTGAAACAACAACACAACTGATAGATGTGCATGTTGGAGAAAAACTGATGAAAATCTTCAATCATCTTCAATCCTTTAATAAACACAACAAGTGACTTTTAGAGAGAAAAGTCTGACAGTTTTAATTCTGACCTTTGACCTCTGGTCTGGCCCTGATGTCCCCCACACAGAGTGGTTTTAGAGGGAGGGGCTCCCTCCTCTCTGTCCTCACACTGATCCATGCTGCTGAGGTCACATCCACATCAGCTCACACACACTTTGTAGCTTCACCTGCAGAGGAAACACACATCATTCATGTGCACAGCAGCTCACATGTCCATCATGTCTCCAGCTGCTCCTCCACTGATTGGCTCTTCTTCTCTGCTTCATATCAGTGTCAGCTGAATGCAGTCACACAGCAGTGAGGAAGAGGAAGCTGCCATCAGCTGCTGTACTTCTACTATCAGTCCACTAGATGGCGTCATGAAGCTGCAGTGAAGTGAAGAGCAGCCCAGCAACATGATCCATGGACGACTGTTTCCATCCACTGACACACACAAGGACTGAGATCCACTGAGTTGATGTGACACAGTCTCTGTGTGGACAGCGTCCCTGTAGAAAACCACTGGATCAAACAAGCTACAGCTGATTGTTACACACACAACAACTGGGCCTCAACTCAGCTGCAGTACAAGCAGGAAGTAGCACAACAAGGAAATACTCAAGGAAAAGTACAAGTACCTGACAACTGTACTGATGATAGGCAGTAACAGTACTGATCAATAGACTGTAGCAGCTGTTGAAGCAGGAGCCTCTGTGGTGTTCACTGTCTTTCTGAACATCATATTAAAAACCCTGTGAGCCGCTCAGCCCGCCACACTGAGTCCACATCAGTCCTGTAGTGTAAATCTAATGACAGACCACTCACCACAGACAAAGTCACAGCTGTTCTCCAGTGGCGGTCCGGACGAGCTCAGGCCGCGATCAGTGGCTCAGACAGCGGGAGAGCAGCGGCTCATCTCCGCCTCCTCCACAGGCTGATTCAGGCGGTGAAGCTGCCTCCAGCTGCACACAAATAACCACTCTCTTCATGTAACTGCCACAGGAGACAATAAACTGCAACACAACTGTTGGTGTTAAACTATGAACTGTGACTCACCTGTTGGATGTTATACTGTAATCTTATCTGGATAAATGAATCTGCTCCGCTGCACTTTGCTCCATGAAATAAAATACCCAGCGTACAAAGAACCTTTATCACAGACAATATTACAGAACAAAGTTACATGAGGGAAGTTCAATCAGGACAGACTATTAAGAATGGAATAGACGGGATGTGAAGCAGAAAGACAATTATTGTGAACAAATAATATTTTGGTGCTTAGGCCCCAGGGAGCAGATCATCTTAGAAGACAAATAAGAGGGAAGCGGGAGAGATGAAATAGACTCAGTCAGCATGCTTGGAGAGATAGTCTCCCTGACCGAACTTTTGCTAAGCTTCATGAAGCTACAGTAACAGAAAATGACATGTACCCAGGTGAACTAAACAACGTACTATGGGAATTATAAAGCAATAAACAATTAATGAGTAACAGGAAAGGCACCAGCTTCATCAACTGCTCCACCACCACAAGGCCAAAGTCCATCTGCTGATAAGATTCCTGATAACTTATAGTAGGTGTAATAAGTGCGGCTCAGGAACAGAGATGACTCGGATATGATTGTTTTCCTGGGTTTATTCACTACAGAGGTGGTGAAAACACATGAAAATAATACATAGCCTACAGTCTCCTTGGTCTACCTCTATAACAATGCAGCACAGCACTGTTGCATTGGTCAATAGCAGGGCTGTGGTGGCTGCACTGTCCCAATCACTGCTGTTTGGCCTTGGAGAGAGCTTCACCTCAGCCCTGACTGGTTTCCCTTTGCCCCGTTTTTAGCAGATTTTAACATTTTGATGAGTAATTGTCATAATTTGAACCTCTGTCTCTGCCTAAACCCTAAGCTGTATGTCAGACCCGAGTGCTTTCCTTAAGTTCTGTCACAATGAATGACCAGGTGAGGTCACAGGTGAGTGAACAGGTGAGTGAGAAGTTGTTGCAGACGTCACCTGAAGTATCTGAGAAACACACACAGTAATTTAATACAACCTTAATGTGACACTTGAGTCATGTGTTTGTGTTTGTTTGTTGTGTAACTGTGACAATAAACAGTTCACAGTGACAAACACCTGTGGGGTTCCTCCATCAAGCTCGCTTAGCTCAAAGTCTGGCTTCAACGGCCGAGTCTCGCTTATTTTAGTGAGAGTTCAGTTCCATCAACGTTCCCAGACTCGCTGCAGCGTGGAGTAAAATGTTTAAAACTATTTGTTTTACCCACTGAGCTATAAGACACACCTAGAATAAGGATTCGTATGAGGCTGAAATAGAAGGAACTTTGTGCCACTTGTGCATTGATCCTGTCAGTCGTATTGTTCTAGACCTCCTCTGTGATGCAAGAGAGTTGGACATTTCTCTGAGTTTTCTTTTGTATAGTAGTACAGTAGGTAACCCAAGATAGGGATACTGGGGGCACGACTAACAAGCAACTGTGTAACGTTACCCCATGCGTTACCCACACCATTCATGACCTCACTCAGGGTGTCAGTAGCTTTTACTATACAGAGTCATTTTAATAGTTTAATCATTGTTTTAACAGACAATCCATCTAGAGCAGTGTTTCCTTTTCTTCTTGTACAGTCCTTATATTCATTGTAAGTCTCCATAAATAACGTTTAATACATAATCTTTAATCTCTGTGCAACAAATGACAGAAACAAATGTAACAGTTTGGGTTTAACCATTTGTGCGTGACCAAACGTCGATAATAATAATAATAATAATCAATTATTTGATTTTCCTAAAGCTTTAACCTAAAATCTTCTGAGTTCAGAGTTAATTCTCTCTTAAACCAAACACCGATCATAACCTGATCAGACCTGAACTCATCAATAGCCCAATCACCAATCAATAGACGAACAGTGAAAGTGAATCAGAGTCAAACAGCATTGAGTTCAGACGTGAGGTCATCGATCAGTGACCTCATCATGAACAATAAACAGAAACTCTGAGGTTGAACCTTTGACCTTCAGTCAGACTGACGATCTGAACTTTCTCTTAAAGACACAGTGAACGTTTCTTTGTGAGGTCATGCGACGTTGTGATGTCATCACTCCTCCAGGCTGCCGTCGCTGAGCAGGAAATGAGGTCTGACCAGCGACAGCATGGGGCCCCTCGGGGCCCCGGCCAGACAGTACGCCTCGTCCGGCCCGACGCCCCCGAGACCGCAGCGTCCTCAGCGCGGCGCAGCAGCTTTCTCTGCCGCCGCGCGCCGTCACCATGACGAAGCTGAGCGGGCTGTCGACCATGCCGAACCTCCGCCGCATCTCACCGAGCCGAGCCGACAAACTCTGCAAAAGGAGAGAGACAGTGAACGCAACCTCCAGGTCAGAGCAGAGGACGACCAGACAAGGCCGTTTTATTTGTATCGCCCGTTTTTACAAACAGTTTGTCTCAAAGGGCTTCACATCCCATCATAACAACATCCTCTGCCCTTTGACCCTCACATCCACTGAGGAAAAACTCCATGGAAAACCCTTTTAAAGGACAATTCCAGGTGAATTCAACTCGGGGGTGTATGTTCCTAACGTTTTAGGTCTAAAAGAAGGAGTCTGAAGATTTTCAGTTTAGTTGCTCCTGTTTTGTGGTAGTTGTGTCTGTCCCCGCATCGCCACGGCAGCAATGAATGGGAGCGGATGCAAGTTCCGCTGCTTAGGCTGTTTACATCCCTCAAAGCCACAGACAGCGTCAGATGGCTACTCAAACATGCGCTGATAAGTTTTTTTTACTTGGAGCAAGTCAAGAGTTGATATTCCTGTGTTTATGACACAAACGGTAGCTTTCCCACTGCACCTGAACACACCGAGCGCATCAACTTGGGTCTCGCGCGAGACTCCGGGAGACTTTGAATTAGATCTAGTTTTACAAACATGTCGACTTGCTTGAAGTAAATAAACTTCTTGGTGCATGTTTGAGTCGCCATCTGACGCTGTCTGTGGAAAAAAATTGCGGCTTTGAGGGATGTAAACAGCCTAAGCAGCGGAACTTACATCCGCTCCCATTCATCGCTGCCGTGGCGATGCGGGGACAGACACAACTACCACAAAACAGGAGCGATTAAACTGTAAATCTTCACATTCCTTCTTTTAGACCTAAAATGATAGGAACATACACCCCCGAGTTGAATTCACCTGGAATTGTCCTTTAAAAGGGAAAAACTGGAGAAACCTCAGAGTGAGCAACAGAGGAGGGATCCCTCCCCCAGGACAGGCAGTAGATGTCGTATACAGACAAGTTTATACTGTATACAAACAGTTTATAACATGGAATATGGGAAAGGTTAACAAGAGCTGATGAAAGAGGCAGCTGGCGGCGGCGGCGGCGAGTAGCTACCTGAGCGGCCCGTTGACACGCCGACGCCGGGCTGACGTCGGGCCGGACGACGGCGTCGCCACAGAATAAAACTCTGAGCTGCTCAGACGAACAGGAAGTCGTCTGCTGGTCCAACAGCGCCGAGAGGACGCCTGGACCGAGGACAAGGAGGATTCACCTTCTGACACCACACTCACCAATACACCGTCAATACATGATTAGAGCTGCAACAATGAATCAACTAATCAAACAATAATTGATTATTAAATTAATCATCAACTATTTTGATAATTGAATAATCGGATGGGTAGTTTTTTTTAAAGGGACAGTTCAACATCTTGGCAAATTGGCCCCCATTGCCATAATCCATATAGTCATAGCAGTAGGTTCGTTACCTTTAATTGTCGGTGCAAGCTGTTTTTAGAACGGCGGAGCAGAGCGGTGAGCTGCTCAGAGCTACGCTACGGAGGCTCATGGGATTTCTTGGTTTCCCTCATCAAACTCATCAAATACACAATCCAACAACTCCAAAACGCTCTGGTGGACAAGTTGTGACCTGCACATTCACCACGCTATGAGATAATAACAGAACGTTACCAGACAGAGTTGTTTTAGAGGTAAATGCAGAGACTGCTTGATGAAAAACTGTCCCTGAAGGCAACGTGCATCCGCGGTTTTGCATTTGCCTCGAAAACAACTCTGCACTGACAATTAAAGGTAACAAACCTACTGCTAATAAGGGATTATGGCAATGGGCCAATTTGCCAAAATGTTGAACTGTCCCTTTAAGAGAAAAAAAAAAGTCAAAATTCTTTGATTTCAGCTTCTTAAATGTGAATATTTCTGGTTTCTTTGTTCCTTTATGACAATAACAAACAATAAACTGAGTCTCTCTTTGGTTTGTGAAGAAAACAAGACATTTGAGGACGTCGTCTTCTGGTTTGGGAAACACTGATTTGGCATTTTTTAACATTTTATTGACCAAACAACTAATCGATTAATCGTTTAAAAGAATCAACAGATTAATCGATGACAAAAATAATCATGAGTTGCAGCCCTATACACGATCAATCCATTACCAATATGTTAGCAATGGAGGGGAACTTCATCATATTTTAAGTTTTAATCGTCCTGCTGTGAAAACGTGGCGTCGTCGTGGTGACGTCGTCGTGGTGACGTGGTGGTGGTGAAGAAGAGACGAAGCCTCCTCACCTTTCTGCGACGCCTGCGACGCCTCGTCTCTGTCCGTCGTCAGGAACAGCTGCACGTTGTTGTCCAGCAAACAGTCGGTGAAATCCTCCTCAGCCGAGAAACAGAAGCTGCCGACGTCCAGACCT
>NC_140912.1:30712219-30967219 GCF_045865225.1 Trachurus japonicus
GAAGCTGCTTGACTCAGAGTGTGAGTTTAGAGTTGGAGAGTTGTATTTATTTTATGTTTTTCTATGAATGTAAAGTGTTTAATCATCATATTGCTGAAAAAAGAGACAGTTTCCATTGTGCAACGAGTTCAGTTTCACTACAGCTGAGTGAAAATCTGACAGTTCATAGATGCTGTTGTATTAAATAGTTGAACAGCAGTGAGATCGATGATGAAATAAACACATTAACTCCTCCACACACCTGCAGCAGCGGGAAGGCCACGCCCTCTTCGTACGCCTCTTCACCATCGGCTCCACCTTCCAACACCGACCGAGACGTCACGGCAACGACCACCGCACGATCAGCATCTTTCTGCAGAAGAAACACAGGACATGAGTTATATACGTATAGTGATAGGAAATGTAAATCATATTATTGGATATTGATTATTGAGTCGTTCCATAATGTGACAGTGAAGGTGAAATGAGCATCAGTACAGTTTCATCTTGTCTTGACCTACAAAAACACATCAAATATGTTGATGTTTTTGTTTTTTTTATTATTGTGTGTCGATAAAACAAGTTTCTTATGTGCTGATAATATCTTTGTTTTATATTATCAGATAAATGTGGTGAAGTCAAGACTTTTAGGTTTAATTGTAGTAGATAGATAGGCAGATAGATAGATAGAACGATAGAACGATAGAACGATAGATAGATAGATAGATAGATAGATAGATAGATAGATAGATAGTAGTAGAGTATAAAGTACCAGAAATTAGAAATACAGAACTAGCATGGACATGGATTTTTTGGTTTATTTGTTTCATTCATTTAAGAAATAAAATAAAGAGTTTAACCAGAGACCTTCTATTTGGTTTGACACAAAAAAAATAATGCAACTTATGAATAAAAGGGGGCAGAAAAGCAAACTGACCTTTTAGACATAATTATAAAACATTTTAACTTCTGTTTTCTAAATCATAAAGATCTTAAAATATAATTCTGCTTCGTTTTCTCTCAGTCTTTGCAGAAACTGACCTGAATTTCAGCCTCTTATTCATCGATCCGGATCTCCACTAGAAAACGTGCAAGTTCACATTTACGTCACTAATCTGCGACAGAAGTGTCACAGGTAAATAAATGATTATGGTTGTTTAGAAATAATTAGGTCCCGCTCCTCAAATCGGCGTACATTATATAATCTATGCATTTATATTTTAATATTTTAATCACTTTCTAATCTCTCCCGGTCTGATGGAACTTGTGCAAGATGAATCGGTTTGGATTTTAGTGCAACGTGTGGCTGCGTGGATTTTATTTCTGTGCCGAATTGAACATAAGTCACTCACGTCTCAAACTATGAGCTTTAATTGATGTTTGCTTCAAAAAAGAACATTATTATACTTAAAATAATGATTATTTAAACGGAGTCTGGTGCACAAATCTGATAAACAGCCTCACTCCTCTGGTTTCTGTCGGAGTTCTTCTGCAGATGTGTGAAATTCAGATCTCTCGTTGTGTTTGTGGGTGTGAGACAGCCCATAATAACCTGCCTCAGCCCCAGGTGAGTCTCTCTTAACTTACCTGCTTCACGTCCGTGTTCTGCACCGTGGAAACCATGTCAGCTGCGGCGCCTTCACGGCCTCGACAGGTTAAAGTTTCTTTATCTTTACCTGTTCACGGACACAACGACCCCGTCACCACAGCAACAGCAGCAGCAGCAGCAGCAGCAACTGTCTGTCAAAGTTCCCCCAGAAACACTCAACTCTTTAGTTCACTTCCGCCTTTCTGACGTGTGTGACGTAGCCTACCGCTTTAATGCTGCGTTCAGGACAACTCGGAACTGGGAACTCTTTCCCGACCTCCTACTTGAAAACGTGAAATTGAACGCCACCACGCCACCTCATGTCGGAGCTTCATCCATCCAGTCGGGGGAAAAAAATCTAGTCCGTTTTCTCCGATAATCAGTTGTCTTCTTTACAAAAATAAACAGTTGGAGATATTTTGGACATTAGAGAATCATCACAACAAGAAAAAAATTGTTCGTTTGTGTGGCGGGGAGAGCTAGGCGCTCTGCGATCGGATTGTAATGTCTTTCCAGGATGTTCCACAGTTAGGCTATCTGAGGTGAGTGACTAGCTACATGCAAAAACACAAAGTTTATACTGTTTATTTTTTTCGACTAAGAGCACAGTGGCCCCTAACTTAAAATTTTACGAGCGCAAGCAGAAAATTTAGGGGTGCACACCAAAATGGACTTGCAAAGTAAATTTTCACATTTCCTCTAATTTTCACTGTATTACTGATAAATACTGCATAAATGCAGAAACTATAATGTTTTAAATTCACATTTTATTGTTAAACAGTTTAAATATTGAAAATATAAAGTTAATGTTTAGGCTACACTGACCAATAACAGAACAGGTAGACACACCACTTGTGGTCAACTCATCCTAGAAACCCCCCCCCCCCCCCCCCAACCTTGGGGGATAAGGTGCCTGTGTAGGCCAGCCCTAAAAAAAAACATGGTCTTCAACATGAGTTCATGTTTATTTTATATTTTATTGTGTCAGATTGAAACCATACAACCATGTGTCGTCAAACAGGAATGTGCACGGCCAATCAAATCCCAAACAATCCATGAACCAATCAATGATCACTAATAAACGAAAATTAAGTTCTGAGTGTTAATTGGCTCCAGTTTCCAAGAGCAGTTAGGTAATAATTATAGAAATATATAATAAAAAACAATCAGTCTCAAAGTCTAGATAAATTTAAATCTACAAACGTCATGAACTCAGCGTCATGGTAACAGAAGAAATTATTAGCTGGTAGGATTAGTAGTTGATGGTTTTTGTGCTGCAGGAAATGCACATTACATATAAAACTGATTCAAATTGTTTTAGTTGATTCAGTAAAACCACAAAGAAAAATAAATCACATGTAATTCATTCTATTCAGCGTCTCTACAACATTATGTTTGTTTCCAGTTGTGTTTATTGTTGTGTCTGTTTACCTGTGACCAGCTCACAAACAGCCTGTAAAGTTGAACATGAACAGTGAATTTGTTTAAAATGTGTTTTTCTCCTCAGTGACGCTGGCGGCTCAGAGACTTTTAGCTTGGTGATATTAGGCCTCGTCCTTCATCAGCAGCTGAGTAAAAGTCACCGTGGTTTTTGTCCTGTAATAATCAACGCTTCCATCTTTAAAGGAAGAGGAAGAAGTTTACAAGAATCATTGAGAAGAGTTTAAAAAAATCAACTGATTTAATCCATGAATGTGAAAACGTGAGTGAGAGACAGAGACAGACATGTAGAGACTGAACTGTCTGTTCAACAGTAAGAAGGTTTCTGTGACAGGAGGAGACTCTGATTCACTCAACACAGAGACACTGAGGAACCAGAACTGTAGAGTCCAAACCCAGGATACAGAGGTTGAGTGAAGGTGGTGTTGAAGGTGTAGAGGTGGATCAGTGAGTCAGAGGAGACTCTGTAGAAGGACAGAGAGCCAGCAGGACAGTCCACATACACTGCTACTCTGTTAGAGACAGAGGAGGAGGAGGAGGAGGAGGAGGAGGTGATGTCTGTCCGTCTGTTATTGTGCCAGACGGCGTAACCACCATCAAAGCAGTACAGACTCCAGGACTGATCGTTCACTCCAAACCCACAGTCTCCCCTGACTCCTTTCCTGCTGATTCCTCTGTAACTCACTGATATATGAACCACTCCTCTCCTCTCGACCTCCCAGTAGCAGCGACCAGTCAGACCAGTTGAACACAGCAGCTGAGGTCGAAGGTCAAATCTGTCTGGATGATCAGGATATGACTGAAGCTCCTTCACCCATGTCGCCTTCCTGTTGTTGTCAGACAGTTTGATGTTTGTGTTCACTGTGTTTGTGTCGATTGTGAGTCGACAGGAATCTGATGGAGAGAACAAGACACAGCTGCAGTTATTGATCATGTGATCAGTTATTGACAGTTTGATGAAGACTCATGACGTCAGTGATGTGACAGTGTGAAGATGGTTGAATGTGCAGCTCAAAGTTTAGTTAGTTTAGTTTAGTTTAGTTTATTTATTTATTTCATTCATTTATCGAGCATAAAAACAAAAAATAAAATAAACAATGACAATACTGTAACTCTTGAATGAAAGGGGGCAGAAAGAAGCAAACTTATATTGTCTAGCCCTTGTTACAAAGAATTAATTCACAAATTAGATAGTACCTACATCCAAGCAAAGAAGAAATGGAAGAAGAAGAAGAAAAACATCAACAAACAACGTTTACAACAAAAGTGACATAAAATAAATTGATGTATTTTCACACATACATGTACACACGCAGACACTTATGCACATGTATGTGTAATACACCTTTACGTGTGGTTTTATTACATTTACACCAGGTCATATTTCTGAAACATGTTATTTTTAACAGTTTTTTTTAAATAAGTAGTAAAAGTAGTAAAGTAAGTAGTAAAAATAAAGTAAAAAGTAAAAATAAGTAAAAGTAAAAATAAAGTAAAAACACACTTACACTTCCTCGGACCTGGTGACAAACACTGGACTCCAGCAGGCTGCACCCTGAAAGGAGGAGGGGGGTCAGAGCAGCACGTTCTCTGTCAGCATGCACACATGGACATTACATGGCTCTCACACACACACTGTTTTATCACTGTGTTCACATGGAGGCTGGTATGTATGGATGAACACTGAGCACAGAGAAGAAGGAGCTGGAGTCTTTATCTAGTGATGATACAGAGCAGGAGGAGACGAGGAGGAAACACTTCATCATGTGTTTTCTCCATGTGATGTCACTGCAGTGTCAGACACACACTTTCACTCTCTGACTCTCAAGCTGCACAAACACACGTCACAGCAAAGAAGATGAAGACACAACAGGTGGAGAAGAAGAAGAAGAGTGGTGGTTTCAGTGTTTGATGAGGAAGGAAACACACTCAACATGTATGTTAGAGCTCAGTGAAACAGTGAGTTTAGTGAGAAACACTGAGTGTGAACACAACTTGTGTTTGTTTGAAGAAAACTCCCCAGGAAGCTGAAGAATGAGGCTGTGAGCAGGTTTCCACAGGAGCCACAGCAGCAGTGAGTGGATGAAGGAGCTCTAATAGAAACCATCTGATCACAGTGACAGGACGGATCAGGATCTCATGATCAATGACTCTGTTCTTCTCTGCTCTTCACACAGATCAGCTGCAACACACTGACTCACTGAGATCAGTCACATCATGTGGAACAAAGCAGCCGTCCTCAGGACCAGTCCTGAGCTCCATCAAACCTGTCCACACATTTTTACTGGACTTGAAGTCAGAGTCCAGAGGAAGCAGAGAAACTGTAGAGCAGAGAGAACCAGGCTCAGCTCAGAGCACATGGACTCAGACAGGAAGTGAAGCTCCAGCTGCTGGAGACTTTCATTAAGGAGCCACTTTGTGGCTTCATCTGATCTGGAGTCAGACGTGTTTGAGCAGCACACACACAGTCTGAAAACAGCTGTTTGATCACACACACATTCAGCCACAAACACTGATTATTACACTGTTCACTACACTCACTCTCTTCTGGTTGACAGCTCCAGGCCTCTGGACAGTGATGACATCTGGATGTCACACTTGTGATTTACTGTCTCCTCAACACAACAACAGATCTCATCAGGACAAGATCAGGATCTCAGAGAGACTGAGCTGACTATTGATCATCAATATCTGACCAGACAGAGAGGGTTGGAGACTCTGGAAAAACGGTTCTATCTGGCCACATTTTGAAAATACAAAGTCAAAAGTCCCAGCCCCTTTCCTCAGACTTCTCTCTGAAGCCACGCCTTCACCTTTACGCAGACGTGGGTGAAGACTCTGATCGCGCACGCGAGAGAGTGAGATGGCAGCTTGATTGGGCGTAGGCAGAACTAGACATGAAGGCATCTAATCGGTTTTTCCTTTTCGGAGCGAAAAGCATGGATTGGTCAGAGTTTTGTCTATCCTGCAGCTGCCACAGAGGTCTGATTGTTTTTGTTCCCTTTTCTGAATACATGTATGTAGGGATGTGCACGGTTACCCGAGTACCCGGGTACCCGAGTAGGCAATCTGCTACACGGTTATGAATTTATTATCCGGTTAACCTAGGATTAAAAAAACGGCACGTTAGAGCGCAGTCTAGTGTCAGATAAAACTACATCATCATGCCATGGTTCAGCTTTTTGTAGTGTTAAACAGTTTCGGATCAAGCAACGTGATTTTCTGCTGTGTAAAAGTGTTTTTGGATCGAGCCTCGGACTTTCAAACCTTTTACAATAATCTGTGGTGGTTCCCTCGGCGTAAACCGTCGGGAGGGAGACGACAGGAACATCAAGTCTGTTAGAAAATATGCTGCTTTCAGTTTACAAACATTCTGAAACCTTCCCAGTTATTTCCTGAGACGATGCGAGGCAGAGAGGACCGAAGGCACCAAAATGCAGTCTGGACTAATAAATAAGCACCGCTAATGATAAAAAAAAAAAGAAAGAAAAAAAGTTTTCTCCTCTGAGGCAGCCTCTCAGCGCGCATGCAGCGCATTTATTCCCCGACTGACACAGCGTCGTCAGACTAAATATCAGGTGGATAATAAGAGTAAAGACTGGAGTTTAAGATGCACATATGGGGCAGATGTGCATCTTGAACTCCATCTCTACTCTTATTATCCACCTGATATTTAGTCTGACGACGCTGTGTGTCAGTGATGTGGACTGTCTGACGGACAGAGCGCATTTATGCACCGGCTGCGTTCTGTCCGTCAGACATGACGTCATTTTATTTTTTATTACAGTAATCGGTTACCTGAGTAACACCAGGTTAGGTAACTCGGTTAGAAAATTATTCGAAATGCCCATCCCTACATGTATGTACATACAATGTATCGACTACTCTCAGGATAAAAGGACCATTTCACCCAGTATAACAAAAAGGGCCCTAGTTTCCTAGACCGGGTGAAGTCTAAGCTCAGCGCAGCTTCGCCACGCCAACGGGGTGTGGTCCAGGTCCATTTCGCAAGTTTGCTGGGCCGCGCAGTCAGACTTACGCCAGCGCAAACACGCCCCTCGTCCCTCCTACCGGCGCAAATGGCAAAGGGGGAGGAGAGAGGGCGGGAGGGAGACAGGAGGAGGAGAAGTGGGATTAACACAGCCGATTCGGATCTTCACCAATCAAATGAGCTCCTCTCCTCAGAAACAGCTGTTTTGGTCCGGAGGTCCGAGCTCAGAGTGACCAATAATGAGTTAACTAATATCCTTAATCAGGTTTGATCTGATACACTGAGAACGGCTGTTTAGAGTAAAAAACAACAACTAATAAACTAATAAAGAAACTCATATTTATTCAAACCCTGTGTAAGACAGATGAGAGGTGTACACTAATCACAACATAAACAAACACCATGCGGGATGAAATCAGCATAAAGGACGCTCTCTCTCTCTCTCTGTCTGCCCGTCTCTTTTTTTCTTTTTTTTCTGTGATAGAGATGCATACTGTAGTAGGCTATATACTGACTATCTGATACCGAGGCTGTTGTGGTGGACTAAGAGAGATGATGATTTGTGTTTTGTTTTTCAATACGGCTGCGTGACGACGTGGTCGCTCGCGCTAATGAATTAATAAGTAAATAAATAAATAAAGCGGATCATCACAACAGCACAGTGCGTATCTCAACACGGCAGCGACATGCAGTCATCCACCCTCAGTCCTGCTTTTGGGACATCCAAAGCTGCTTTTCAGTGCCAGTTCGTCCCTGCTGTGTTAATTCAGGTGGAGTTTCCTTTACGTGCCGACAGCCTTTGATCTCTGCTTTGATCTGACGTCAGATGTGACGGGACAATCTATATAGATATAAATTCACGTGTTGATTCCGTTAGTTGCATTAAATAGTGGTTATTGTGGATATTTATTGCATTGAAATGTGCCTGGAACTGTGGAGATCTGCCTGTGAGGTCTTGGTGACGTGTGTGCACTGCAGGTCAGTCAGCCAAACTTCCACTGCACCTGCTGCGCTCCGCCCTGCGCTGAGAGTAGACCTGGTTGGAGGTGGCGAGCTTTCAGCGCAACCTCTGCTCGGCGGGACATTTTCGCACGAAACTTCCACTGCACCAAGCTGAATCTGTGACGCCTCCCCCTGCTGCGCGGCCACGCCTATCTCAGCACAGTGCGATCTGCCAATCTGCCAATCTGACTTTGCACTAGGCTGCGCTGGTCGAAACTTGCATTAGACCGGCTGCGTTACCTTGCGCCGCCTGCGCTGCGCCAGCAAACTAGGGCCCAAAGTGTTTCTGAACATGATTACCAACCATAACTTTAAACCAGCAGCAGCTGAAATGTTTCCTCATCAACTCTGAAATAAAGTCTGATCAAAACATCAAGAGAGACTGAGAGCACAGCTGCCAACATCTGGTTTCATCATTGAGATCTCTTCTCCTGAATATGACACAGTGAGTCATGATGAGACACAGAAGTCATGAGGAGAAACTCCTGATCCCAGTAGTTCATCACTGTGACTGATGGAAGCTGCACAGCTCATGTTTGAAACACTCAAAGATTTTGGCTTCAGTATAAACTGTGTTGGGACGAGTCAGACTGTGACAGAGGACGTCATTGGAGTGGGCGGAGCTTCACTGTGGCCTACACCACCTCTGTATATGGTCTGAGTGATCAGATCTGATGTTATCAATGCATCAATCACCTGAGACAGATGTTAATACCAGGTGTGATCAGGTGTGAACAGGGCCATAGAAAATGTTCCAGCTCCTCCTCCTCTATCAGACAGTGTGTGTGGCTGCAGCAGCCTCTCCATACCTGAGAGAGTCCAGTCTCCAGTCTGGATCCTCCAGTCCAGCAGACAGCAGCTTCATTCCTGAGGCTCCTGGATGATTGTAGCTCAGGTCCAGCTCTCTCAGATGGGAGGGGTTGGAGCTCAGAGCTGAGGCCAGAGAAGCACAGCCTTCCTCTGTGACCAGACATCCTGACAGACTGAACACACACAACACACAGGAAACCACTGTCAACACCTGGTGATGTGTTCAAGTGTAAGCAGATAAACAGCTTGATGGATACTCACCTGAGAGTCTCCAGTCTACAGTGTGGACTCTCCAGTCCACCAGACAGCAGCTTCACTCCTGAGTCCTGCAGGTCGTTGTTACTCAGGTCCAGGTGTCTCAGACTAGAGGACTGGGAGCTGAGGACTGAGGACAGAGCTTCACAGCTTCTCTCTGAGAGGTTACAGCTGCTCAGTCTGAAGAGATGATCATGAGGAATTAAAGAAGGAAGGAATTTATTTTATGTCCTGTTGAAAACACAGACCGGTCATTATATAATGATGAATAAATCCAACTATCTCTACACTTACAGAGCTTTGTTAGAGGCTTTGACCACTGGCAGCAGCCTCAGAAGAGCCTCCTCTGAAGCAGAGTATTTCTTCAGGTCAAACACATCCAGATCTTCTTCTGATGACAGTAAGATGAAGACCAGAGCCGACCACTGAGCAGGAGACAGTTTATCTGTGGAGAGACGTCCTGATCTCAGGGACTGTTGGATCTCCTTCACGAGAGAACGATCATTCAGTTCATTCAGACAGTGGAACAGGTTGATGCTTTTCTCTGCAGAGGGAGTCTCTTCAATCTTCTTCTTGATGTACTGAACTGCTTTCTTACAGGGCCGTGAGTCACTTCGTGTCTGAGTCATCAGACCTCGTAGGAGATTCTGATTGGACTTCAGTGAAAGACCCAGGAGGAAGCGGAGGAACAAGTCCAGGTGTCCATTTGGACTCTGTAAGGCCTCGTCCACAGCGCTCTGGTAGAAAGGTGTAAATGTGTCTCTAAACCACTGAGATGTTGTTTGTTGTTGTGACATCAGGTTGAGTCCAGAGTTGATGAAGGTCAGATGGACATGAAGAGCAGCCAGAAACTCCTGAACACTCAGATGGACGAAGCAGAACACCTTGTCCTGGTACAGACCTCTCTCCTCTTTAAAGATCTGTGTGAACACTCCTGAGTACACTGAGGCTGCTCTGATATCGATGCCACACTCTGTCAGGTCTGATTCATAGAAGATCAGGTTTCCTTTCTGCAGCTGCTCAAAAGCCAGTTTTCCCAGAGACTCGATCATCTTCCTGCTCTCTGGACTCCAGTGTGGATCTGTCTCAGCTCCTCCATCATACTTGACCTTCTTCAGTTTTAGATAAACCACCAGGAAGTGGATGTACATCTCAGTCAGGGTCTTGGGCAGCTCTCCTCTCCTTCTGGTCTTCAACAGCTCCTCCAGAACTGTAGCAGTGATCCAGCAGAAGACTGGGATGTGGCACATGATGTGGAGGCTTCGTGATGTCTTGATGTGGGAGATGATCTCTCTGGCCTGCTCCTCATCTCTGAACCTCTTCCTGAAGTACTCCTCCTTCTGTGGGTCAGTGAACCCTCTGACCTCTGTCACCATGTCAACACACTCAGGAGGGATCTGATTGGCTGCTGCAGGTCGTGTGGTTATCCAGAGGCGAGCAGAGGGAAGCAGTTTCCCCCTGATGAGGTTGGTCAGCAGCACGTTGACTGAGGTGGACTCTGTCACATCAGTCAGGATCTCAGTGTTGTGGAAGTCCAGAGGAAGTCGACACTCGTCCAGACCGTCAAAGATGAAGATGACCTGGAACTGATCAAAGCTGCAGATTCCTGATTCTTTGGTTTCAGAGAAGAAGTGATGAACAAGTTCCACCAAGCTGAACTTTTTCTCTTTCAGCACATTCAGCTCTCTGAAAGTGAAGGGAAATGTGAAGTGTATGTCCTGGTTGTCTTTGTCTTCAGCCCAGTCCAGAGTGAACTTCTGTGTTAAGACTGTTTTCCCAATGCCAGCCACTCCCTTTGTCATCACTGTTCTGACTGGTCGGTCTCTTCCAGGTGGGGCTTTAAAGATGTCTACTTGTCTGATGGTTGTTTCTGGTCTGTCTGGTTTCCTTGAAGCTGTTTCAATCTGTCTGATCTCATGTTCATCATTGACCCCTCCAGCCCCTCCCTCAGTGATGTAGAGCTCTGTGTAGATCTGGTTCAGAAGGGTTTGGTTTCCTGCTTTAGAGATCCCCTCAAACACACACTGGAACTTCTTCTTCAGGGCAGATTTGAGTTTACGACGACAAACTGCAGCAACATGATCTGAATGAAAACACAAGAAATCAGATCAATAATAAATTTAACATGTTAAAGCAGATAACAGCGGCACGGCCGTTTCGGCTAATGCTGCGTTCAAGGCAGGCTTTTGAAACCGTAAGTTACAGCTTCAAGTCACAACTACGACTTGGTAGCGTTCCAGGTAACCCGTAGCTCGTGTTTTTACCGTCCTGTTGTCTGTGAAAGTTCCCTATAACGGCCACTCGTTACTTCCGACCCGTGAACTCGTACCAGATCGAACTGGTATGACTTCACAGGAAGGAAAAACACAAAGTACGAGTTTCCGTGAACGCACCATGAGTTAGCAGCCCCCGCCCTTGTCAGGCATCAATTGGTCCTCGTGCTACGTCACCACATTCACGCGCATCCCTTGGCTGCACACACAGCCCTTCATGCCGTTCTCTCTCCTCATTGGATAACACTTGTATCCCACAAGGAAAATTTTCTCCTCGGGTTACAGCAGAGCAGAGTGACGGAGAGACTCGTGTTTAGGCTGAAATACTTCATGTAAGTGATTGCTGACGGAAAATAGGACTATTTAGGACTTATATTAACAAAAACATTCCACTGATATCTGCTTTAATTCCTCTAAATAACAACTATATTAACATGTTTCCCTCCATATGTTGATATCAGTGAACGTCTCATTTGTCCATCATGTTGAATCTTTACAGAAATCCTCTTACTGCTCTGCAGACGCTCAGCCAGCTCCTCCTGCTTCCTGCTCCTCAGGAGCTTCACTGTGATCTTCACTAACGCCTCTCTGATGCTCCTCTGCTCTTCATCCTCACCATCCATCACCTCCTCATCCTCCCTCTGACTCCCTGAGCATTCTGGGTAATCTGGACTCAGAAGCTTGTGGATCTTCTTCAGCTCGTTCTTCACAAAAGTGACCATGTTCTCCTCCAGCAGCTGGAACAGAAACTCTATGAGTGACAGCATCAAACTAAAACCTGACAGACTGACAATCCACTGGTGTCAAAGTGCAGCATGGAGATGATGGTGAACACAACAGATGTAACAGCAGCTGTTGGACATGTACCCACCATAAACATGGAGTCCAGGTGTGTTTGATGCTGCTGGGCAGACTGACCACTGGGAACCTCTGAGCTCTCCTGGTCCACTCTGTGGAGGAATCAGTGTCAAGTGAACATCAGGACAGAGAGATAAGACAAGATGGACTTTATATGTCCCCTGAGGACGGTCACAACAGACAGAGACACTTTGATTTCAGACCTGGTTCAACAACACGTCGTACAAACTGTTTCATTTCTACAATAACCTGAATCTGACTGTCAGTTACAGCTTACATCTGATCAGCTGATCCACGTCCTCCTTTAAAGTCAATGACCTCATCCATTGACCGGTCGCTCTTTAAAGACAGACAGCTGGGTTCAGGAGAGTCTGGTCTCTGCTGCTGGATCCTGAAACAACAACACAACTGGTGTTAAATAGTTTTGATTTATGTATTTATTTGTTTATATATAAATAAATAAATACATACATGGAACATGAATACAGAAAAGTTTTGCAGTTTTATGCAACCTGGTTGAATATTTGTCAGCTTTCTACAGACCCTGGATGACGATAACAGAATGAGTTTTGCGGCAGATGTGTTATTTGCATTTCCGTGCCCCAATCACTCCCACTATATGGCTATAAGCAACTCTTGAATGGACCTAAATATTGTCCAAAGTGACACCAAAGTTACATGGGTGAGTAAATGACCTTATTTTATGCCAGAAATAAGGTACAGGTTGTAAAAGACTTCACTTGTCCTTTAACATGTGGATGTTCAGGTAGGGACAATGTGTATCTGAGTTATAAACTCTGATTTTATGGAGAATCATTGAAATTTGACTCCACAGGAAGAACATTCAACAGAGACTCGAAAGCTTTGAAATTTAGTTTTGTCTTACATCTGATCAGCTGAACCTCGTCCTCCTTTAAGGTCAATTAACCCGTCCTTTGACACCTTGCTCTTTAAAGACAGACAGCTGGGTTCAGGAGAGTCTGGTCTCTGCTGCTGGATCCTGAAACAACAACACAACTGATAAATGTGCATGTTGAAGAGAAACTGATTATCTTCAATCTTTGATCTTCAATCTTTTAATAAACACAACAACTGACTTTTAGAGAGAAAAGTCTGACAGTTTTAATTCTGACCTTTGACCTCTGGTCTGGCCCTGATGTCCCCCACACAGAGTGGTTTTAGAGGGAGGAGCTCCCTCCTGTCTGTCCTCACACTGATCCATGCTGCTGAGGTCACATCCACATCAGCTCACACACACTTTGTAGCTTCACCTGCAGAGGAAACACACATCATTCATGTGCACAGCAGCTCACATGTCCACCATGTCTCCAGCTGCTCCTCCACTGATTGGCTCTTCTTCTCTGCTTCATATCAGTGTCAGCTGAATGCAGTCACACAGCAGTGAGGAAGAGGACGCTGCCATCAGCTGCTGTACTTCTACTATCAGTCCACTAGATGGCGTCATGAAGCTGCAGATCTGAGTGGAGAGACTGGTGTGTTTACTGCAGTTTATTTCTCCCACTGAACCATAAAGGTTTAAAATATTACACAGTAGAAGAACTGTGACTCATGTTTCTATGTTGTACCAGATGTATAGGCCAGGGTAAGCAGCAATAATGGGCTGCCTCATATAGCCTACTATACAAGGTCACTGCTTTTTGTGCCCTGTTTTTGTCTGAAAGCACGTTTTGGGTAAAATAAAATCCATTTCATTGCATTTTAAAAAATTACTTCCTATTAAACCATCCACGGGGAAAACAGAAAGAAGAGTGGAGGGACTGCAGGTGTTCACACGTTAGGCACCTTAGCTACGTGAAGAACTTTGAATGCAAAGTTTGTCCCGGTGTAGGTAGTAAACTTATAGCTTCATTATCACAACATTCAGTCATTTCACTCACTGGAAATTCAGAGAGAGAAAAAGACTCTTCATCGTCTGCTTCATCAAATGTCAGAAAACACAGACAAATAATGCGTTCAAGTTCATCTCAGTCTGAGGCCACGTCTTCAAATGTCTCGTTTTATTATGGCAATAATAAAACGAGACAAAAATATTCAGTTTACAGTGAAAGAAAACAAGGAAATCTTCATTGTTTGAGGCTGAAAACTGAAAATTCCTGCTTGAAAAACTGTTGCAGGCAGCTCTAAAAAATTCTTCAGAACAATATTAATTATTTGTGTCCAATAATCAATAACCAGAGTGTTTGCTGTGTGTAACCACAGACATGAATGGTGGGGACACAGAGACAGTGTTTTTAATCTACAACCTGCAGTTGAAAAGTGACCAGTAGCTTCACCTGTCAGGTACATGAGCTGCAGTACTGCAGGAAGTAGCTCAACAAGGAAATACTCAAGGAAAGTACAAATACCTCACAACTGTACTGCACTAAATGTACTCAGTTACTGTGAAGAACCTGTTGCTGAACATTGATAAATACTGGAAAATCAATAATCAGTAAAGTCTCAGGAAAACCCTGATAACAACATGAGGTGTTCAGTATTGATCTGTGATATTGGTATCATTAGTGATACGCAGTATTGGTCGATGATCAATCAATCAATCAATCAATCAATCAATCAATCAATCAATCAATCAATCAATCAATCAATCAATCAATCAATCAATCAATCAATCAATCAGGCTTTATTTGTATAGCACTTTTTCATGCCCACGACAGCTCAAAGTGCTTTAAAAACAAGGAACACAGGGGACACATATTGGGAGACACGTTAGCCTATACGCATTCACACAAGAATGTTAAAACACTGGAAGTTATCGAGAAAACGCCATCTAACAGTCTGTATTAATTAGTGATAGGCAGTTACAGCCCATATTGATCAGCGATCAAACATTTTAACTTTTACCTTACCTTAACAGGTGAGAAAGAACTGCGACGAAAAACGCTGGCTCAAAAGTGAAAGTAAACTTTAAACAGGCAGTGGGGGGAGGGGAGGGGGTCACGTGATCTGAGTGGAGAGACTGGTGTTTTTACTGCTGTTTATTTCTCCCACTTTAAAATATTACACAGTAGAAGAACTGTGAAGTACAGACTCATTGTTCTACGTTGTACCAGACAGCTGCATTGTATACAGTATGAGCTGCGTCATATAGGATATTGTACAAGGTCACTGCTGTTTTTGTGCCCTGCTTTTGTCTGAAAGCATGTTGTGGGCAAAATCAAATCCTCTTCATTGCATTAAAAAAAGTTCCTATTAAACCATCCACGGGGAAAACACGAAAAAGAGTGGAGAGGAGGGACTGCAGGTGTTCACATACGAGGCATCCTCGTTCGGGGCTACGTGCCGTGCGTCGCTGTCCCCGCCCACCGCGGGTGATTATTGTGTGTGTGTGGTGTCAGGTAGTGAAACACGGTCTCTCTCTGTTGTTTCGCCCCAGAAACGGCCCCGAAAACCCGGACTAATCACCGGGGAGGAGGCGGGAGGTCGCAGCGGAGCGGGTCTGGGAGGAACCCGGACCGGTTCGGGGCGGATTTGAACCGGTTTGGAGCGGGTTCGGCTCGGAGAGAGAGAGACGGGAAGCAGCAAAGTTTGGTCCGGCGGCGGCGTCGGTTCACGGTGAGACGAGACACACCTAATCTGTCCCCTCGCTTCCTCGCTTCCTTCCCTCGGGACCTCGGCCTCCTCTAGGGGGGAAGGAAGGGGGGGTCCACCCGGGTCCAACCGGGCCAGACAGGTCCCGGTTCGACCCCCCCACGAGCTCCGCAGGTAACCGGCAGGTGACCGGTCCAGGTGGCAGCGGCTCTACAGGCCTGAGATCAGCTGCAGCACACTGAAGGAAGTGTTGTTGTTTATTAATTAGCTCCATGATGACGTGGCTACATTTATTATTATTATTATTATTATTATTATTATTATTATTATTATTATTATTATCATCCCGGGCAGCAGCCCTGTAGCTCCACCTGTCCACAGTCCTCCAGGTGATTGACAGGTTTAATTTAATTTAAAGCAGAAGTAAGCGGAATATTTGTGTTAATATAAGTCTTAAAGGGACAACGAGGAGTTTCTATTTGGTTATAAAAAAGTCTCACGTTAATGTGGATGAATCTACGCTACCCACACTTGTTATTGGGCCCATTTTCGATAAATAATATATCGTTTTGTCTCTATCGTTATTTTGTTATTATTAGTGGTGGTGGAAATGCTGGTCGAGCCGACCAGCGTTTACTTTCGGTTTTGTGGCGAGTCATGAGAATAACGCCACCGAATCGCCGTTTATGGTCGGAACTACGACGGTATGTGATCGTCTTCGAACCTCTGACTTTAATTCTTGATGAATGAAAACATGAGTCTGTCTTGCGCCGGTCAAAGAATTTCACGGTGCGCGGAGGCTCATAAATGTAGTGTGAAAACACTTCGCTTTTCCAAAACTCCTCGTTGTCCCTTTAAATAGTTCTATCTTCCGACAGCAATCACTTACATAGAGTGTTTGGTCCGAAACACGCGGGTCTGTCAGTCACTCTGCTCTGCTGTGAGCCGAGGAGAAAACTTCTTGTATAGACTTCCTTGTATCCTACAAGCTTTATCCAATGAGGAAAGAGAATGGCATAAAGGGGCAGTCCTCTCTGTGTGTGCAGCCAAGGGATGCGCGTGAATGTGGTGACGTAGGGACGAGGACCAATAGATCCATGACGAGGGCGGGGAGTGCTAACTCCATCGGCTGACAAGAAGTTAGCCAAAACGACCGGATCGCTTACTTCTGCTTTCATTCAGTTTATTTGATAGGGACAAAGCAGCTTAACATAGTGACACTTCCACTCGTTACAAACAAGTCAATGTGACTGATGTTCTGCATACAGAGATTATAGCTAAAGCTAGTTTCCCGTCCCTAGTTAGGCTTTTAGTAGAAAAAAAAATGTAAAAGGTAAGAAGAAAGACATCAAAGTTACATAACAACATTATAAATTGTAGCCTACAATACTTCTAAAATCATACCAAGTCATGACACGTTATGTCGGTCCGACACCGACCTCATCATGGTGACGTCAGGACTCTACAGGTGCAGGTGCTGATGACTTTATACTCACTCAGTCACTCAGTCAGTCTGCCACCTGCCACCTGTCACCTGGTAGTCATGGTAACAGTCACCTGTCTCACCTGTGCAGGTAAAGAATAACAATAACCATTAGAGGCGGTCGGACCAGTCTGTCGTCACACTCACAACAATGATACAACAAGGTGAAAAAAGACACATAGAACATCATCATCAGCTCGTATTGATTAGATATCAGACGTACTGAGGTGATTATTTAATTTTTCATTATGAATATTTTTTTTAAATAAGATGAGACTGTAAATTATTCACTCACTAACTTTAATAAAACATAGACAGATCTCTGTCTGTACCTGCTGAACGACTGGAGTTCAGTCTGCTCCTAAAAATACCATTTAACAGCTTTAATGTTGTTATTATTTGGGTCCCTGAAAAGCGATATAAAATAAATGAATAATTTATTAATGTTTAATAATTATATTATGTCCACAATAACTGCTCTTATATGTCATATTGATTTCCTATCTTAACCCTCAAAACCAAGTGTTAAGGGCTGTTTTGTGACTTAGTAATGGGACACCCCTTAAATGCAGATACATATTCAGACTGTGGACTATCTGTCAGTTATTACTTTGGGTATTAGTTTTTTTTTGCAGCCTATAAATTGATATTCAAACAAATAGCAATCTGTATAAATACCATAAACCACGGACATATTCAGCTGAAAGTCACTGCATACCACGGCTTATTGAAAGGTAAACACCAGCTGTAACTATCTTTAGATAACTCTGCGGCTACGGGAGATGACATCAGCCCTGTCATAGGCTGTATCTTGATTAAACAACTTAACAACTACATTACCACTGAGAAAAATGACCATTTTGTAACTAAATCACAGCAACACGGCGTCCGCACCAGCCGGCTACTGACAAAAGATTGTAACATAAAAGATAGGCTAAATGTTATGCAACAATGAGGTAAATCATCCATAAAATGGGCCTAAACTAAGATAATACAATGGTTTTCGTGATATTTATATCTATATAACAAAGAAAATACTGCATTCTGGGTAGCCCTTGCTCCCAAGGGTGGTGTCGGAGAATCTCAGTATTGAGGCGATTCAGCCCTTAAACTGGAGCGCGCATTTTTGAGATTGCAGGTTAAGATAGGAAGTGGAATTCACTCAAGCTCTGACTTGTAAAGTGACCCTGGCTGTTTTTAAAGGCATCTATAAATATCATTATTATGATATATATAATTGAATTATGATTTTTTCCCTTCTTCTTGCATATTTGCAGAACCAGATAACTACACAGTCACAGTCTTGTTGTTGTTGTTGTTGTCTGGTTGTTTTCCAGACAGACAGTGTTAACGATTAGATACAGAGTCAGTTTCCATGTGAAGCGGTCGGACCAGTCAGACGACTCGGTGACCGACGCTCTGTCTGAACACCTGAACACACCTTCAGCTGTCACGCTGTCGCCGCTGACGACCGTGGAAACGACCGGTGACATCTCTGAGAGTCGGTCAGAGGTCCAATCCTCTGGACTTTGAGTTTAATTTCCACTCAGGAATGATGATGATGATGATGATGATGATGATGTTTGTTGAGTCTTGGACCCGAACAAACTTTGACCCTTGATGGTTTGTTGTCCAGGGCGTCTCCATAGCAACACAACATTAATGATGCTGACGAGTGTGATTCACATTTTGCACTTTGATTTATTATGACTTCAGTCATTGTGCAGCTCCAGATTTGATTGTAAGACACACACACACACACACACACACAGACACAGACACACACACACACACACACACACACACACACACACACGTTCACACCTATAATATATTTTGTCAACATAAAGTGTTTGGACTGTGGGAGGAGGAAGGCGGAGATCAAACCTGCGAGGTGACAGCTCACTATCCACTGATCCACTGCACCACCACGCCGCCACTTTCCACATGTACAGTGAAATGTAAAAGTTTGTTAATCCAGACATTTATATCACGTATTGTGCTGATTTTTTATTTTTAACTCTTAGGCTGGATTGCACCAACAAGGTTTAATTTAATCTAAGATTAGCTCTAATCAGAGATTAGTAAAACTCAGTTTAAAATGAGTTAATCCATGTTTAAAATTAAGCAGAGCTCTGTTGCACCATTTAAAATTAATCTCAGTTTAGTAAAACTCAGTTTAACTGAATTTAAACTGAATTTAAACTGATTTAAATCAGTAGGGACAAGTGTGTATAAAGGAAACTAATTAAATATGCGAAATGGAGTTTTGTTCGTTGCAGTTTGTAAACAAAACATTCAAGCTGGGCGGGCTCAACTGTGTAGACTAGCCTCCTGCCACTGACAGCAGCAGTCAAGACCGCAGAGGAAACGAAATACAGTCTGGGCCGATACCCGCCATCACCAACACGGAGCCTCTGGTTTTGTTTTGTTTTTTAAACAGGAGAGCCGAGCTGGGAAGATGGTGTTAGCGGTGGATGCTAACCACTACCACTCGCCGGATTTAGCATCGAGCTAGCTCCCCACAACGGTCCTCATACTTGTTACCAGTCGAGGCTTTAGTTGTCAGTGACGGTCAGGAATCGGTCTGCAGCTCCAGCGCTTCACTCAGACTGTACTTCTTTCTTTTGTCCTCCTGACTGCTGCTGAGAGAGAGAGGGAGAGACGTGCTAGCACTCGTTAGCATCAGAGACAGCTAGTGCAGCTAGCAGCCCTGAGCCTTCTACTCTGCTGCAGTAGCTTCACCTGAGCTCTGTCAGAGAAAACACTGTCTCTCTCCGCCCAGAAACGTCTCTGTGCGCAACAAAACAAAGCAAAAGAGAGAAAATTGAGAGACAGAGCTGCCTGTCTCTCAATTTTCCTCAAGGAACTTCATAATTTTGCTCACTCCAGCTCAAAAATGCAGCCATTGAAAAAATTAAACCTCCTCCACTGTCAGTTTAAAATTAACCCTAGATCACAGTTTAAACTGGAGTTTAAAGTTCTGGTGCAACAGGATTAAAATTAAACTTAGTTTAGAGTAAAAATTAAACTGAGGTTTAAAGGGAGGTTTAAATCTAATCTGTCTTAATTTTGAACTAGGTTTAAAGTTTAGTGCAACAGAATTTAAATTTAAACCATGATTTAATCTGGTTTTAAAGTTAAACCTTGTTGGTGCAATCCAGCCTTAGTCAGGATTTTACACAAACGTAACACATCATCATGGAGGCAGATTCCAGCATATTGATCCTGACTAATCAATTAAATGACTAAATAACGATAAATAACAAGGAAAAACAAAAGCTGTATCATTGTCATCTGGTGCAACTCATTAGCCTATTTGTTAATTAATCTGGAGAAATCTGTTTGTTTATTAATTGTTTTCCCCAAAATATTGAAAAGTGACACTTATTAATAACCTTAATAACCCTAAAACACAGTTTATGATCACATCAGACAAAGACAAGTTCGTTTTTTAATACAAAGAAAGATCCAGCTTTAGTCCAGGTTTAGACGTCACTCAGATGAAATGTGTTTTTCCTCCCTGAACAAACAGAGACGACACCTGGTCGACTCCAGAACAAACAAAACCCTCCATGTTAAACTGCTCAATTATCTCAGGTTGGACTCATGGTTAGTTCAGGTTCAGTTCGATAAAAAGGCCTTCAGAGGGTTTCTGAAAAATATCCGTCATTGTTTTGTTTTTTTGTTCATGTAGAATAAAGTTTCATTTGATAAAGCAACAAATATGTCCAGTATTTAATAATATTATATTTAATTAATTAATTTGTAAATACTTGTGATCAATTATCAGACCTTTTTGTGCATCAATCCTCCACTAGAAGTCACAATAAAGTTCAGTGAGTTTCAAAATAAAAGCCCTGGAGACGTTCAGAGGTTAAAACATGTTGCAGCTGCAGGAATCCTCTGCTGCTGTTTAGTCTCAACATCTGGATTCTTTCAATCTATGACACTCGTATCTGTTTGAGCTGTTTCATTTCAGATTAGTTTGATTGATTGGTTGATTGATTGATTGATTGATTGATTTAACAGTTTCTGAACATGTTTTTATTGATTTTACTGATTATTTTTTGTTCACGTAGAATAAAGTTACGTTTGAATAAAGCTGCAGGTCTTAATTGATTATTTAGTGATATTATATTTGTGGGTCCTTCATTGATCAGTGCTTCCTGTGGCTCCGCCCCCTCTGCTCAGTCTCTGCAGCTGATTGGTCGGCGGCCATGTCCCGGTAGAGCGCGGTCTCTCGGCGACGCCCACCACCACTACGATGCTGAAGCGTCTGGACAAGATCCGGTTCCGGGGCCAGAGGCGGGACGAGTTCCTGGATCTGGCCGAGTCGCCCAACACGTCGGACACCGAGGGCGCCGACGGTGGCGGCGGCGGCGGCGGCCACGGTGAAACATCGTATGTCCATCAGAGAGCCGTCGGAGGAGCTGAGGGACGATGGAGAGCAGCAGAGCGACGCCCAGGTGAGGACACACACACACACACACACACACACACACACACACAACATGAGACGATATGACAAAAAAATCCTTCACGGTAGGGATGTCACGATTACAGATTTTCTTGGTACGATTATTGTCAGAGAAATAATCACGGTATTACATTTATCACGATTATTATGCATTGATTAATTTCACAATACTATTAATGTGTAAATTCAAATATTGTTAAAATATACATTACTAATTATAAAATATTTTAAATATCTATTAAAATATGACCAATTATTAATCCACCAGTGGAAGTGTCATCGATACCAAATGTTTAAGTTAATTTTAATCTTTTTTTTTAAATTACAAATGACACTCTAGCATTTAAATTCAATGCTACGTTAGGTAAATGGACCAGTATCTGTGCATTTACCTTTACTTTGGCGCACATGACATCTGCCAACACGGTTCATACATGATCTTTTGACGGTATTTAGGAATCTTTGCGATCAATTAATTGTGGCGTTTAATACCGCGATTAATTGTGAAAACAAGTAATTGTGACATCCCTACTTCACGGTTATAGAGAGCCGAAGCAGAAGAGAAACTCGCCATGGGACCTCAATTCGGAAAAAGTCTCCATGTAAGTGAACAGGAGTCAAAATTTTATTTCGTGATCTGATTGAATTGTGTCATGAGAAAAATATCTGGGGCCGTATTCACAAAGAATCTGAGGGTCAAAAGTAGCTCCTAAGGGCCGAATTTAGGAGCAACTCCTAAAAAAAGTGGGCGTGTCAGTCTTAAATTTAGGACTCCTAGTTTTTTAAAATAAGAGTAATTCACAAAGTATTTTAGGCCTAAAAGTAGCTCCTAAGTCTGGGAGAGATTAGTCCTCGTGAGGACTCCTAACTCAGTAAGACCTATTCACAAAGAATCATCATGATCAATAACTGCAGCTGTGTCTTGTTCTCTCCATCAGATTCCTGTCGACTCACAATCGACACAAACACAGTGAACACAAAGATCAAACTGTCTGACAACAACAGGAAGGCGACACATGTGGAGGAGCTTCAGTCATATCCTGATCATCCAGACAGATTTGACTACTGGGAACAGCTGCTGTGTTCAACTGGTCTGACTGGTCGCTGCTACTGGGAGGTCGAGTGGAGAGGAGGGGTTTATATATCAGTGAGTTACAGAGGAATCAGCAGGAAAGGAGACAGTAGAGACTGTTTGTTTGGAGGGAACGATCAGTCCTGGAGTCTGGACTGCTCTAAAGGTCGTTACAACGTCAGGCACAATGGCAGACAGACAGACATCACCTCCTCCTCCTCCTCCTCCTCCTCCTCCTCCTCCTCCTCCTCCTCCTCCTCCTCCACCTCCTCCTCCTCCTCCTCCTCCTCCTCCTCCTCCTCCTCTGTCTCTAACAGAGTAGCAGTGTATGTGGACTGTCCTGCTGGCTCTCTGTCCTTCTACAGAGTCTCCTCTGACTCACTGATCCACCTCTACACCTTCAACACCACCTTCACTCAACCTCTGTATCCTGGGTTTAGACTCTGTTGGTCTGATTCCTCAGTGTCTCTGTGTTGAGTGAATCAGAGTCTCCTCCTGTCACAGAAACCTTCTCACTGTTGAACAGACAGTTCAGTCTCTACATGTCTGTCTCTGTCTCTCACTCACGTTTTCACATTCATGGATTAACTCAGTTGATTTTTTAAACTCTTCTCAATGATTCTTGTAAACTTCTTCCTCTTCCTTTAAAGATGGAAGCGTCGATTATTACAGGACAAAAACCACGGTGACTTTTACTCAGCTGCTGATGAAGGACGAGGCCTAATATCACCAAGCTAAAAGTCTCTGAGCCGCCAGCGTCACTGAGGAGAAAAACACATTTTAAACAAATTCACTGTTCATGTTCAACTTTACAGGCTGTTTGTGAGCTGGTCACAGGTAAACAGACACAACAATAAACACAACTGGAAACAAACATAATGTTGTACAGACACTGAATATAATGAATTACATGTGATTTATTTTTCTTTGTGGTTTTACTGAATCAAATAAAACAATTTGAATCAGTTTTATATGTATTGTGCATTTCCTGCAGCACAAAAACCATCAGCTACTAATCCTAATGATTTTTCTGTTACCATGACACTGAGTTCATGACGTTTAGATTTAAATTTATCTTGACGTTGAGACTGAGATTGTTTTTATGATATATTTCTATAATTATTATCTAAATGCTGTTTCTTGGAAACTGGAGCCAATTAACACTCATGACTTAATTTTCGTTTATTAGTGACCATTGATTGGTTCATGGATTGTTTGGGATTTGATTGGCCGTGCACATTCCTGTTTGACGACACTACATGGTTGTATGGTTTCAAGCTGACACAATAAAATATGAAATAAACATGAACTCATGTTGAAGACCATGTTTCTTATTTGGCACGTCTGACTGTAGCAGGTGACAGCAGGTACGAGACAGAGTTGTTTTAGAGGCAAATGCAGCCGGAACTACTTTCCAGACACGGCTGCTGGGCGGAGGGATTTCAACAGCACCAGTAGTTCAGAGTATTTGCTTCATGTGTCGAGATGTTACATAATTATACATGATTATTTCATAGCGTGGTGAATGTGCAGGTCACAACTTGTCCACCAGAGCGTTGTGGAGTTGTTGGATTGTGTATTTGATGAGTTTGATGAGGGACAGGGGACCTGTACCGTTCACCTCCATTGTGTTCACTGAGCAGCTCACGTCTCTGCCCTGCTGATCTCAAAACAACATGAACCTACTGCTATGACTTTGCCAAAATGTTGAACTATCCCTTTAACACATCATCACCCAGTCCACAAACCAGTGGCTGAGCTGCTGGCAGGAGGATCTGTCAGGCTGGATCAGGCTCCATTAAACCACTGGATCATGTTTCACACTTCACACGCTGCTTCACTTCCTGTCTGAGTCCTGACGTGACCTCTGCCAGCTTCTGTAGCTACCGATGCTGTCACCAGCTACACACATACTGTCATTTATGGGCGTAATGAAATCCAGCTAATATAGGCTAACTGATATAACCCCCTAAATGATCACACAATGGCAGTGAATAAAAATATCTACAAGCATCTGTGAAGAAGTTGTTGTTTTCATTGATTAATTAAATTTTTTTGCAAGCAACCAAAAGTCATATTTTTAATAATCTGAGGATGTGTGGCTGGTTGCTAGTTTGCTGGTAGGAGGTAAAGCTAGAGGAGGCCACAAAATAAATGTGCTGGTAGGATTTATATAAGGTTAATCTACCTCTTTATTTTGTCATTCCCACATAGGCTGTATGAACATATCACACCACCCCTTGTCATTAATACAAAGTTAATGATTTTGTTCTCTCCCCCTGACAGAGGCTTTTACAGGTGATTTTAAGATAAAGGTGTGTGAACACCTGCAGTCCCTCCACTCTTCTCTTCTTCATGTTTTCCCCTCAGATGGTTTTATTGGATGTTTTTTAATTGCAATGAAAAGGATTTTATTTTGACCACTACACTACAGCTCATTACTGCTGCTTACCCTATACAATGCAGCCGTCTGGTCCAACATAGAAACATGAGTCTGTACTTCACAGTTCTTCTAACAAGCGGTGGACTGAAGATCGATATTTTAATTAATACTTTATTTTAAACATTTATGGTTCAGTAGGAGAAATAAACAGCAGTTAAACACCAGTCTCTCCACTCCACTTTTTTTTTTTAACATTTATTTATTTAAACATGCCACATTACATGAACAATGACATACTCAAAGATAAAACAATTATTTTACATACATATAAATTAAATTCACACCTCCTTAGATAATTCAAACTGAAAAACTATTGTGGTAGTGCATCGCTTATCACATATAAAGATAAACATATGACAGATCTTAGATGAAGTCTCTCCACTCATGTGGCCCTCCCCTCCCCTCCCCCACTTCCTGTTTGAAGTTTACTTTCACTTTTGAACCAGCGGTTGTGTCACAGTTTATTTTCTCATGTGAAGGTAAGGTGAACACTTTGAATGTTTTCTTCGTTAACACCTGTCGTTACCTGAGTTCTCTACCCTTCAACTTCTCATTGTGTTGTTGTTGTTGTGTTATTATTATGTTACTGTAGCTGAGTCAGAGCTGTAATTGTAAAGTCTGGACCGAGTTGGTCGAAGATCAGTAGTTGAACAGAGTGGTTATTTGTGTGCAGCTCCACTCGGAGCCAGGCCAAAGATATACACGAACTAAGCACCTGCTTAGGGCCTCACAACAACTCAGGGCCCCAAAAAGCAACAAACTTTTTAAAATCTATTGTGTAACTTCTGTCAACCCCTAGAGAATCCCTGCGTAATTACAAAAACCCTAATTGTTGTCGTTGCACTTCAAGTTGTTGTTGCACATTGCTGTTGTAGTTCATTTTAAAAAAAGATTTAGGCTACACTACAGGCTCAGGACTGATGTGGACTCAGTGTGGCGGGCTGAGCGGCTCACAGGGTTTTTAATATGATGTTCAGAAAGACAGTGAACACCACAGAGGCTCCTGCTTCAACAGCTACTACAGTCTATTGATCAGTACTGTTACTGCCTATCATCAGTACAGTTGTCAGGTACTTGTACTTTCCTTGAGTATTTCCTTGTTGTGCTACTTCCTGCTTGTACTGCAGCTGAGTTGAGGCCCAGTTGTTGTGTGTGTAACAATCAGCTGTAGCTTGTTTGATCCAGTGGTTTTCTACAGGGACGCTGTCCACACAGAGACTGTGTCACATCAACTCAGTGGATCTCAGTCCTTGTGTGTGTCAGTGGATGGAAACAGTCGTCCATGGATCATGTTGCTGGGCTGCTCTTCACTTCACTGCAGCTTCATGACGCCATCTAGTGGACTGATAGTAGAAGTACAGCAGCTGATGGCAGCTTCCTCTTCCTCACTGCTGTGTGACTGCATTCAGCTGACACTGATATGAAGCAGAGAAGAAGAGCCAATCAGTGGAGGAGCAGCTGGAGACATGATGGACATGTGAGCTGCTGTGCACATGAATGATGTGTGTTTCCTCTGCAGGTGAAGCTACAAAGTGTGTGTGAGCTGATGTGGATGTGACCTCAGCAGCATGGATCAGTGTGAGGACAGAGAGGAGGGAGCCCCTCCCTCTAAAACCACTCTGTGTGGGGGACATCAGGGCCAGACCAGAGGTCAAAGGTCAGAATTAAAACTGTCAGACTTTTCTCTCTAGAAGTCAGTTGTTGTGTTTATTAAAAAATTGAAGATATTTTTCATCATTTTTTCTCCAACCTGCACATTTATCAGTTATGTTGTTGTTTCAGGATCCAGCAGCAGAGACCAGACTCTCCTGAACCCAGCTGTCTGTCTTTAAAGAGCGACCAGTCTAAGGATGAGGTCATTAACTTTAAAGGAGGACGTGGATCAGCTGATCAGATGTAAGACTAAACTAAATTTCAAAGCCTTTGAGTCTCTGTTGAACGTTCTTCCTGTGGAGTCAAATTTCAATGATTCTAATTCTGAGTTATAACTCAGACATTGTCCAGCTGCAGTAAAGAGTCCCTGTCTGAACATCCACATGTTAAAGGACAAGTGCCATTTTTTACAACCTGGACATTATTTCTGGCATAAAATAAGGTTGTTTGCTCACCCATGTAACTTTGATGTCATGAGGAGTCCTGGACAATATTTAGGTTCATTCGAGAGTTGCTTATAGCCATATAGTGGGAGTGATCGGGGCACAGAAAATGCGGACTCTAAATTACACATTATCAGCGAAACTCGTTCTGTTATCGTCATCCGGGGTTTGTAGAAATCTGACAAATATTTAGCCAGGTTGCATAAAACTGCAAAACTTTTCTGTATTCATGTTCCATCTACCTAAAATATTTAACATCAGTTGTGTTGTTGTTTCAGGATCCAGCAGCAGAGACCAGACTCTCCTGAACCCAGCTGTCTGTCTCTAAAGAGCAACATGTCAAAGGGCGGGTACATTGACTTTAAAGGAGGACGTGGATCAGCTGATCAGATGTAAGACAAAACTAAATTTCAAATCTTTTGACTTAATGTTCAATGTTCTTCCCTTGGAGGAAAAAAGAGTTACAACTCAGACACACATTGTCCAGCTGCAGTAAAGAGTCCCTGCCTGAACATCCACATGTTAATATTCAGTAATTCTCACAGTGCAGCCCAGTAGCAACAGGAAATGTGTCAGCACCTTCTACTTAAAACAGGAAGTAACCACTGGGTTAAAATCATCTTTTCAGTTGCTCTAAATGTTGATGGTCTTGATTCCACCTGGTAGAAGGAACATGGTGATGTTGGCTGCATCAAGTCGCCTCCTGGTGGCAGCTTTGAGGTGTGCAACAGGGCGAGGGGCCGATCAGTGATTTCTAGTGAGTTCAGAGTGACGTCAGACACAGAGAGCAGAGACAGAGGATCAGATCAGTTACAGGAGCTGAAGCAGAATCTCAGCAGCTGCTTTTTACAGGAGCAGACGAACAAACGTCCATAAATACTGAGAGTATTATTGTATCATTTACAGAACAAAAGATTGAAGAAGAAATTGAAAAAATGATATTTTCTGGGGTGAAAAAATCTTTCATCAGGGTCGGTATTTAGCTCAGTTGGTAGAGCACCCGCCCCATGCACCCGCGTTGAGTGGCCCTATCCTCTCTCAACTGTCCTGTCAATTAAAGGCAACCCCACCCCCCAAGAAAAGATATATCAGTTGTGTTGTTGTTTCAGGATCCAGCAGCAGAGACCAGACTCTCCTGAACCCAGCTGTCTGTCTTTAAAGAGCAACGACTCAAAGGACCAGGTTATTGAATTTAAAGAAGGACGTGGATCAGCTGATCAGATGTAAGACAAAACTACATTCCAAAGCTTTTGAGTCTCTGTTGAACGTTCTTCCTGTGGAGTCAAAGAGATAAATGACATTTTCTGAGGTGGAAAAATCCATCATCATCATTGTTTACAGCTTTTATCTTCAGGAATAAGAAAACAAATCAAGCATTGTTTTTTATTAAGGTTCATGTTTTTTTTGTGTTCATGTTCTTATTTTTTTGAAAATCTAAAACTATTTAAAGGGACATTGTCACTTCTCTTGTTGTCTATTGACAAAAATTGATTATTCCGTTCAAAGTAGGTTAGAAACATTAACTCAGTCCACAAACACCATTTTGTTACGTGAGCGACAAGACATGACGACTTTCGTTTGATTTTATAATGTTTACTTGAAAACTTGAAAGTAAATTACAATGTCTGGCGCACGGTAAAAAGACTGTGTTGTTTCCATCATTATCTGACTCCAAACCAACAACTGTTACATCCGGTCACAATTACAACTGTCAGGTGATATCATAGCAAAGAATTTAAAGACACAGAACATTTTTATCATTAACTCATACATTTTAAAGTAAGACATTAAATCTTTTATGAATTATGATGAAATTATCATTATCAATTTTAACTGTTTTTATTATTGCCATTAAATTACTAACTTATTGGCCCTCATCTTTTTTCTGTTTTAATTTTCTTATTTTTGAAATCCTAAAGCTATTTAACATCAGTTGTGATCCAGCAGCAGAGACCAGACTCTCCTGAACCCAGTTGTCTATCTTTAAAGAGCAACGACTCAAAGGACCAGATTATTAAATTAAAAGCTGTAACTGACAGTCAGACTCAGGTTATTGTAGAAATTAACTAGTTTGTACGACGTGTTGTTGGACCAGGTCTGAAATCTCTGTTGTGAACGTCCTCAGGGGACATATAAAGTCCATCTTGTATTATCTCTCTGTACTGATGTTGACTTGACACTGATTCCTCCACAGAGTGGACCAGGAGAGCTCAGAGGTTCCCAGTGGTCAGTCTGCCCAGCAGCATCAAACACACCTGGACTCCATGTTTATGGTGGGTACATGTCCAACAGCTGCTGTTACATCTGTTGTGTTCACAATCATCTCCATGCTGCACTTTGACACCAGTGGATTGCCAGTTTGTCAGGTTTTAGTTTGATGCTGTCACTCATAGAGTTTCTGTTCCAGCTGCTGGAGGAGAACATGGTCACTTTTGTGAAGAACGAGCTGAAGAAGATCCACAAGCTTCTGAGTCCAAATTACCCAGAATGCTCAGGGAGTCAGAGGGAGGATGAGGAGGTGGTGGATGGTGAGGATGAAGAGCAGAGGAGCATCAGAGAGGCGTTAGTGAAGATCACAGTGAAGCTCCTGAGGAGCAGGAAGCAGGAGGAGCTGGCTGAGCGTCTGGAGAGCAGTAAGAGGATTTCTGTAAAGATTCAACATGATGGACAAATGAGACGTTCACTGACATCAACATATGGAGGGAAACATGTTCATATAATTGTTATTTAGAGGAATTATCATGTTAAATCTGTAATTGGTCTGATTTCTTGTGTTTTCATTCAGAACATTTTGCTGCAGTTTGTCGACGTAGACTCAAATCTGCCCTGAAGAAGAAGTTCCAGTGTGTGTTTGAGGGGATCTCTAAAGCAGGAAACCAAACCCTTCTGAACCAGATCTACACAGAGCTCTACATCACTGAGGGAGGGGCTGGAGGGGTCAATGATGAACATGAGGTCAGACAGATTGAAACAGCTTCAAGGAGACCAGACAGACCAGAAACAACCATCAGACAAGTAGACATCTTTAAAGCCTCACCAGGAAGAGACCGACCAATCAGAACAGTGATGACAAAGGGAGTGGCTGGCATTGGGAAAACAGTCTTAACACAGAAGTTCACTCTGGACTGGGCTGAAGACAAAACCAACCAGGACATACACTTCACATTCCCCTTCACCTTCAGAGAGCTGAATGTGCTGAAAGAGAAAAAGTTCAGCTTGGTGGAACTTGTTCATCACTTCTTCTCTGAAACCAAAGAAGCAGGAATCTGCAGCTTTGATCAGTTCCAGGTCGTCTTCATCTTTGACGGTCTGGACGAGTGTCGACTTCCTCTGGACTTCCACAACACTGAGATCCTGACTGATGTGACAGAGTCCACCTCAGTGGACGTGCTGCTGACCAACCTCATCAGGGGGAAACTGCTTCCCTCTGCTCGCCTCTGGATAACCACACGACCTGCAGCAGCCAATCAGATCCCTCCTGAGTGTGTTGACATGGTGACAGAGGTCAGAGGGTTCACCGACCCACAGAAGGAGAAGTACTTCAGGAAGAGGTTCAGAGATGAGGAGCAGGCCAGAGAGATCATCTCCCACATCAAGACATCACGAAGCCTCCACATCATGTGCCACATCCCAGTCTTCTGCTGGATCACTGCTACAGTTCTGGAGGAGCTGTTGAAGACCAGAGAGGGAGGAGAGCTGCCCAAGACCCTGACTGAGATGTACATCCACTTCCTGGTGGTTTATCTAAAACTGAAGAAGGTCAAGTATGATGGAGGAGCTGAGACAGATCCACACTGGAGTCCAGAGAGCAAGAAGATGATTGAGTCTCTGGGAAAACTGGCTTTTGAGCAGCTGCAGAAAGGAAACCTGATCTTCTATGAATCAGACCTGACAGAGAGTGGCATCGATATCAGAGCAGCCTCAGTGTACTCAGGCGTGTTCACACAGATCTTTAAAGAGGAGAGAGGCCTGTACCAGGACAAGGTGTTCTGCTTTGTCCATCTGAGCGTTCAGGAGTTTCTGGCTGCTCTTCATGTCCATCTGACCTTCATCAACTCTGGACTCAACCTGATGTCACAACAACAAACAACATCTCGTTGGTCTCAAGTGTTTAGAGACACATCTACACCTTTCTACCAGAGTGCTGTGGGCAAGGCCTTACAGAGTCCAAATGGACACCTGGACTTGTTCCTCCGCTTCCTCCTGGGTCTTTCACTTGAGACCAATCAGACTCTCCTACAAGGTCTGATGACTCAGACAGGAAGTGACTCACGGTCCAATCAGAAAACAGTCCAGTACATCAAGAAGAAGATTAAAAAAACTCAATCTGCAGAGAAAAGCATCAACCTGTTCCACTGTCTGAATGAACTGAATGATCGTTCTCTAGTGGAGGAGATCCAACAATCTCTGAGATCAGGACGTCTCTCCGCAGATAAACTGTCTCCTGGTCAATGGTCGGCTCTGGTCTTCATCTTACTGTCATCAGGAGAAGATCTGGATGAGTTTGATCTGAGGAAATACTCTGCTTCAGAGGAGGCTCTTCTGAGGCTGCTGCCAGTGGTCAAAGCCTCTAACAAAGCTCTGTAAGTGTAGAGATAGTTTGACGATTTATTCATCATTATATAATGACTGGTCTGTGTTTTCAACAGGACAGAAAATAAATTCCTTTCTTCTTTAATTCCTCATGATCATCTCTTCAGACTGAGCAGCTGTAACCTCTCAAAGAGAAGCTGTGAAGCTCTGTCCTCAGTCCTCAGCTCCCAGTCCTCTAGTCTGAGACACCTGGACCTGAGTAACAACGAACTGAAGGACTCAGGAGTGAAGCTGCTGTCTGGTGGACTGGAGAGTCCACACTGTAGACTGGAGACTCTCAGGTGAGGATCCATCAAGCTGTTTATCTGATGACACTTGAACACATCTCCAGGTGTTGACAGTGGTTTCCTGTGTGTTGTTGTGTATGTTCAGTCTGTCAGGATGTCTGGTCACAGAGGAAGGCTGTGATTCTCTGGCCTCAGCTCTGAGCTCCAACCCCTCCCATCTGAGAGAGCTAGACCTGAGCTACAATCATCCAGGAGCCTCAGGAGTGAAGCTGCTGTCTGCTGGACTGGAGGATCCAGACTGGAGACTGGACTCTCTCAGGTATCGAGTGGCTGCTGCAGCCACACACACTGTCTGATAGAGGAGGAGGAGCTGGAACATTTTCTATGGCCCCGTTCACACCTGATCACACCTGGTATTAAAGGGGACCTATTATGCTCCTTTTTGCACAAACTAAAATAGTTCCCGGGTGTCTTAAAGACATGTCTGTGACGTGCTTCGGTCAAAATACCCCAAAGATCAAACATCACAGTATTCTCAAAAACAGGACTGTGCAAAACGGTCTGTTTCAGTGGCCCCTCCCTTTAAATGCAAATGAACCACTCCCTCAGCATTGCGTTACCATGACAATGTCTACTACTAGTACCTATACTGATGTGGCCAAAATGTAGTATGCAAACAAAAGCTAAATCTGCAGTAGGCAAATTGCCAGTATCTCCAGTATGCATCTGACCAGTCTACATTGTGTATTGAAATGTGCCCATGACCTAGTCTCACCCTAACCAAAGATGGTATAGAGTAGTCTTTGCCATGTAGGCTACTGTAACCATGTAACATGTAATATAACGTAATAAAATAAATTTAAAATATATGCACTGGTCAGTTCATTGTAAAACAGTTATTTATTGATGTAAATGTGGTGATTTGTGCACATAGACTACAGAGCAACGCAGCACTGCGCCTCTCCTCTCCTCCTCCTTCTCACAGCTTCACTTTTCATTCAAACTAATTCAACTGCCACAATTGTAAGATTCAATCAATGAGACCAACATTTATCTCCTCAAAAGAATAACCACACGGTGGTAAACGTCTAAAAAACCTGCGGGTATGTTTATTAGCGATGGTTTTCTCTACCGCGATGAGCACGGACGTCTGCCCGGCCAAGGAGGCCTGCAGACGGGCTCTGCCTGTGTGAGGAGCCGCTGCAGCTCCGGAGCTCCGGTGCTCCGGTGGTCCAGCGTTACGTCGGTCCGGCGAACAACGTCGCCCCGGCGGTACGTCGCTGCTCACACAGGTACAGCTTCACTTACATGAAATGTCGGCGTAAACTTCTAAGTAAAACTTAGTAAAGTGACGCTACAGCGCTACAACATGCAGGGAAGAAGCAGGAAGTGCTCTACTCCGCTCTCGAGAGGGACCCAACTGCAGTCAATATGGCGGACACGGGCGGCGCCATACATCCAATCCATACCGGAAGTCCCAAGCGGAAGTTTGTTCTTCGTGCAGTCTGGTTCACACTCCAGGACAGAAGGTGGCGGTAATGCACCAAAAGTGTAGAAGAAGGAAGAATTCCATAAAATCTACCATCTTTCGTGTAGACCGTTAATATAATACATCCATGGTGTAGACAGAGCGGTTCAACGAACGGTAAGAAAAATAGTTTTTTAATTATCATTCCACGAGTGTGGTATTATCTTTAGGATGTAATTCGTGCTTTTTACAAATGCGATGCGTGGAATAACTGAGTGACACGTCTCGTGAAGGTTGTTTTTTCTTGTCCGAGCTATTAGCTTAGCTTAGCTTAGCTTAGCTTAGCTTAGCTCATGTATGTGTGTTCAGAGGTAACAACGGTTAATTTGTTTACTTTGTGTTTTTGTTTTTAATAGATCTTTGAGGTCCTTCGAGTCATTGAGGAGGTCACGGGCGTGGGGGAACAGATAAAAAAAGGGGATATCCACCTCCTCGATTTTGTCTTTGATGTTATGCTCCCAGAGGTAAGAATGTCAATCGAGCTTGCATGGGAATTGTGAGGAAATTATTGGGTGTTCAATTTTATTCCTTTGGAAAGCATAAAAACAAAGAGAACACTCTTTACAGCATCATAAGGTTACTGTATGATTGGATCATGTTACTATTTTTCAGATTTTGATCAGAATCCTCGTGGAGGAAGGCCTCACCAGGCTGAAGGCTGAGGTTGTGTTGGCCAGTGGGAGCCTGTTTTAAGCCCCACCACCACCAGATACTGTGCCCCCAACAAAGCAGGATGGCCTGGCGACACCTGTTTGTTTGTTCTGTTTTGTAATAAAGGCATTGTTTACAAAAAATAACTCAAGTCAAGTTATTATTGCCAGTATGAAAGTGCAATATTGTGTTTTGTTTGATTCCAGAAAGATTAACAGAGGACTGAAAATGGGAAAATTTAATTATTGCATTCATTTGATAGCTAAACCTGATGATGAATACATTTGTAGACCCAGGAAATGCCTGCTCTGTTGCAGGAACACATGTCCAGGGCCATCATGTTGTCCATGATGCTCCTACTCATCCCTGAAGATCCCTGAAGGGTTAAAATATGATCAGCAGGATTGAAGTCCCTACTCCCCAGCAGACTGCAGCATAAAAGAACACACTTGCTATCACAGACTGATTGTACTACAGATGTCAAGAAATCTGAGCCTCCTTAAGACAGCACAGTTCCCCAAACTGGCCTTTATCTCCTCGGTCACATCTTACCTGACAGGAAGGATCATGATCAGTGCATAATGTCTGGTACCACCAATTATTTGTGTCTTCTATTTTTCTACCTCCCCAATAATAAAAATATTAATGTCAAAGTATGACTGTGTGGTTTGCATGTTGCAACTACTGACTAATCTGAAAGTGGTCAATTCATTTGATATTGTAAATTCTCATTTTATTAATCCTAGGTTTATTTAATGAGAATTCAGTCTATTCAATATTTATATTATTCAGTCCTATTGGGAGCTAGAGAGAGTGTGCGTGAGTGAACCCCACCACACAACCATATTTTTATGTTAACGTTGAACGTTAGAAGTTATAGAAGAAGTTATTAATCCATGAAAAGTTAACATTATATTTAGTGATTAGTGGACTTCTAACTTCTGAGTTTTACAGTAGCCTATAAACTTGCGAAGTTAATTACCTAGTCAATTATACCGTTACGATAAACATGTAACTGCAAAAAGAATCCATAATTATGTGTAAACGTACGTGCTTTTATTGTTGTAGCTCGCCTCGGAGCGGTGTTTAACTAACTTCCGCTTGAGACTTCCGGTATGGATTGAAACGTACGTGCTTTTATTGTTGTAGCTCGCCTCAGAGCAACTAACTTCCGCTTGAGACTTCCGGTATGGATTGGATGTATGGCGCCGCTCGTGTCGGCCATATTGACTGCAGCAAGGTACTCTTGCCGCTCTCCGCTGTGACCCCAGCCACAACAGAGCAGCATGGGGGGAGGTGGGGCCGGCTGGAGCAGAGACCTCGGCATGACCATGTAGGGGAGTCCGGCACGCCATGACGTCAACGCGACCTCATGTCAAAAAAAAAGTCAGTGCAACCAAGTAAAAAAAAAAAAAAAAAAAAAAGTCAGTAGAAATCCCAATCATCTAGTAGGGTTTACCTCCAAATGCATTAACCTCATGATATGACACTTCCACGGCCTCTAGAACCATTATCCAACATTTTAAACATATATAAAAGTCTGAAAAGCTGGAAAAGCATAATAGGTCTCCTTTAACATCTGTCTCAGGTGATTGGTGTGTTGATGACATCAGATCTGATCACTCAGACCATATACAGAGGTGGTGTAGGCCACAGTGAAGCTCCGCCCACTCCACTGACGTCCTCTGTCACAGTCTGACTCGTCCCAACACAGTTTATACTGAAGCCAAAATCTCTGAGTGTTTCAAACATGAGCTGTGCAGCTTCCATCAGTCACAGTGATGAACTACTGGGATCAGGAGTTTCTCCTCATGACTTCAGTGTCTCATCATGACTCACTGTGTCATATTCAGGAGAAGAGATGTCAGTGATGAAACCAGTTGTTGGCAGCTGTGCTCTGAGTCTCTCCTGATGTTTTGATCAGACTTTATTTCAGAGTTTATCAGGAAACATTTCAGTTGCAGCTGGTTGAACTGCTCCTGAACCAACAGAGTGTTTGACCTGAACAGTCCCAGAGACTGTAGAGACCTATTGAGTGTTGACACACTAATAACAACACAACAACAACAATCAAACCATGTCCACTGCTCAGACTAGACATTTTCTCCCAGCGTCTCCAACCAAGGAGGAAATAAGAGACAGAAATCAGGCGGCACCATCAGGTCTCTGTCTGGTCAGATATTGATGATCAATAATCAGCTCAGTCTGTCTGAGATCCTGATCTTGTCCTGATGAGATCTGTTGTTGTGTTGAGGAGACAGTAAATCACAAGTGTGACATCCAGATGTCATCACTGTCCAGAGGCCTGGAGCTGTCAATCAGAAGAGAGTGAGTGTAGTGAACAGTGTAATAATCAGTGTTTGTGGCTGAATGTGTGTGTGGTCAAACAGCTGTTTTCAGACTGTGTGTGTGTACGGCTGCGTGGTATATGCGGTAGACGGTAGAAATTATATAAGTTTTGGCCCATGGTGAATGGTACCATCTGCGACTTTATGAACCTCGTAGAGAGAAGACGTACCGTATCCATAGCAACCGGAGACTCCAAAACAATCTCACATCTCGCTCACCATGAAACACACTCTTCTTGTGTGTGTGTGTGTGTGTGTGTGTGTCGGATGTTGAGTAGAAAAAGATAATTTGCAAGATGTGTGGAGTGACAGTGACAGCAAACAAAGGTTACATGAGCAATTTATTTGATCATTTATGGCATTTTTATTTGTGATCGTTTGCACTATTTTCACCATAAAGTGCTGGAGTTTTGAGATCTGCTTTCTGCACAATAAATGCTCCAAAAATTACATTATTGCTTTTTTTAAAAAAAAAGTTAATCAATTTAGCTTTGTTAAAGGGATTACAAAACCCATTCAGAAACATGTCTATTATAATTTTTACACTTAAATTCATACCGCGATATATACGTCACTGTGAAGGGATTCGATTTATACCATGATATGAATATTAGGTCATACCACCCAGCCCTATGTGTGTGCTGCTCAAACACGAGTCCATGTGCTCTGAGCTGAGCCTGGTTCTCTCTGCTCTACAGTTTCTCTGCTTCCTCTGGACTCTGACTTCAAGTCCAGTAAAAATGTGTGGACAGGTTTGATGGAGCTCAGGACTGGTCCTGAGGACGGCTGCTTTGTTCCACATGATGTGACTGATCTCAGTGAGTCAGTGTGTTGCAGCTGATCTGTGTGAAGAGCAGAGAAGAACAGAGTCATTGATCATGAGATCCTGATCCGTCCTGTCACTGTGATCAGATGGTTTCTATTAGAGCTCCTTCATCCACTCACTGCTGCTGTGGCTCCTGTGGAAACCTGCTCTCAGCCTCATTCTTCAGCTTCCTGGGGAGTTTTCTTCAAACAAACACAAGTTGTGTTCACACTCAGTGTTTCTCACTAAACTCACTGTTTCACTGAGCTCTAACAAATGTGTTGAGTGTGTTTCCTTCCTCATCAAACACTGAAACCATCCACTGTTCACAGCTGCACTCTTCTTCTTCCTCCACCTGTTGTCTTCATCTTCTTTGCTGTGACGTGTGTTTTGCAGCTTGAGAGTCAGAGAGTGAAAGTGTGTCTCACACTGCAGTGACATCACATGGAGAAAACACATGATGAAGTGTTTCCTCCTCGTCTCCTCCTGCTCTGTATCATCACTAGATAAAGACTCCAGCTCCTTCTTCTCTGTGCTCAGTGTTCATCCATACATACCAGCCTCCATGTGAACACAGTGATAAAAGGGTTAGGTGTGTGTGTGAGAGCCATGTAATGTCCATGTGTATACTGACAGAGAACGTGCTGCTCTGACCCCCCTCCTCCTTTCAGGGTGCAGCCTGCTGGAGTCCAGTGTTTGTCACCAGGTCCGAGGAAGTGTAAGTGTGTTTTTACTTTATTTTTACTTACTTATTTTAAAAAAAACTGTTAAAAATAACATGATTCAGAAATATGACCTGGTGTAAATGTAATAAAACCACATGTAAAGGTGTATACACACACATGTGCATAAGTGTGTGCGTGTGTACATGTATGCGTGAAAAATTTTGTTTGTATGGATTTATATACAGATATTGGTGTTTATGTATTTATGTGTATATGTGCGCATTAGGGCTGCAACAACTAATCGATAAAATCGATAATAATCGATTATTAAATTCGTTGGCAACGAATTTGATTATCGATTCGTTGGGTAGCGATTAACTTGGCCCGCAGAGCCGTTTGTTTTGCAGATCAGTTGCTGCGTCGCAGCCTGGTCGCAGCCTGTCACTGGCTAAAAAAAAAAAAAAAAAATTCCTGTCACTGGCTGTGTCGTGGAGCCTCTACGTCACTTACCTTGTCTGAGCACAGCGGCGCTTAAAGAAAACACACATGGCGGAGGGGGAGAAAACCGCAAGACCGAAGTCATCAAAAGTGTGGGAGCACTTCACTTTGACAAAAACGAAAAAAAGTGTTAGCTGCAAATTATGCAAAATGAACCTGGCTTGGCATGGGAGCACAACCGTAATGCGAGAGCATTTAAAAAGGAAACATGTCGGTGCCATGGATGACGCCGCCGGGGAAGGGAGCTCGGCTGGGTAAGTTAGCTAATGTTACTACAAAATCTTCATCTTTATTTTCATTAAACAAAAGATTAGACTCGTGTGCGTAGCGGTGAGGAAACGTTCATATCACAGCAGGTAGTTCGTTTCGTTTATCTAACTGTAATAGCCGCTGTTTGCTCGACAAGATTACCCGGCTAACGTAACGCAATACAAGGCTAACGTTAGCGGCTAAGCTATGCTTGTCAAGCTGGATGGCAAGCAAACAGTGGGTATTAACGTTAGATAAACGAAACGATCTACTTGCTGTGAAACGAACGTTTAGCTGGCCCGCTAAGCTTTCAGTCTGTTCTCATATAATTCTGTATTTAGTCCTGACTCCTGTCCCTTATTTATTGTGCGTGCGTGTGTGTGTGCGTGTAGTTGCGTGTGTGTGTGCGTGTAGTTGCGTGTGTGTGTGTGCGTGTAGTTGCGTGTGTGTGTGTGTGTGTGTGTGTGTGTGTGTGTGTGTGTTGTCAAAAGTCTAGTCTGTACTTGCCCTTTGGGTTACTGGCCTTTACATAAGCAATAATAATTAACTAAAACAACAAGGCATGTATTACATTTTATGTAAATTAATAATTGTGCTTTTATGCATACTCATACAGTCTTTCTAATTTCAGACAAAAACAACTCACCATGAGTGGCTTCGTGGTGGGGAATAATGCACCATGCACACCACGGCAAGCAGCTGTTTTGACAGATAGCATCCTCAACATGCTCGTGACCGACATGAGGCCACTATCAATGGTGGAAGATGATGGCTTCACAGCAATGATCCACACCCTGCAGACTGGTTACACTCTTCCCTCAAGGACCCATTTTACAAAGCTGATGGAGAGGAAACATCAAGAGACAGTCCAGGAAGTGATGACTGCAATAAACAACAGCAGCAGCAAGATTGCTCTCACCACTGATGCCTGGACAAGTGTAGCCACCGAAGCCTACCTTGGCATTACATGCCATTTCATCACAGATGATTGGAACATGCAGTCAGTTTGCCTTACCACCATGCCACTGCAGGACAGACATACTGCAGCCAACATCGCTGAGTGGTTGGAGGAAGGAGTAGCCAGGTTTAAAATTCCTCCTACCAAGATCATTGCCATTGTGCATGACAATGGGGCCAATGTTGTGGCAGCGGCAAACATACTGGAGGAGAAGCATGGGTGGTCCTCTGTACGCTGCACAGGCCATACCTTGCAACTCGTAATCAACTCTGCACTCAAGCACGCAAGCATTGATAAGGCTCTCGGGGCAGCAAGATGTCTTGTGGAACATTTTTAAAAAAGTGAGCTAGCCAGCAACAAGTTAAAAGAGAAACAGAAACAAATGGGCCCACCTGAGCAAATAAAAAAGCTTGTGCAGGATGTAAGCACCAGATGGAATAGCACATACTATATGATTGAGCGACTGATTGAGCAAAGATGGCCTGTAACGGCAACACTTTCGGACCCCTCTGTCACACAAAGGGGCAAAAGGTACCTGGACTTGAAAGCTGACCAGTGGAGCCTGCTGGAAGAACTTTCTACAGCTCTTAAGCCTTTTGAATGTGCCACTGTCTTCATTAGTGGGGAGAAATACATAACCATCTCTGCAGTACCGCCACTTGTGAAGGGGCTACTCAAGTCCACCCAGAGTGCTGCCTTCGAGTCAGCCCTGATGCAGGCTTTCCAAGTCACTGCTATGGAGCAGCTTCAACAGCGATGGAAGAGGGAGACTGCTTTTTCAGACACAGCACCAAACACAGTGATCCTCTCAACTGCCCTGGACCCGAGGTTCAAGAGACTTAAGTTTCTAAAACCTGAGGAAGTCCTGCACGTGCAAAACAAAGTGCACAGCCTGGCACTCAAAGAAAGAAGGGTGATGGATGAGCAGCAGCGTGGCTGTAACCAAATAACCAGTGCCACCTCCACTACAGCTGCTGCAGCAGCTAAACCTGCAGCTCCTGTCTCTTTACTGGACTCACTCCTGGATTCTGATGGTGAAGAAGAGAACAGAGAGGGGGAAGCTGTGGACCTCCAGAGTCAAGTGAGCAATGAAGTACTCACCTACTTCGGAGAGAAGCCCCTTGCCAAAGAAGAAAGTCCATTAGATTGGTGGAAGGCTAATGAGGACAGGTATCCTACCTTGGCCAGGCTGGCAAAGTCCTACTTATGCATCCCTGGCACCTCCACACCATCTGAGCGGCTGTTCTCAGCAGCAGGAAACATAGCTTCCAAGAAGAGAGCTAGTCTTAGCCAGGAGCATGTGGACATGCTAACATTTTGCACTGCAATGCAAAGTTTTTGTAGGAGTAGAAATATGGGTGTGGGAGTGACTGTCTGACTTACTGAGTGAGTGAGTGAGTGAGTGAGTGAGTGAGTCTGCATAAACAATCCACCTTTAAGGTTCATGGCCTGTTGTTAGAGCCATTTGATGTAGAAAAATCCTGTTAACAGTGATTTCAGTGATTTCATTTTTTACTTTTTTATAATTTATTATTGTTTACACAGCTCAGGTCCATTCAAGCAACGTAAAATACCTCTTTTTTGTGCACTTTAATTTAAAAAAAAAAAAAGCCTACCGGTATATCTTTGCACACGTACAGCATACATTTGTATGTTTTTTGTTTTAGTCCATGGCTATTTGAGCAAGAAATAAATGATGCCAGCGATGTGCTGGATCAAACTGAGAACCAACTCGTCTCCTCGTTCTTCTCTTCCCTATAATGTAAATAAAATTAGTGCATTTTTAAAAAATCCGATTAATCGATTAATCGAAGAAATAATCGACAGATTAATCGATTATCAAAATAATCGTTAGTTGCAGCCCTAGTGCACATATACTGCATGTAGCATGTCAACACTTAATATATGATATAATACAATTATAATGTATGTCACTTTTGTTGTAAACGTTGTTTGTTGATGTTTTTCTTCTTCTTCCATTTCTTCTTTGCTTGGATGTGGGTACTATCTAGCCTCGTAAACCCGCCTCTCCCGGAACTGCATTTCATTTCATTCTGAGGGAGAGTCTGGCCTCATCCCCATTCTAACCGTCTGGGGTGGGCAGGAGCTGGGCGGGAGTAGTAGCAAAGACGGTTTAATATCTTTGGTAGTAGCGTTGACAGACAACCCCATTCGGCCAATCAGCAAGTTGGTGTAGTGACGGGGCTTTGCACCAGTCGGTCCCTGATTGGCCAACGTGCTGTGTCAATCACAGCGGGCGACGCTGATTGGCTCGGCCTTCTGAGGGTTTCAGTCCAAACGGTTAGAATGGGGATGAGGCCAGACTCTCCCTCGGAATGAAATGAAATGCAGTTCCGGGAGAGGCGGGTTTACGAGGCTAGGTACTATCTAATTTGTGAATTAATTCTTTGTAACAAGGGGTAGACAATATAAGTTTGCTTCTTTCTGCCCCCTTTCATTCAAGAGTTACAGTATTGTCATTGTTTATTTTATTTTTTGTTTTTATGCTCGATAAATGAATGAAATAAATAAATAAACTAACTAAACTTTGAGCAGCACATTCAACCATCTTCACACTGTCACATCACTGACGTCATGAGTCTTCATCAAACTGTCAATAACTGATCACATGATCAATAACTGCAGCTGTGTCTTGTTCTCTCCATCAGATTCCTGTCGACTCACAATCGACACAAACACAGTGCACACAAACATCAAACTGTCTGACAACAACAGGAAGGCAACACGAGTGGAGGAGCATCAGTCATATCCTGATCATCCAGACAGATTTGACATTAGACCTCAGCTGCTGTGTTCAACTGGTCTGACTGGTCGCTGCTACTGGGAGGTCAAGTGGAGAGGAGACGTTTATATATCAGTGAGTTACAGAGGAATCAGCAGGAAAGGAGTCAGTGGAGACTGTGGGTTTGGATGGAACGATCAGTCCTGGAGTCTGTACTGCTCTGTTGGTCGTTACTACGTCAGGCACAATGGCAGACAGACAGAGATCTCCTCCTCCTCCTCCTCCTCCTCCTCCTCTGTCTCTAACAGAGTAGCAGTGTATGTGGACTGTCCTGCTGGCTCTCTGTCCTTCTACAGAGTCTCCTCTGACTCACTGATCCACCTCTACACCTTCAACACCACCTTCACTCAACCTCTGTATCCTGGGTTTGGACTCTACAGTTCTGGTTCCTCAGTGTCTCTGTGTTGAGTGAATCAGAGTCTCCTCCTGTCACAGAAACCTTCTCACTGTTGAACAGACAGTTCAGTCTCTACATGTCTGTCTCTGTCTCTCACTCAGGTTTTCACATTCATGGATTAAATCAGTTGATTTTCTAAACTCTTCTCAATGATTCTTGTAAACTTCTTCCTCTTCCTTTAAAGATGGAAGCGTCGATTATTACAGGACAAAAACCACGGTGACTTTTACTCAGCTGCTGATGAAGGACGAGGCCTAATATCACCAAGCTAAAAGTCTCTGAGCCGCCAGCGTCACTGAGGAGAAAAACACATTTTAAACAAATTCACTGTTCATGTTCAACTTTACAGGCTGTTTGTGAGCTGGTCACAGGTAAACAGACACAACAATAAACACAACTGGAAACAAACATAATGTTGTAGAGACACTGAATATAATGAATTACATGTGATTTATTTTTCTTTGTGGATTCACTGAATCAAATAATAAATAACAATTTGAATCAGTTTTATATGTAATGTGCATTTCCTGCAGCACAAAAACCATCAGCTACTAATCGCGTCGGACGGTTCACGCCTCCGCGTCGTCCATTAATTTCTGATAATGGACACCTCGTCGGGCATTATCCCTTACATAGATGATTATCTCATAGTGTGGTGAATGTGCAGGACCCAACTTGTCCACCAGAGCGTTGTGGAGTTGTTGGATTGTGTCACTGAGCAGCTCACGTCTCTGCCCCGCTGATCTCAAAACAACATGCACCGATAATTAAAGGTAATGAACCTACTGCTATTACTATAGGGATTTTAGTGAGAGGAGAATTTGCCAGAATGTTGAACTGTCCCTTTAAAGGGATAGTTCAACATTTTGGCAAATTGGCCCATTCCCATAATCGCTATAGTCATAGCAGTAGGTTCGTTACCTTTAATTGTCGGTGTAAGCTATTCCTAGAACGGAGGAGCGGAGCGGCAGGCTGCTCAGGGCTATGCTATGGAGGCTAAGGCTGAGTTTGATGAGGGAAACCAAGAAATTCCTTTAGCCTCCATAGCGTAGCTCTGAGCAGCCTGCCGCTCCGCTCCTTCGTTCTAAAAATAGCTTACACCGACAAATAAAGGTAACGAACCTACTGCTATGACTATAGCGATTATGGCAATGGGCCAATTTGCCAAAATGTTGAACTATCCCTTTAACACATCATCACCCAGTTCACAAACCAGTGGCTGAGCTGCTGGCAGGAGGATCTGTCAGGCTGGATCAGGCTCCATTAAACCACTGGATCATGTTTCACACGTCACACGCTGCTTCACTTCCTGTCTGAGTCCTGACGTGACCTCTGCCAGCTTCTGTAGCTACTGATGCTGTCACCAGCTACACACATACTGTCATTTATTATGGGCGTAATGAAATCCAGCTAATAAAACTGATATAACACCCTAAATAATCACACAATTGCAGTGAATAAAAATATCTACAAGCAGCTGTGAAGAAGTTGTTGTTTTCATTGATTTTTTAATTTTTTTTTGCAAGCAACCAAAAGTAATATTTGTAATAATCTGACAATGTGTGGCTGGTTGCTAGTTTGCTGGTAGGAGGTAAAGCTAGAGGAGGACGCCACAAAATAAATGTGCTGGTAGGATTTATCTGATCTGAAAACTGATCTCAAGCACATTTGGTCTTTACATTGATAAAAGGAAAAGGTTAATCTACCTCTTTATTTTGGCATTCCCACAGAGGCTGTATGAACATATCACACCCTTGTCACAAAGTTAATGATTTTGTTCTCTCCCCCTGACAGAGGCTTTTACAGGTGATTTTAAGATAAAGGAGTGTGAACACCTGCAGTCCCTCCACTCTTCTCTTCTTCGTGTTTTCCCCTCAGATGGTTTTATAGGAACTTTTTCTTTTTAATGCAATGAAAATGATTTTATTTTGCCCACAACATGCTTTCAGACTAAAACAGGGCACAAAAAACAGCAGTGACCTTGTACAATATAATCATACCAAAAACATATACAATGCAGCCGTCTGGTACAACATAGACACATTAGTATGTACTTCACAGTTCTTCTAGTGTGGGTGTCGCCCCCTGCTGACGGTCCTGACAACATAACAACAACACACAGGGGAAATACACACATGTTCTTCTGACAAGCGGCGAACTGAAGATCGATCATTTCATTTTAAACATTTATGGTTCAGTAGTAGAAATAAACAGCAGTAAAAACACCAGTCTCTCATCATCATGTGACAACCCCTCTCCCACTTCCACTTTTAAACCAGCAGTTGTTCCCCGAAATGGGAAACAAAACTGCCATAAAACACAAAAGAAGAACCAGCAGTTGTGTCGCAGTTTATTTTCTCATGTGAAGGTAAGGCGAACTTGAATGTTTTCCTCATTAACACCTGTCGTTACCTGAGTTCTCTGCTTTTCAACTTCTCGTTGCGTTGTTATCATAATGTTACTGTAGCTGAGTCAGAGCTGTAACTGTAAAGTCTGGACCGACAGAACTGTGTCTGCCATGTTGCGTGGATATTGTCGGTAGAAGAGCAGAAGCAGAGAGAGTCGATGGTCAGTAGTTAACACAGTGGTTATTTGTGTGCAGCTCCACTCAGCCAGCCAAAGACTATAGACCTCATAGTTACTTGGGCCCCAAAAAGCAATAAACCTTTTTTTTTTTTTTTTTAATCTATTGTGCGTAACTTCTGTCAATCCCCAGAGAATTCCTGCATAATGACAAAAATCCCTAATTGTTGTTGTTGCACTTAAAGTAGTTGTTGCACATTACTGTTGCAGTTTATTTAAAACCAAAACCAAAATAAACAAACAAAAAACAAATAAAAATAAAAAAACAACAACAGATGACGTGTTTACAGCGGTTTATTTTGTTACTTTTAGTCGGCCCATATGACATTCAGTATTCCAATAAGTACTATAAACCCCAGGCTGTAGCTTTATCTGAATTTGGTTCCATTTCAGATTATAAAATACGGATGGGAAAAAACATACCAGGGTAGAATGATGATTCGTAATGACAGATTAGAAAAATGAATAAAGCTGTAGCTTGTTTGATCCAGTGGTTTTCTACAGGGACGCTGTCCACACAGAGACTGTGTCACATCAACTCAGTGGATCTCAGTCCTTGTGTGTGTCAGTGGATGGAAACAGTCGTCCATGGATCATGTTGCTGGGCTGCTCTTCACTTCACTGCAGCTTCATGACGCCATCTAGTGGACTGATAGTAGAAGTACAGCAGCTGATGGCAGCTTCCTCTTCCTCACTGCTGTGTGACTGCATTCAGCTGACACTGATATGAAGCAGAGAAGAAGAGCCAATCAGTGGAGGAGCAGCTGGAGACATGATGGACATGTGAGCTGCTGTGCACATGAATGATGTGTGTTTCCTCTGCAGGTGAAGCTACAAAGTGTGTGTGAGCTGATGTGGATGTGACCTCAGCAGCATGGATCAGTGTGAGGACAGAGAGGAGGGAGCCCCTCCCTCTAAAACCACTCTGTGTGGGGGACATCAGGGCCAGACCAGAGGTCAAAGGTCAGAATTAAAACTGTCAGACTTTTCTCTCTAAAAGTCAGTTGCTGTGTTTATTTTAAAAAATGAAGATGTTCTTTATCAGTTTCTCTCCAACATGCACATTTATCATTTGTGTTGTTGTTTCAGGATCCAGCAGCAGAGACCAGACTCTCCTGAACCCAGCTGTCTGTCTTTAAAGAGCAACGTGTCAAAGGGCATAGGTGCTGACTTTAAAGGAGGACGTGGATCAGCTGATCAGATGTAAGACAAAACTAAATTTCAAAGCCTTTGAGTTTGTGTTGAACGTTCTTCCTGTGGAGTCAAAAAGAGTTACAACTCAGACACACATTGTCCAGCTGCAATAAAGAGTCTGTGCCTGAACATCCACATGTTAATATTCAGTAATGCTCACGGTGCAGCCCAGTAGCAACAGGAAATGTGTCAGCGCCTTCTACTTAAAACAGGAAGTAACCACTGGGTTAAAATCATCTTTTCATTTGCTCTAAATGTTCGTGGTCTTGTTTCCACCTGGTAGAAGGAACATGGTGATGTTGGCTGCATCAAGTCACCTCCTGGTGGCAGCTTTGAGGTGTGCAACAGGGCGAGGGGCCGATCAGTGATTTCTAGTGAGTTCAGAGTGACGTCAGACACAGAGAGCAGAGACAGAGGATCAGATCAGTTACAGGAGCTGAAGCAGAATCTCAGCAGCTGCTTTTTACAGGAGCAGACGAACAAACGTCCATAAATACTGAGAGAGTGAACGAGCAAAACTCAGGTAAAGATAGAAACGTCAACTCATCTACAGCAGTGGTTCTCAAACTTTATTACATCAAGGACCCCTAAATTGACACAAATTAGACCACGGACCCTCATTGGACAGAATTTTGAAGCAAACACCAGAAATACACAAATATTTGTTCTGAGACTAAAGAACCTTACTTTTTTAGTCAATATATGTTCAAATTAGGGCCAATGACATGAGATTATAGAGAAATACAGAGTAAAAAAAAAACATCTTGAAAAAATAAATTTTCTCAAAAAAAGTTGGTAAAATAATTTAATTGATCTTTTAAAAAAAGGTTGCAAATTCTAGAAAAAGTGGTAAAATTTGGAGACCCACTCAAGGACTCCTGGGGGTGGGGGACTCCACTTTGAGAAACATTGCTCTACAGAACAAAACAAAGAGACAAATGACATTTTCTGAGGTGAAAAAATCCCTCATCAACATTGTTTACAGCTTTTATTTACAGGAATAAGGAAACAAATCAAACTTTGTGTTTTTAGGACTTGTGTTCTTTTTTCTTTTTTAATCTAAAACTATTTAACATCAGTTGTGTTGTTGTTTCAGGATCCAGCAGCAGAGACCAGACTCTCCTGAACCCAGCTGTCTGTCTTTAAAGAGCAACATGTCAAAGGGCATAGGCGCTGACTTTAAAGGAGGACGAGGATCAGCTGATCAGATGTAAGATAAAACTAAATTTCAAAGCTTATGGGTCTCTGTTGAACGTTCTTCCTTTGGAGTCAAAAAGAGTTACAACTCAGACACACATTGTCCAGCTGCAGTAAAGAGTCCCGGCCTGAACATCCACATTTTAATATTCAGTGATGCTCACAGTGCAGCCCAGTAGCAACAGGAAATGTGTCAGCACCTTCTTCTTAAAACAGGAAGTAACCACTGGGTTAAAATCATCTTTTCATTTGCTCTAAATGTTCATGGTCTTGTTTCCACCTGGTAGAAGGAACATGGTGATGTTGGCTGCATCAAGTCGCCTCCTGGTGGCAGCTTTGAGGTGTGCAACAGGGCGAGGGGCAGATCAGTGATTTCTAGTGAGTTCAGAGTGACGTCAGACACAGAGAGCAGAGACAGAGGATCAGATCAGTTACAGGAGCTGAAGCAGAATCTCAGCAGCTGCTTTTTACAGGAGCAGACGAACAAACGTCCATAAATACTGAGAGAGAGAATGAGCAAAACTCAGGTAAAGATAGAAACTTCAACTCATCTACAACAGTGGTTCTCTAAACCCCTAAATAGACACAAATTAGACCACGGACCCTCATTGGACAAAATTTTGAAGTAAACACCAGAAATACACAAATATTTGTTCTGAGACTAATGAACCTTACTTTTTTAGTCAATATATGTTCAAATTAGGGCCAATGGCATGAGATTATAGAGAAATAAAAAGGAAAAAAAAACTTCTTGAAAAAATAAATTTTCTCAAAAAAAGTTGGTAAAATAATTTAATTTATCTTTTAAAAAAGGTTGCAAATTCTAGAAAAAGTGGTAAAATTTTCAAGAAAAAGTTGGAGAGCCACTCAAGGACTCCTGGGGGTGGGGGACTCCACTTTGAGAAACATTGCTCTACAGAACAAAACAAAGAGACAAATGACATTTTCTGAGGTGAAAAAATCCCTCATCAACATTGTTTACAGCTTTTATTTACAGGAATAAGGAAACAAATCAAACTTTGTGTTTTTAGGACTTGTGTTCTTTTTTCTTTTTTAATCTAAAACTATTTAACATCAGTTGTGTTGTTGTTTCAGGATCCAGCAGCAGAGACCAGACTCTCCTGAACCCAGCTGTCTGTCTTTAAAGAGCAACGTATCAAAGGACTGGGGCGCTAACTTTAAAGGAGGACGTGGATCAGCTGATCATATGTAAGACAAAACTTAATTTCAAAGCTTTTGAGTTTCTGTTGAACGTTCTTCCTTTGGAGTCAAAAAGAGTTACAACTCAGACACACATTGACATTGTCCAGCTGCAGTAAAGAGTCCCTGCTTTAACATCCACATGTTAATATTCAGTAATTCTCACAGTGCAGCCCAGTAGCAACAGGAAATGTGTCAGCACCTTCTACTTAAAACAGAAAGTAACCACTGGGTTAGAATCATCTTTTCATTTGCTCTAAATGTTGATGGTCTTGTTTCCACCTGGTACAAGGAACATGGTGATGTTGGCTGCATCAAGTCGCCTCCTGGTGGCAGCTTTGAGGTGTGCAACAGGGCGAGGGGCCGATCAGTGATTTCTAGTGAGTTCAGAGTGACATCAGACACAGAGAGCAGAGACAGAGGATCAGATCAGTTACAGGAGCTGAAGCAGAATCTCAGCAGCTGCTTTTTACAGGAGCAGACGAACAAACGTCCACAAATACTGAGAGAGAGAACGAGCAAAACTCAGGTAAAGATAGAAACTTTTAACTAAACAAACAAGAAACTAAACAAAGAGATAAATGACATTTTTTGAGCTAAAACAAAAAATCCTTCATCATCATTGTTTACAGCTTTTATCTACAGGAATAAGGAAACAAATCAAGCATTGCTTTTTATTAATGTTCATGTTTTTCTATGTTCATGTTGTTTTTTTTGAAAACCTAAAACTATTTAACATCAGTTGTGTTGTTGTTTCAGGATCCAGCAGCAGAGACCAGACTCTCCTGAACCCAAAGCCAGCTGTCCGTCTTTACAGAGCAACGTGTCAAAGGACGAGATATTGAACTTTAAAGGAGGACGTGGATCAGCTGATCAGATGTAAGCTTAACTGACAGTCAGATTGAGGTTATTGTAGAAATGAACCAGTTTGTATGACGTGTTGTTGGACCAGATCTGAAATCAAAGTGTCTCTGCCTGTTGTGAACGTCCTCAGGGGACATATAAAGTCCATCTTGTCTTATCTCTCAGTACTGATGTTCACTTGACACTGATTCCTCCACAGAGTGGACCAGGAGAGCTCAGAGGTTCCCAGTGGTCAGTCTGCCCAGCAGCATCAAACACACCTGGACTCCATGTTTATGGTGGGTACATGTCCAACAGCTGCTGTTACATCTGTTGTGTTCACAATCATCTCCATGCTGCACTTTGACACCAGTGGATTGTCAGTCTGTCAGGTTTTAGTTTGATGCTGTCACTCATAGAGTTTCTGTTCCAGCTGCTGGAGGAGAACATGGTCACTTTTGTGAAGAACGAGCTGAAGAAGATCCACAAGCTTCTGAGTCCAGATTACCCAGAATGCTCAGGGAGTCAGAGGGAGGATGAGGAGGTGGTGGACGGTGAGGATGAAGAGCAGAGGAGCATCAGAGAGGCGTTAGTGAAGATCACAGTGAAGCTCCTGAGGAGCAGGAAGCAGGAGGAGCTGGCTGAGCGTCTGCAGAGCAGTAAGAGGATTTCTGTAAAGATTCAACATGATGGACAAATGAGACGTTCACTGATATCAACATATGGAGGGAAATATGTTCATAGTTGTTATTTAGAGGAATTAACATGTTATATTTTCTTATTGGTCTGATTTCCTGTATTTTCATTCAGGACATTTTGCTCCAGTTTGTCGACGTAAACTCAAATCTGCCCTGAAGAAGAAGTTCCAGCGTGTGTTTGAGGGGATCTCTAAAGCAGGAAACCAAACCCTTCTGAACCAGATCTACACAGAGCTCTACATCACAGAGGGAGGGGCTGGAGGGGTCAATGATGAACATGAGGTCAGACAGATTGAAACAGCTTCAAGGAAACCAGACAGACCAGAAACAACCATCAGACAAGAAGACATCTTTAAAGCCCCACCTGGAAGAGACCGACCAATCAGAACAGTGATGACAAAGGGAGTGGCTGGCATTGGGAAAACAGTCTTAACACAGAAGTTCACTCTGGACTGGGCTGAAGACAAAACCAACCAGGACATACACTTCACATTTCCCTTCACCTTCAGAGAGCTGAATGTGCTGAAAGAGAAAAAGTTCAGCTTGGTGGAACTTGTTCATCACTTCTTCTCTGAAACCAAAGAAGCAGGAATCTGCAGGTTTGATCAGTTCCAGGTCGTCTTCATCTTTGACGGTCTGGACGAGTGTCGACTTCCTCTGGACTTCCACAACACTGAGATCCTGACTGATGTGACAGAGACCACCTCAGTCAACGTGCTGCTGACCAACCTCATCAGGAGGAAACTGCTTCCCTCTGCTCGCCTCTGGATAACCACGCGACCCGCAGCAGCCAATCAGATCCCTCCTGATTGTGTTGACATGGTGACAGAGGTCAGAGGGTTCACTGACCCACAGAAGGAGGATTACTTCAGGAAGAGGTTCAGAGATGAGGAGCAGGCCGGAGAGATCATCTCCCACATCAAGACCTCACGAAGCCTCCACATCATGTGCCACATCCCAGTCTTCTGCTGGATCACTACTACAGTTCTGGAGGATCTGTTGAAGACCAGAGAGGGAGGAGAGCTGCCCAAGACCCTGACTGAGATGTACATCCACTTCCTGGTGGTTTATCTAAAACTGAAGAAGGTCAAGTACGATGGAGGAGCTGAGACAGATCCACACTGGAGTCCAGAGAGCAGGAAGATGATTGAGTCTCTGGGAAAACTGGCTTTTGAGCAGCTGCAGAAAGGAAACCTGATCTTCTATGAATCAGACCTGACAGAGTGTGGCATCGATACCAGAGCAGCCTCAGTGTACTCAGGAGTGTTCACACAGATCTTTAAAGAGGAGAGTGGCCTGTACCAGGACAAGGTGTTCTGCTTCGTCCATCTGAGTGTTCAGGAGTTTCTGGCTGCTCTTCATGTCCATCTGACCTTCATCAACTCTGGACTCAACCTGATGTCACAACAACAAACAACATCTCTGTGGTCTCAAGTGTTTAAAGACACATTTACACCTTTCTACCAGAGTGCTGTGGACAAGGCCTTACAGAGTCCAAATGGACACCTGGACTTGTTCCTCCGCTTCCTCTTGGGTCTTTCACTGGAGACCAATCAGAATCTCCTACGAGGTCTGATGACAAAGACAGGAAGTAACTCACGGTCCAATCAGAAAACAGTCCAGTACATCAAGAAGAAGATCGAAGAGACTCCCTCTGCAGAGAAAAGCATCAACCTGTTCCACTGTCTGAATGAACTGAATGATCATTCTCTCGTGGGGGAGATCCAACAGTCCCTGAGATCAGGACGTCTCTCCACAGATAAACTGTCTCCTGGTCAATGGTCGGCTCTGGTCTTCATCTTACTGTCATCAGAAGAAGATCTGGATGAGTTTGACTTGAGGAAATACTCTGCTTCAGAGAAGGCTCTTCTGAGGCTGCTGCCAGTGGTCAAAGCCTCTAATAAAGCTCTGTAAGTGTAGAGATAGTTGGATTTATTCATCATTATATAATGACCGGTCTGTGTTTTCAACAGGACAGAAAATAAATTCCTTTCTTCTTTAATTCGCCTGTTTATCTCTTCAGACTGAGCAGCTGTAACCTCTCAGAGAGAAGCTGTGAAGCTCTGTCCTCAGTCCTCAGCTCCCAGTCCTCTAGTCTGAGAGAGCTGGACCTGAGTAACAACAACCTGCAGGACTCAGGAGTGAAGCTGCTGTCTGGTGGACTGGAGAGTCCACACTGTAGACTGGAGACTCTCAGGTGAGGATCCATCAAGTTGTTTTTTCTGATGACACTTGAACACAGCAGCAGGTGTTGACAGTGGCTTCCTGTGTGTTGTTGTGTGTGTTCAGTCTGTCAGGATGTCTGGTCACAGAGGAAGGCTGTGCTTCTCTGGCCTCAGCTCTGAACTCCAACCCCTCCCATCTGAGACACCTGAACCTGAGTAACAACAAACTTCAGGACTCAGGAGTGAAGCTGCTGTCTGGTGGACTGGAGACTCTCAGGTGAGGATCCATCAAGCTGTTTATCTGTTGACACTGATGACACAGCAGTGGTCCATTTCAGGAAACAGGCTCAACCAACTCAGAGTCAAATCCCTAGCTTGATTGAGCCTTAACTCGAAAACTCTTTGAGTTTTTGGTTTCAGAACAGGTGATCAGAATTAGTTCAATCGAGGCGTCGCGTGGTGTAGTGGTGAGAGCGGGCGCCCCATACGTCGGGCGCCATTTACTGCATGTCATTCTCCCTCTCTCTGCCTCCCTGTTTCCTGTCTGTATCAACTGTACTATCTATAAAGGCATAAATGCCCAAAATATAAATAAAAGAATTAGATCAATCAACCCAGAGTATGTTGAGCCTGGGGAAGGTGCGATCACCATGAGCACAAAAAGCCATCATCAGTGGAGCACAGATGACACGATTCGCAATGACAGAAAGAAAGAAATAGAGCCGTGAATTTCACTCCAACCCAACTCGAGAGTTTAATGGAGGCTTATGTGGAGTATGAACACATTAAAAACATCAAATTGAGCCGAAACCGCATGAGCTGACATGGGAAAAAGAGTGCAGTGTGTTCTCTAAAAAACTCATTAAAATACAAATACTGTATGTTGTCATATAGCTCACTTGGTAGCTCATGTGCCTTTTATGCAGTCAGCCCGGGTTTGAAACCAAGGGATAATCATACATTTTGGTCGGCAATGCATTTTCTCATGATATAAAAGAGTAGCCTATGTGGTTGTGTGTAATCTGTGGCCTCTCAAAAATGCCCATTTAAATTTGATAGCTCTATTGATCTGTTCAGCTGTATCCACTTCAAATCAAACAGTAAGACATTTAGCTTTTACTTTAATGTTGCAATATTTGGCTTCGGTTTATTTAATTGCTGAATAGTTGGTATGGACACAGAGGAGCCGACAAAGGTTCACTGTATCTTCAATATCTTATAACAATTTCTGTTCACACTGTCCCACATGAAAACCTGCAAGGTCTTGTCTTATAGGCTAACAGAGCGATATGCAGCCCGTCGAGCCGTTGTCATGCTGCTGCGTTCACTGTCTCTGATTTAAAAAAAGAAAAGAAAAGAAAAAAAGAATAAAATAAATACTTTTAAAAAGCTGTTAAGAATGTAATGACGAAAAATAAATATAAAATCTGCTCTGATGATAATAAATTATCGCCTATCCACAATGTGTGGTTAAACCAGCACTAAGTAACTTTTCAACCTTCATAAAATATTTTCATAACTTTTGTGATGATACATCGACTTACAACAAGTTGAATGACATCTCTGTCATGGCCTGAGGGGGTCTGTATCTCTTTCTCTGGCACTAAGCAGCTTTGAGGAGCATGGTAGGAACCCTGCTCTCACTTTACTTTCACTCACTTTCACTTTGGCGAGTCACAACAAGGAGGGAACAGGCAAAACGGCACTGGATTATGTTTGTGTTTTCACTTTGAAATGATCCACTGGAAACAGAAACTTAGTTTTGATGTCTTCTGTTAATTTTAATGCAGGATATTTACAGGGCTTCACGCTAGTGTTCATGGGAAATGGAGTCTTCCTTCAGGCAAAACACTACCGCTTTGGTCCACAGGCGCCGCCAAACTCAACCAAAACTAAAAAGTTCTTTAGTATTGCTTTAAACAGTAGCTATCTTTTATAGAGGTAATAAATCTTCCAACAGATTCTACTGTAATGATCCGCTCTGCTACAGCCTTTAAATAAGTTTCACTTCCACGTCCATGACTTCATTCACTAAATGACACGATGTCTCTCCTTCCTGCTCCACGCTCAGCATCAACCTTAGGTTTAGATGGATCAAACCTGCCAGGGAGCAGGTTTGCTTCACAGCACATGTTGCCATAGTGACTGACTCAGCATTACCCTGATCCGGCTCTCTGAAACGGAAAACTCAGAGTTTCCTCATCTCAGGCTCAGCATACTCAGAGTTTCCACTAATCCCGCTTTCTGAAACAGACGGAAGGTGTTGACAGAGGTTTCCTGTGTGTTATTGTGTGTGTTCAGTCTGTCAGGATGTCTGGTCACAGAGGAAGGCTGTGCTTCTCTGGCCTCAGCTCTGAGCTCCAACCCCTCCCATCTGAGAGAGCTGGACCTGAGTAACAACAACCTGCAGGACTCGGGAGTGAAGCTGCTGTCTGGTGGACTGGAGAGTTCACACTGTACACTGGAGACTCTCAGGTGAGGATCCATTAAGCTGTTTATCTGATTACACTTGAACACACCTCCAGGTGTTGACAGTGGTTTCCTGTGTGTTGTTGTGTGTGTTCAGTCTGTCAGGATGTCTGGTCACAGAGGAAGGCTGTGCTTCTCTGGCCTCAGCTCTGAGTTCCAACCCCTCCCATCTGAGAGAGCTGGACCTGAGCTACAATCATCCAGGAGCCTCAGGAGTGAAGCTGCTGTCTGCTGGACTGGAGGATCCAGACTGGAGACTGGACTCTCTCAGGTATGGAGAGGCTGCTGCAGCCACACACACTGTCTGATAGAGGAGGAGGAGCTGGAACATTTTCACACCTGGTATTAACATCTGTCTCAGGTGATTAATGCATTGATGACATCAGATCTGATCACTCAGACCATATCCAGAGGTGGTGTAGGCCACAGTCAAGCTCCGCCCACTCCACTGATGTCCTCTGTCACAGTCTGACTCGTCCCAACACAGTTTTGAAGCCAAAATCTCTGAGTGTTTCAAACAGTGGCGGCCGGTCAATAGGGGGCGCTAGGGCGCCGCCCCCATCAAAATTTCAGGAAAAAAGTGTAGACACAGTAAACATAAATATAATAAAAAGTAATTACCATATCTGTTCAGTGTTCACTCATACAATGGGTTTTACTTTGAAATTCGTAAGCCTTTCCATTCCATATTGGGTTTATTCTGGGTTGTTTCATACATTTCAATAGCGAGGGGCGCCGGCCTAATGAGTGTGTATGTGGGCTCTTAAACTTTTGGCTTCCATGTGACTTCATGCTGGTCTCTAATTGGTCACTTCAAGATTCTCCTCCGGGCGCAGCTCTCTGCGCCCGTGGCCAATCAGCGCGTTTGGGTCATTTTTTCATCCAATCGGATTGATTCATGATACCTGACCTGTCAATCAAAGTCACTCCCCTGGCAGCGGCGACGTGCCTGTCACTCAAACAGCTACAGACTCACCCGCGTGCACCGTTAATATAATACATCCATGGCGTGCACACGGAGCAGACAGAAAACAACAACAAGACAGGAGACAATGGCGGCCGCAGCAAAAGAAAAATCTGTTGTTTCAGGTTATGTTCAGAGTTTCATCCTAAAATCGGCTATAAAGGCGCCGCTGTTTCACTATTTAGCCTAACTAATTTTCAGCTGCGTCACCTTTACTTTGAAAGTCCAGTGGGGCTAGATCAGAACGGAGCGTTTGTACGGAGGGAGAGATCAGCTGATCCGCTGCTGACTGCTGTTTACTGCTGGATGTGAAGTTAGCAATGCTCTTTATTTATCTTATTTATCTGACGCCCCCCCAATTTATTTTAGCACCAGCCGCCACTGGTTTCAAACATGAGCTGTGCAGCTTCCATCAGTCACAGTGATGAACTACTGGGATCAGGAGTTTCTCCTCATGACTTCTGTGTCTCATCATGACTCACTGTGTCATATTCAGGAGAAGAGATCTCAGTGATGAAACCAGCTGTTGGCAGCTGTGCTCTGAGTCTCTCCAGATGTTTTGATCAGACTTTATTTCAGAGTGTATCAACAACAACATTTCAGCTGCAGCTGCTTTATTATCGTCCCACATTAGCGCCGTCATGTTCTGTGTTTACAAACCCAGTACGCACGTTGTGCTGCGTTCACGTGTTGACGGAAGTTCCCTGTTCCCGTTTTGCGAGCCATTCTTGAGACCTTTTTATGTTCATATTTCTATGGTTTATGTGTAATAAGGGTAATTGGGATAAGTCAGGTCGGCAACTACCAAAATTATGACCGAGTTGACGAGTTGTTTTCCGAAATGAGGGACTATTCTGATTTCAGTCAGAAAGTTGTTTTTCCGATTATAGGGAGGTCACTTGAACGTAGCATTCACTGCAGGCCACAGGTCTCATGAAGGAGTAAAAAAAAAAAAAACGACCCATACAGCAGTGCTGACAAAAAATATAAAATAAATCTTGTCGGGCCGATAAGTTTATGATATCGGATTTATCGAAATGTCATAATTTCCTGATATCGGGCCGATAATTATCAGACCGATAACTATCGTGCATCCCTAGTAATCATGTTCAGAAACACTTTGGGTGAAATGGTCCTTCTATCCTGAGAGTAGTCAATTCATTATGTTTTCAGAAAAAGAAACGAAAACAATCAGAACTCTGTGGCAGCTGCAGGACTGACAAAACTCTGACCAATAGGCCTATTTCACGAGATTCGGAAGTGACGTCACACAGGGTAAATCAACATCCGGTCCGGTCAGCTGCGGCTAGAGCGATTGACAGAGTGGTGACACTTTTCATTCAAACAAACTAATACGACCGCCACAAACATTAATCTCCTGAAAAAAGTTTAACCAGTCAGCGGTAAACCTCTAAAAACCTGTGGATAAAGTTACCTGGATGTAGCCTACGAGCATCTGCCTACTAGCCCCCGGTCACTGCTCCCTCTGCATTTCTCCCAAAACAAGCACATTTCCTAACAGGCAATATCTGGATAAACTGACAACAGGCTGCGGATTTAACGGTGACGTTCTCGCATTAAAGAATATTAAAACTTTTAGCAGCTTTACTGCTATCACTGTCAGTTGCTGCTGAACGGCGATAGCGATGCTAATTTGTTAGCCCGTCGTTAGCATTAAGCTAGCGGACGTTATGCTCAGTTAGCATTAAGCTAACGGACTTTATGCTTAGTAGTGGTACTGGCTGTGTGTGGTTTGAAGGTTGTTTCAAATAATGTGGGTTTGAGTGAACATCTTTGATGATTAAATACATATTGCCGCTTAATATGTTTTATGTATGGCATTATTACAGTAGGCTAATGATTAGCTGCTAATCTTCCATTTGGACAGGGACAAATAAAACCTTGAAGCAAGAAGATTTTGTTGGAGAACTGACATTGATATACAGTAATTCAGTAACGGTTGTAAACCAGTGTACGGTTTAGTTTTAATATTTTGCCGTTCAAAAGCAAGCTAAACAAAGTCTTTTCCATCATCTCTTCGTATAGCCTACCCTGCTAGAAAAACCAGCATGGAAATGCTGCTGGTCTATGCTGTTTTTTTTTTTTTAGCAGTAGCCAAAACCCACTTCTTTCTCAGGTCTTTCTTTCGGAAACTCGTGGAAATGCAAGTACGGCTGTTTTTGTCTAAAATTTGTACACTGAGGTACGCACATGGATGTATTATATTACGCAGCAGAAGCTTTTATTTTTGGATTCAGCCATTGCGCTTCCGCGACCGGAAGTAGTTTTACCCTGTAACGGAAACCGGAAGTACCTAAACCCGGAAGTCGTGAAATAGGCCTATCCATGCTTTTCGCTCCGAAAAGGAAAAACCAATCAGATGCCTTCATCTCTGGTTCTGCCTACGCCCAATCAAGCTGCCGTTTCTCCCTCTCTCCCTCCTCTCGCATGTGCGATCACAGTCTTCACCCTGGTCTGCAGAAAGCCACACTCCAGTCTGATGAGTGGCAATGTAGCTCTGGCAATGCGCCTTAGGTGTCCTCACCCACATCTACGTAAAGGTGAAGGTGTGGCTTCAGAGAGAAGTCTGAGGAAAGGGGCTGGGACTTTTGACTTGTGATGATCGCGATCGCGACCAATTAGCGATAAGCGCGTTCAGCATTTATTAGCGCTGCAGCGCGACCTGTGCAGCAGCAGGAGAAGCGGCTGACTGACAGTGACAGTCAGTATGTTTACATGACACTTGAAAAATAAGAATTATTGCCTTAATCCGACTATAACTGGATAACTTTTTTTTTTTTTTTTAAGTATATTTTTTTGCCTTTTTTTATTTTATTTGACAGCACACAGTGAGATAGACAGGAAAGGGGGAGGCAGAGAGAGGGGGAATGACATGCAGGAAAGGTCTGCCCGATGCGGGATTCGAACCGGGGATGCCTGCGTTGAGGACTGTAGCCTCTACATGGGGCGGCCGCTCTAACCACTGCGCCACGCACCGCCCTATAACTGGATAACTGAAGTGCATGTAAACACCTTAGTCCGACTGAAATCGGAGTTGAGAACTCCGATTAAGACACCCAGATAATGCGATTGGAATTCAATTTTCTCCGTCATGTATACACCTTAGTCGGAGTATAACTGGACAATGCATGTGCGCATGCTCCACAACCGTAGAGACGGCACAAAGTGGAGCAGAGAAGCCGCCTGAACCCGGCAAAGTAAAGAAAAAAAACCAACATCAGCGCCGAGTCAATGCATTTCACACAGCGCGACGCCACCAGCAAGAGTGTTTTATTAAAAAAGAAAGAGAGAGAGAGAGAGAGGGAGAGGGAGAGGAAAAAGGAAGCCCGTATCCTATTCTCAGCGCGCATCCAGCCCAGACTGACGCGTCTGGTCGGGAACTGCAGTTGAGAATTTATTATTAAGCTTACTAAGTTGTTTATATCCAGTTTTTTACGAGGTGACAGAAAAGTCAACAGGACAGGGGGTGTATTAACCCGCTGAAACAATAAACAACGGCTGACGGCGCATGAGGGGGCGGGCCCCGTCAGTAGGCCTAATTCGTTTTTCTCAGTTGCATGTATATTGAGACAAGGACAGAAGTCCGACTTGACGCCAAAATCGAATTTTGAGCATAGCTCGATTAAGCTCTGCATGTAAATGTACTGAGTGACAGTGCTGAAATGCTGTTGAACACCACAATAATAATAGTGGGTTTTATTTCGGTGAGAGCCCAAACGAGACTGTGGCAGGACACCTCTGCCTCTGTTTCACTTTATGTTGCTGGTAATGTGGTTGTAAAAGTAGTAGGCTAAAGTTAAATTATTTTGTATGCACTAATGAAAGGGGCAGAGTTTTAAGAAACATTTTAGCTTTTATATTTTATAAGATATAATTTTTGTAAGAACCACAATTAATATAGGTTATATATTTCAGTGAATATCTAATTGTTCTTAGCATTTGTTAGATAACTTTCTTTGCCCAATAAATTAAAACATGTTGGAATTATCAATGTCTACTCTCTTGCCGCCAGAATCTCACCTATTTTTAACCTCAGCCTGTCACAATGATGTATCAGATGTCAGACTGTCTCATTCTTTCAGTTTTAACCTGAATATACAAGGCATGATTGATTTTCCCAACAATCAAAGTATACCAAACCGAACCGAAAACCGTGAGCACAAAACCGTGAACCAAACCGAAAAGTGGATTTTGTGAACTGTTTCACCCCTATTAAATATGTCACGCCTGTTATATAAAAATTGGTTGGTTAAAGTGTAATAAAGATTCTTCTTCTGTATCTGAAAACATTTTGAGTTATTGTGGATAACATATTCTGTAGAGGTGATGGGCCTTTTTAGGGTGTGCTACAACTCTCTGGTCCTGTGCTAAAAAACTGTCAGCCTCTGTAGCACTAGTGCTGCTGAAAAAGTTAACGTACAGCCCTGAAACCTCTAAAAACTTTCGGATAAAGTTACTCGGCTCGTTATCGCCAGCGTGAAGACGACGGAGTCGGCCCCGGGCTATCGGTTCAGTAGACCGGCTACTGCCTCTGAGACGTGCCGGTAGCATGGATGTAGCCTACTAGCCTCAGACTACCTCTGTATTTCTCCTAAAACAAACGTTGGAGCAAATTTCCTAACAGGCGATATCTGGATAGATAGACCACAGGCTGGGGAGAGACAGATTGTGAAGGTTTAACACGAGCAAAAGCTGTGCAAACCTGAGTAAATCTGGACCCCAGTCTCATGCTAAAAATGACTGTAAAATCACCTTTGAAGTTGGTTTTTAAAAAAATGTTCCGGGGGAGCATGCCCCCGGACCCACTAGGGGGTCGGTAACTTGGCACTTTTTGATACGTTTGCATCCCTGCTATTTATGTTCTATCAGAAGTGACCCATATCTGATAATCTGCAGTTTTTGCCAGTAGGAAAACGTGAAATCTGGTGTTTATCTTGCGCACTCTCTTTTTTCACACTCCCTCGCTTGCCCTCGTATCAATCCGCATAGAAATGAATGTTACTGTAGGCCTATATGAAAACAACAGCTAAAAACAACAACTAGTAGGGGGGGACAGATGCGCGGACACCACAAAAAACACTGTAACGCCTGTGACAGTGACTACAGCTGACCACAGCTGGCCACGGTAGTCCAGGTCAGCCCCATGTGTCGATCATGGGCGACAGAGGTTCAGCAAGACGCACGAGCACGTGAATTAATATTATCATTGATGACGTATGACTCGCATTGCCAGGAAAGATCTGATCTGTCTGTTTAGACTGCAGACGCATTGACAGATATCCGATTTGTATCTGATTTATTTCCACATAAACAGGGGCCTGAATCTGATTTGATAATATCCGATTCAATGCGCATTTGTCACGTTTACACATTCATGTTACAGATCCGATCTGAGCCACTTGAGAGGAAAAAAATCGGAATTGGGCCACTTGAACCGTGCAGTGTAAAGACAGCCAAAGTGGCTCCTTAATGAAAGTCTCCAGCAGCTGGAGCTTCACTTCCTGTCTGAGTCCATGTGCTCTGAGCTGAGCCTGCTTCTCTCTGCTCTACAGTTTCTCTGCTTCCTCTGGACTCTGACTTCAAGTCCAGTAAAAATGTGTGGACAGGTTTGATGGAGCTCAGGACTGGTCCTGAGGACGGCTGCTTTGTTCCACATGATGTGACTGATCTCAGTGAGTCAGTGTGTTGCAGCTGATCTGTGTGAAGAGCAGAGAAGAACAGTCATTGATCATGAGATCCTGATCCGTCCTGTCACTGTGATCAGATGGTTTCTATTAGAGCTCCTTCATCCACTCACTGCTGCTGTGGCTCCTGTGGAAACCTGCTCACAGCCTCATTCTTCAGCTTCCTGGGGAGTTTTCTTCAAACAAACACAAGTTGTGTTCACACTCAGTGTTTCTCACTCAACTCACTGTTTCACTGAGCTCTAACAAACATGTTGAGTGTGTTTCCTTCCTCATCAAACACTGAAACCATCCACTGTTCACAGCTGCACTCTTCTTCTTCTTCTTCTTCTTCTTCTTCTTCTTCTTCTTCTTCTTCTTCTTCTTCTTCTCCACCTGTTGTGTCTTCATCTTATTTGCTGTGATGTGTGTTTGTGCAGTTTGAGAGTCAGAGTGAAAGTGTGTGTCTGACACTGCAGTGACATCACATGGAGAAAACACATGATGAAGTGTTTCCTCCTCGTCTCCTCCTGCTCTGTATCATCACTAGATAAAGACTCCAGCTCCTTCTTCTCTGTGCTCAGTGTTCATCCATACATACCAGCCTCCATGTGAACACAGTGATAAAACAGTGTGTGTGTGAGAGCCATGTAATGTCCATGTGTGCATGCTGACAGAGAACGTGCTGCTCTGACCCCCCTCCTCCTTTCAGGGTGCAGCCTGCTGGAGTCAGATGGTTGACACCAGGTCCATGGAGATGTAAGTGTGTTTTTACTTTATTTTTACTTAAAAAAACTGTTAAAAATAACATGATTCAGAAATATGACCTGGTGTAAATGTAATAAAACCACACGTAAAGGTGTATACACATACATGTGCATAAGTGTCTGCGTGTGTACATGTATGTGTGAAAACTTTTGTTTGTATGGATTTATATACAGATATTAGTGTTTATGTATTTCTGTGTATATGTGCGCATGTGATAGTAAATTTATATATGTGTCTATACTGCATGTAGCATGTCAACACTTAATAGAAATGTATTAAGATGATGAGTAGCTGGGCTGCAGCCGCTCAATTTATTTTATGTCACTTTTGTTGTAAACGTTGTTTGTTGATGTTTTTCTTCTTCTTCTTCCATTTCTTCTTTGCTTGGATGTAGGTACTATCTAATTTGTGAATTAATTCTTTGTAACAAGGGGTAGACAATATAAGTTTGCTTCTTTCTGCCCCCTTTCATTCAAGAGTTACAGTATTGTCATTGTTTATTTTATTTTTTGTTTTTATGCTCGATAAATGAATGAAATAAATAAATAAATAAACTAAACTAAACTAACTAAACTTTGAGCAGCACATTCAACCATCTTCACACTGTCACATCACTGACGTCATGAGTCTTCATCAAACTGTCAATAACTGATCACATGATCAATAACTGCAGCTGTGTCTTGTTCTCTCCATCAGATTCCTGTCGACTCACAATCGACACAAACACAGTGAACACAAACATCAAACTGTCTGACAACAACAGGAAGGCGACACGTGTGAAGGAGGATCAGTCATATCCTGATCATCCAGACAGATTTGACCTGTGGCCTCAGCTGCTGTGTTCAACTGGTCTGACTGGTCGCTGCTACTGGGAGGTCGAGTGGAGAGGAGACGTTTATATATCAGTGAGTTACAGAGGAATCAGCAGGAAAGGATACAGTGAAGACTGTTTGTTTGGAATGAACGATCAGTCCTGGAGTCTGAGCTGCTCTGATGATCGTTACTACGTCTGGCACAATAAAAGACGGACAGACATCACCTCCTCCTCCTCCTCCTCCTCCTCTGTCTCTGACAGAGTAGCAGTGTATGTGGACTGTCCTGCTGGCTCTCTGTCCTTCTACAGAGTCTCCTCTGACTCACTGTTCCACATCTACACCTTCAACACCACCTTCACTCAACCTCTGTATCCTGGGTTTAGACTCTGGTCTGATTCCTCAGTGTCTCTGTGTTGAGTGAATCAGAGTCTCCTCCTGTCACAGAAACCTTCTCACTGTTGAACAGACAGTTCAGTCTCTACATGTCTGTTTCTCACTCACGTTTTTACATTAATGGATTAAATCAGTGGATGTTTTAATATTTTCTTAACGATTCTTGTAAACTTCTTCCTCTTCCTTTAAAGATGGAAGCGTTGATTATTACAGGACAAAAACCATGGTGACTTTTACTCAGCTGCTGATGAAGAACGAGGCCTAATATTACAAAGCTAAAAGTCTCAGAGAAGACTGAATATAATGAATTACATTTGATTTCTTTTTCTTTGTGGTTTTACTTAATCATTACTGCATTTCCTGCTGATGTAAAACCATCAGCTACTAATCCTACCAGCTAATGATTTTTCTGTTAACACGCCACTGAGATAATTATTAAACTGTATTTATCTCTGTCCTGTAAATAATCTGATGTGAAATAATTAAGCAATATATATTGCTTAATTATTGCTATTATAAAACGGTTACCAATAAAGACAATATGAAAGAGGAATACGCAATCAATTTCATGTAGTTTTTATTCAACCAGAAATATTATCTAATCAAACAGCCCCACTGTGAAAAAAATAGCCCCATCTCTCCGGACGTTAGCTCCAAGTTAGCTCTGCATGTCGTCTTTTCCTCCTCTATTTTTAATAATCGGATTCTGTGTGGCTGGTTGCTAGTTTGCTGGTAGGTGGTAAAACTAGAGAAGGACGCCACAAAATAAATGTGCTGGTAGGATTTATCTGATCTGAAATCTGATTTATTTCAGGCACATGATAAAGGGAAAAGGTTAATCTACCTCTTTATTTTGGCATCCCCACATAGGCTGTATGAACAGATCACACCACCTCTTGTCATTGATACAAAGTGACATGTAAAAAAAATCCTCATGTGGGCAGAGATCTTAACCCCCCAATGTTTAATCCAAAGTTACACCCTTGCCTATGATGCCCCCCACTGGTCAAAACAAGACACCACACCAACAGACACAAATGCTGTTTTTAATATTTTATTCATGTATAAAATACATAGGGCTCTACTTTCGTAAACTAGCGCAGGCGCAGCGGATAAGGCCTGCGCTTCGCATTCGCTTCGCCAACGAGGCGTGTCCAGGAGCAGTTTGCAATTTTCCTTCGAAGCGCAGCGGGACGCATCCCGCCTACTTCCCTCCCACCGGCGCAAATGGCATAGAGGGAGGAGAGAAGGCGTGGAGTGGGTTTGACACAGCCGAGTCAGATCTTCACCAATCAAATTAGCTCCTCTCCTCGCCTTTAAATCTGCCGCGCGCGCGAGGCGCACGTTTGATTTCACCGTGGAAGAGGGAGGCAATTGACTTGGTGCGCACACGTCACCAAGACCTCACAGGCAGGTTTCCACAGTTCCAGGCACATTTAAATGGAATTAATAATCACAATAACCCCTATTTATTGTAACTATAATCAGCACATACAGGTATATCTATATTGATTGTCCCGTCACACTGATGACAGATCAAAGGCTGTCGGCATGGTTATGGAAACTCAACCTGACTGAATTAACACAGATGAAACCAGGGAGGGACTGGGACAGACGTGGATGTCCCAAGAGCAGGTGTTGACACTACACACTGTGCCATTGCAATGATCTGCTATATTTATTTTTTATTTACTTATTGATTTATTGAGCCGCATCGTCATGCGACCATAACAAATAAAACTGAAAACAAATAAACTATCATCTATCACAGCAGGTGAGACGGGAGGAAACTGATGTTCTGGTCCGGTCCAAGCTGGCAGTGTCCGGTCGCGCGAACAGACCTCACGGGCTGATGATGCAAAAGTAGTCTGGGAGGGAGGAGGTTATGATGTTATCCAGTTTGGTCTGACATATTGAGAGCTGTTGCCCAGTAAAAAAAAACAAAAAACAAAACACACACACACCTTTTCCATTAATAAAGACACTCATATTTAGCAACCTATATTTAAACCCGTGTGCACAGATCACAACATAAACAGCTGTGCGTAACGGAGGCATCACAGAGCATCTCTCTTTTTCTTTTTTCTTTAGAATTTACCTGAGATGGGAGATGTGAATATCTGCTCACTATCTGATGCCGAGGCTGATTGTGGTTTGCTGTGAGAGATGATAGTTTATTTGTTTTCAGTTTTATTTGTTATGGTCGCGTGACGATGCAGCACTGGCCCCTAATAAATCAATAAGTAAATAAATAAATATAGCTGATCATCGCAACGGCACAGTGTGTAGTGTCAACACCTGCTCTTGGGACATCCACGGCTGCTTTTTTGTCCCAGTCCCTCCCTGGTTTCATCTGTGTTAATTCAGTCAGGCTGAGTTTCCATTACGCATGCCGACAGCCTTTGATCTGTCATCAGTGTGACGGGACAATCGATATAGATATACGTGTATGTGCTGATTAAGATAGTTACAATAAATAGGGGTTATTGTGATTATTATTATTATTATTAATTGCATTTAAATGTGCCTGGAACTGTGGAAACCTGCCTGTGAGGTCTTGGTGACGTGGGCGCACTGCGGAGCTGGGCAGTCAAAATACCAGTCCGCAGGCTGCGCTTCGCCTTGCGCTGAGAGTAGACCAGGTTGGAGCTGGCGAGCTTTCGGCACACTCTCCGCGCGGTCTATCAGCAACAAATTGTCACTGCGCCAAGGTGAATCTGTCGACACCTCCCCCTGCTGCGCGACCACTCCCATCTCGGCGCACAGCAGTCTGCCAATTTACCGAATCCGTTGCGCACGTTGTTGCACTGGAGGAAAATGCCACTGCGCCAGCTGCGCCAGGGCTCGCCTCGCTGCGCCCCCCTGAGTTGCGCCAGGAAAATAGGGCCCTGAGTCACACACCTAAGCGGAAAATATATCGTTTTCTATCGCTTGGTTGGTTGAAACAAGTAGCCTAACGAGCCTGTTTTGACAACGTAAGGAGTAGCTTATTTTGTTTAATTTTGGAATCCAGCCGTGGGATTCGGTCCGTGGTCTATCCGGGAGAGTCTCACTCACACACACACACACATACTAGTCTAAATCACTGAAGTCAAGCCAGCCCACACTTTGAAATCCTTGGTCAAGCCAACCCACACGTTGTTTTAACCCTTGGTCGCACTGCACGCGGAAGCTGCGCGCGCGCACTGCGCGCGGCTTCTCTGGCGCTTGGGTGGTCGCACTGGGAGTGTACTTCTCCACTCTCCGCGCCGGTCAGACATCGACTGCAGTCGTTCATACTCATATTCACTCGGTTTTCCACACACACGTCATTTTAAACATATGTGTGTGTGTGTCTCATGTGCAGACGCAACGGTCAAATATGTATAGATGGACAAGCAACAACTTAGTTCATCATCATTTAATTATTTTATTTTGAAAATTGACCGGATTCTCTCGCCTTTTCTGTGCCCGACCTCCTGTCTGGTACGATCTGGTCTACCCAGCTTGACAGACGGCGCCCTTGGCGCGCGCGGCTCGCGTGAAAAATAGAAATGAACCGATCTGAAGCACTGCAGGCGCGCGCACTGCGCTCCACAGCGCGAGATGTGCGACCAGGCAGACCAGTTAACATGTGCGCCTATCTGAAACTGCCTCCGCTCCAGGGCACTGCGCTTCGGTTCCGTGTCCAGTGCGACCAAGCTGTTAAGGTGCGTGCATATACGGCACATTATAGTCCAGTAATTTTAGGCCAAAAAAGGGGTCAACGTTAAACAAATTGCAACAGAAGCAAACTCAACTGATTTTGTATCCTCAGCATGTCCTGAGTGAGGGAAAAAAAGCTCCGAAGAATCCCATTAGGGGAAAGTTTTGAAAAACACCCAAACATATCCCATTTATACGCATATAAAAAAAAAATTTCACGTGTATAGGGTCAGTGGCGCCGCCAGCCGGAATCCTGTACGCACTGTGCGTACAATTTTTTTCATAGGTGGAAAAAAAAAGAAGCAATTTTGTTTATTTTGAGCGGGTGTGATAAAGACGCTTGTTGTTTGTAACAGGCTAAACGTGCTGAGTTCATTGATTGTTAAACTAATCAGTGGAAGCCTAACGTAAAAGCCAGTGATTGTCGTTTACATCATGTCATCTGTCTCTTTTTGATTTCTGGCGCCTATTACACTACCGCTATGTGATGATTACGCCCGGTCCAGTATAGAAATGTCAAAAAGACAGTTGAGCCTTTTCCAGGCATTTAAAAAAAAAAAAGAGAGAGATCCAAACCCACGATCACAAACACGCAGCAGAGCAGCGATAATGAAGGTCTCTCCTCTCTAGCTCCAAACTCACTCGTCTGCACCGCGATTATGGACTCATAAGTGCCGATTCCAGGTTGAGCCCCCACTGGGGGAGCCTCGGCCCATCAGCTGTGTGTCTGTGGGTATGTGTAACCCGTATGTGTGTAGCCTGTGTGTGTTAATCTCTCACGCGCTCTGTTAAGATGAATCAACACAAACCGCTGCAGAGCGCGAGCCTGGCACAGAGGTGCGCGCTCTGGCGCATCTGGCACAGTCGGTTAACGGCACCGAAAGGAAACTGGCTCCGCTCCGCGGCTATTTCGCGTCCGACGTCGATGTTAAGCACATGTTGTTATTGATATTGTAGCGTCCGACCCGACGTAACTACAACAACATAACACAAACTTATCTGACAGCTCTCTCACTTTTTCCTCTGCTCCTCCTCACTCACCTACACACACTGTCTTCCTCACACTCACCCCGGCCCCTCAGTTTATCATCCAACCATACCCTACCTGCCCGTACACATTCACAGTCAGTCAGGAATCACACAACTTAAACATCACAACAACATTACTGCGGGGTCGCAACAATATTTTCAGTTGTGCAGTATATTATGACAAGTCCCATTGCTACGTGGCATGATGGGCACAGCGACCCTCCCCCCCCCCCCCCCCCCCCCGAAAAAAAAATTGTTGCAGCCTATTTGCCGTTTCTGTGCGTACATTGAAATTGAATCCTGGCGGCGCCACTGTATAGGGTAACATTTTTAACCTTTAGATATCTCCATGAAAATTACTGAGTTGATTACTTACAATAAGACAAACAAAAAATGTATTACAAGTTTTTTGAAATTTTTTGTTAACATGAGCAAATTTGCATAAATTTTTATACATTTGCATACATTTGTATACATTTGCATAAATTCCACCGTTTTGACGGCACATGTATATATGAAGTTGCTGTGGTGGTACCGGCATGAAAATTGGAATGAGTTGACTCCATCGGTCAACCGACAAGTTGACCACTTTAAATTTCAAGATGACTGCAATTTTTCAAGACAGACACATCCTTAGTAGAGCAGGTATGACATGAGCCAACAGTGCATAATCCAATTACGTATGGCTAATTTGCATACATACAACACCTGATCTAAACATTGAGTAGAGCAGGTGAAAATGTCTTGTTCAATCTTGTTAACATATAATATGTTAACGAGATTGAACAAGACATTTTTTAACTGTAATATGATATTACAGTTAAAAAAGGAATGGAACCAATTTAGGCTACCCATGAGCATTAATAGAGACGGAGCATGTCATACCTGCTTTACTAAGGATGTGTCTGTCTTGAAAAATTGCAGTCATCTTGAAATTTAAAGTGGTCAACTTGTCGGTTGACCGATGGAGTCAACTCATTCCAATTTTCATGTTGGTACAACCACAGCAACTTCATATATACATGTGCCGTCCCTCATATCCCATTTATACGCATATAAAAAAAAATTTTCACGTGTATAGGGTAACATTTTTAACCTTTAGATATCTCCATGAAAATTACTGAGTTGATTACTTACAATAAGACAAACAAAAAATGTATTACAAGTTTTTTGAATTTTTTTGTTAACATGAGCAAATTTGCATAAATTTTTATACATTTGCATACATTTGTACACATTTGCATAAATTCCACCGTTTTGACGGCACATGTATATATGAAGTTGCTGTGGTGGTACCGGCATGAAAATTGGAATGAGTTGACTCCATCGGTCAACCGACAAGTTGACCACTTTAAATTTCAAGATGACTGCAATTTTTCAAGACAGACACATCCTTAGTAGAGCAGGTATGACATGAGCCAACAGTGCATAATCCAATTACGTATGGCTAATTTGCATACATACAACACCTGATCTAAACATTGAGTAGAGCAGGTGAAAATGTCTTGTTCAATCTTGTTAACATATAATATGTTAACGAGATTGAACAAGACATTTTTTAACTGTAATATGATATTACAGTTAAAAAAGGAATGGAACCAATTTAGGCTACCCATGAGCATTAATAGAGACGGAGCATGTCATACCTGCTTTACTAAGGATGTGTCTGTCTTGAAAAATTGCAGTCATCTTGAAATTTAAAGTGGTCAACTTGTCGGTTGACCGATGGAGTCAACTCATTCCAATTTTCATGTTGGTACAACCACAGCAACTTCATATATACATGTGCCGTCAAAACGGTGGAATTTATGCAAATTTGCTCATGTTAACAAAGAATTTCAAAAAACTTGTAATACATTTTTTGTTTGTCTTAATGTAAGTAATCAACTCAGTAATTTTCATGGAGATATCTAAAGGTTAAGAATTTTACCCTATTCACGTGAATTTTTTTTTTTATATGCGTATAAATGGGATATATTTGGGTGTTTTTCGAAACTTTCCCCTAATGGGATTCTTCGGGGCTTTTTTTCCCTCACTCAGGACATGCTGAGGATACAAAATCAGATGAGTTTGCTTCTGTTGCAATTTGTTTAACCTTTTCTCATAAAATGACTGGACTAATTACGGCAAGAGCGAGAAAGTGCCCGTAAAATGAAAGCAACGCCCCGGAAACGTCTGATGTTGCATTTCAAAATAAAAGCCAGCCTTTCAAAATACACTGCATTTGTGTACATTTACAGTATTATTTTAAGAAAAAATAAATGCTAGTTATTACTGTACCATTCCACTTCAGACTGATAGTATTCGACCTGAAGATGATACCCAGAAAAAATCAGACCAATCTGATGTGGAATTTCAGAATAAAAGCCCTCTGAACTTTGATATTTTGAAGCATTTTGTGTACATTTACAGAATCATTTTTTTAAAACTGCTAGTTATTACTGTACCAGAATGTTTTTATTCTGAAATTTCACATCAGATTGGTCTGATTTTTTCTGGGTATCATCTTCAGGTCGAGTACTATCAGTCTGAAGTGGAATGGTACAGTAATAACTAGCGTTTTTTAAAAAAAAAGATACTGTAAATGTACACAAAAAAATCAAAGTTCAGAGGGCTTTTATTCTGAAATTCCACATCAGATTGGTCTGATATTTTCTGGGTATCATCTTCAGGTCGAGTACTATCAGTATGACGTGGAATGGTACAGTAATAACTAGCAGTTCTTTTTTTAATGATACTGTAAATGTACACAAAATACTTCAAAATATCGAAGTTCAGAGGGCTTTTATTCTGAAATTCCACATCAGATTGGTCTGATTTTTTCTGAGTGTCATCTTCAGGTCGAGTACTATCAGTCTGAAGTGGAATGGTACAGTAATAACTAGCAGTTAAAAAAAAAATGATACTGTAAATGTGCACAAAATACTTCAAAATATTAAAGTACAGAGGGCTTTTATTCTGAAATTCCACATCAGATTGGTCTGATTTTTTCTGGGTGTCATCTTCAGGTCGAGTACTATCAGTCTGAAGTGGAATGGTACAGTAATAACTAGCAGTTTTTTTTAATGATACTGTAAATGTACACAAAATACTTCAAAATATTAAAGTTCAGAGGGCTTTTATTCTGAAATTCCACATCAGATTGGTCTGATTTTTTCTGGATGTCATCTTCAGGTCGAGTACTATCAGTCTGAAGTGGAATGGTACAGTAATAACTAGCAGTAAATGTACATAAATGCAGTGTTCAAGGCTTTTATTTTGAAAGGCTGGCTTTTATTTTGAAATGCCACATCAGACGTTTCGGGGGCGTTGCTTTCATTTTACGGGCACTTTCTAGCTCTTGCCGTAATGTGCCGTATATGCGCGCACCTTAAAACAACGTGTGGGCTGGCTTGACCAAGGATTTCAAAGTGTGGGCTGGCTTGACTTCAGTTCGAAATCCGTTGTTGCGACGGAACTTTAATCCCAGCAAATGCCGCTATTGGGCTTCATTGTGATGCAGCTGTCTATGCTGCCAGTCACACACACGCAGAGAGAGAGAAAGAGGGAGAGAGACGCTCGCTCCCTCTCGTTTATGCTTTACATGATCAATTAGGCTATTATACACAATTGTGATACAGGCAGCCTTATTTTACTGTCTGCATGCGTGGATGCAGCAGGGAAACCCTGCTGTATGTATAATGTGATCGGATCACGATACTTCAAATAAAAATAGTTTTTTGTTTTTTTATCATATCAGCCCGATCCGATTAGTTGCCAATCGATTGGCACCATCTCTAGTAATAATCAATGTTTGAGGTTGAATGTGTGTGTGATCAAACACGTCTGACTCCAGATCAGATGAAGCCACAAAGTGGCTCCTTAATGAAAGTCTGCAGCAGCTGGAGCTTCACTTCCTGTCTGAGTCCATGTGCTCTGAGCTGAGCCTGGTTCTCTCTGCTCTACAGTTTCTCTGCTTCCTCTGGACTCTGACTTCAAGTCCAGTAAAAATGTGTGGACAGGTTTGATGGAGCTCAGGACTGGTCCTGAGGACGGCTGCTTTGTTCCACATGATGTGACTGATCTCAGTGAGTCAGTGTGTTGCAGCTGATCTGTGTGAAGAGCAGAGAAGAACAGAGTCATTGATCATGAGATCCTGATCCGTCCTGTCACTGTGATCAGATGGTTTCTATTAGAGCTCCTTCATCCACTCACTGCTGCTGTGGCTCCTGTGGAAACCTGCTCACAGCCTCATTCTTCAGCTTCCTGGGGAGTTTTCTTCAAACTAACACAAGTTGTTGTGTTCACACTCAGTGTTTCTCACTAAACTCACTGTTTCACTGAGCTCTAACAAACACTGAAACCATCCACAGCTGCACTCTTCTTCTTCTCCACCTGTTGTGTCTTCATCTTATTTGCTGTGACGTGTGTTTTGCAGCTTGAGAGTCAGAGAGTGAAAGTGTGTGTCTGACACTGAAGTGACATCACATGGAGAAAACACATGATGAAGTGTTTCCTCCTCGTCTCCTCCTGCTCTGTATCATCACTAGATAAAGACTCCAGCTCCTTCTTCTCTGTGCTCAGTGTTCATCCATACATACCAGCCTCCATGTGAACACAGTGATAAAACAGTGTGTGTGTGAGAGCCATGTAATGTCCATGTGTGCATGCTGACAGAGAACGTGCTGCTCTGACCCCCCTCCTCCTTTCAGGGTGCAGCCTGCTGGAGCCCAATTCGGTCCGGGGAAGTGTAAGCGTGTTTTTACTTTGAGCAGCACATTCAACCATCTTCACACTGTCACATCACTGACGTCATTCAGAGTCTTCATCAAACTGTCAATAACTGATCACATGATCAATAACTGCAGCTGTGTCTTGTTCTCTCCATCAGATTCCTGTCGACTCACAATCGACACAAACACAGTGAACACAAACATCAAACTGTCTGACAACAACAGGAAGGCGACACGTGTGGAGGAGCATCAGTCATATCCTGATCATCCAGACAGATTTGACCAGTGGCCTCAGCTGCTGTGTTCAACTGGTCTGACTGGTCGCTGCTACTGGGAGGTCGAGTGGAGAGGACGGGTTGAAATATCAGTGAGTTACAGAGGAATCAGAGGGAAAGGAAACAGTAGAGACAGTGTGTTTGGACTGAACGATCAGTCCTGGAGTCTGAACTGCTCTGATGGTCGTTACTACGTCTGGCACAATGGCAGTGGGACAGACATCTCCTCCTCCTCCTCCTCCTCCTCCTCCTCCTCCTCCTCCTCCTCCTCTGTCTCTAACAGAGTAGCAGTGTATGTGGACTGTCCTGCTGGCTCTCTGTCCTTCTACAGAGTCTCCTCTGACTCACTGATCCACCTCTACACCTTCAACACCACCTTCACTCAACCTCTGTATCCTGGGTTTAGACTCTGTTCTGGTTCCTCAGTGTCTCTGTGTTGAGTGAATCAGAGTCTCCTCCTGTCACAGAAACCTTCTCACTGTTGAACAGACAGTTCAGTCTCTACATGTCTGTCTCTGTCTCTCACTCACGTTTTCACATTCATGGATTAAATTTTTTAAACTCTTCTCAATGATTCTTGTAAACTTCTTCCTCTTCCTTTAAAGATGGAAGCGTTGATTATTACAGGACAAAAACCATGGTGACTTTTACTCAGCTGCTGATGAAGGACGAGGCCTAATATCGCGAAGCTAAAAGTCTCTGAGCCGCCAGCGTCACTGAGGAGAAAAACACATTTTAAACAAATTCATTGTTCATGTTCAACTTTACAGGCTGTTTGTGAGCTGGTCACAGGTAAACAGACACAACAATAAACACAACTGGAAACAAACATGATTTTGTAGAGACGCTGAATAGAATGAATTACATGCGATTTTTTTTCTTTGTGGTTTTACTGAATCAAATAAAACAATTTGAATCAGTTTTATATGTAATGTGCATTTCTTGCAGCACAAAAACCATCAGCTACTCATCCTACCAGCTAATGATTTTTCTGTTACCATGACGCTGAGTTCATGACTTTTGTAGATTTATATTTATCTTGACGTTGAGACTGAGATTGTTTTTATGATATATTTCTATAATTATTACTTAACTGCTGTTTCTTGGAAACTGGAGCCAATTAACACTCATGAATTCATTTTCGTTAGTGATCATTGATTGGTTCATGGATTGTTTGGGATTTGATTGGCCGTGCACATTCCTGTTCGACTACACTACATGGTTGTATGGTTTCAATCTGACACAATAAAATATGAAATAAACATGAACTCATGTTGAAGACCATGTTTTTTATTTGGCAGGTCTGACTGTAGCAGGTGACAGCGGGTACGAGTCGTTTTGGCTGCTGGGCGGAGGGATTTCAAAAGCACAAGTAGTTCCAAGTATTTGCTTCATGTGTCGTAATGTTACATAATTATACATGATTATTTCATAGCTTGGTGAATGTGCAGGTCCCAACTTATCCACCAGAGCGTTGTGGAGTTGTTGGATTGTGTCACTGAGCAGCTCACGTCTCTGCCCCGCTGATCTCAAAACAACATGCACCGATAATTAAAGGTAATGAACCTACTGCTATGACTATAGGGATTATGGTGATAGGAGAATTTGCCAGAATGTTGGACTATCCCTTTACCACATCATCACCCAGTTCACAAACCAGTGGCTGAGATGCTGAGTCCTGACATGACCTCTGCCAGCTTCTGTAGCTACTGATGCTGTCATCAGCTACACACATACTGGAATTTATTATGGGCGTAATGAAATCCAGCTAATATAACTGATATAACCCCCTAAATAATCATACAATTGCAGTGAATAAAAATATCTACAAGCAGCTGTGAAGAAGTTGTTGTTTTCATTGATTTATTTATTTTTGCAAGCAACCAAAAGTAATATTTCTAATAATCTGAGGATGTGTGGCTGGTTGCTAGTTTGCTGGTAGGAGGTAAAGCTAGAGGAGGACGCCACAAAATAATTGTGCTGGTAGGATTTATCTGATCTGAAAACTGATCTCAAGCACATTTGGTCTTTACATTGATAAAAGGAAAAGGTTCATCTACCTCTTTATTTTGTCATTCCCACATAGGCTGTATGAACATATCACACCACCTCTTGTCATTTATACAAAGTTAATGATTTTGTTCTCTCCCCCTGACAGAGGCTTTTACAAGTGATTTTAAGATAAAGGAGTGTGAACACCTGCAGTCCCTCCACTCTTCTCTTCTTCATGTTTTCCCCTCAGATGGTGTAGCGGCCCTTGGTTCCCAAAGAAAGGAGGCGGAGAGTTCCGTACGGGTGCATGAGTTTATTGCCTTGGTGTAGCACCGTGAAAAAAAAACTAGAATTTCCCCAACACAGATTCAAAAAGCACCCAATTTATTACTATAAAAAAAAGGTTTACATTTTACACATTACACATCACATTACTACATTTTATTAACCCATTACAATATTACTAAAACCTTATTTAAGGAATTAAAATAAAATGTGAACGGCATCACCCCAAAACAAAAAATAAAACAAGACATCAAAAATAAAGTAATAGCCCAAAATTCAGATACACACCTTGTTCCACAAACCAAGGGGCTAATAGAGGATGGAAGGTGCCGTCTCTACTGTCTGTCTCCTAATAACAAAACAAGACCGAACTATAAGGGAACCTGCACCAACACAAAGATTACAAATAATTCAACAAAGAAAACTCACTCAAAGAGCCACGAACATGGTCCAAAGAAAGCCAGCAGCACAAACGCTGAGCCAGCCAGGGGAGAACAAAGGGAGGATGGTGGTGATGCGCACAGGAAGAGCTTACAGGTGACAGTGGCCTCCTCCATTTTATACCCCGCTCCCTTGACAAGAAAACTGACCACTAGATGGCAGTAATACACTGACCTTTACAGGCACTTGAGTGAGAAAAAAAGGGGAAATCAGCAGACAAGACAAAGGAAGGCTGAGATGACAGCTCAAAACAATTTACTATCATTTACAGATGGTTTTATAGGAACTTTTTTTAATGCAATGAAAAGGATTTTATTTTGCCCACAACATGCTTTCAAACTAAAACAGAGCACAAAAAAACAGCAGTGACCTTGTACAATATAATCATACCAAAAACACGAGTCAGCTCATTATTGCTGCTTACCCTATACAATGCAGCCGTCTGGTACAACATAGAAACATGAGTCTGTACTTTACAGTTTTTCTAGTGTGGGTGTTGTCCCTGCTGCAGTGGATCAGTGTCGCCCCCTGCTGACGGTCCTGACAACATAACAACAACACATAGGGGAAATACACACATGTTCTTGTGACAAGCGGCAAACTGAAGATCAATCATTTCATTTTAAACATTTATGGTTCAGTGGTAGAAATAAACAGCAGTAAAAACACCAGTCTCTCATCATCATGTGACAACCCCTCCCCCACTTCCACTTTTGAACCAGCAGTTGTTCCCCGAAATGGGAAACAAAACTGCCATAAAACACAAAAGAAGAACCAGCAGTTGTGTCGCAGTTTATTTTCTCATGTGAAGGTAAGGTGAACAGTTTGAATGTTTTCCTCATTAACACCTGTCGTTACCTGAGTTCTCTGCTTTTCAACCTTTCGTTGAGTTGTTGTTATCATAATGTTACTGTAGCTGAGTCAGAGCTGTAACTGTAAAGTCTGGACCGACAGAACTGCCATGTTGCGTGGATATTGTAGGTAGAAGAGCAGAAGCAGAGAGAGTCGATGGTCAGTAGTTGAACACAGAGTGGTTATTCGTGTGCAGCTCCACTCAGCCAGCCAAAGACTATAGACCTCATAGTTACTTGGGCCCCAAAAAGCAATAAACTTTTTTTTTTTTTTTTTTAATCTATTGTGCGTAACTTCTGTCAATCCCCAGAGAATTCCTGCATAATGACAAAAATCCCTAATTGTTGTTGTTGCACTTAAAGTAGTTGTTGCACATTACTGTTGCAGTTTATTTAAAACCAAAACCAAAACACTCATTAATTGTTTATTGCTTTATATTACTTTATATTACTATACTTTACTTCCCTGAGACTGTGTCAACTCAGTGGATCTCAGTCCTTGTGTGTGTCAGTGGATGGAAACAGTCGTCCATGGATCATGTTGCTGGGCTGCTCTTCACTTCACTGCAGCTTCATGACGCCATCTAGTGGACTGATAGTAGAAGTACAGCAGCTGATGGCAGCTTCCTCTTCCTCACTGCTGTGTGACTGCATTCAGCTGACACTGATATGAAGCAGAGAAGAAGAGCCGATCAGTGGAGGAGCAGCTGGAGACATGATGGACATGTGAGCTGCTGTGCACATGAATGATGTGTGTTTCCTCTGCAGGTGAAGCTACAAAGTGTGTGTGAGCTGATGTGGATGTGACCTCAGCATATGAATGTTGTAAATAGAAAATAGACAAGTAGACACGACTTTGAGGGTGTTAGGGTACTAAAACAAATTAAAGCAGAAGTAAGCGATCCGGGCGTTTTGGCTAATGCTGCGTTCCAGGCAAGCTTTTGAAACCGTAAATTACAGCTTCAAGTGTAGAGAGGACAGAGGACAGAGAGGAGGGAGCCCCTCCCTCTAAAACCACTCTGTGTGGGGGACATCAGGACCAGACCAGAGGTCAAAGGTCAGAATTAAAACTGTCAGACTTTTCTCTCTAAAAGTCAGTTGTTGTGTTTATAAAAAGATTGAAGATATTTTTCATCAGTTTTTCTCCAACATGCACATTTATCAGTTGTGTTGTTGTTTCAGGATCCAGCAGCAGAGACCAGACTCTCCTGAACCCAGCTGTCTGTCTTTAAAGAGCAACAAGTCAAAGGGCTTAGGTGCTGACTTCAAAGGAGGATGTGGATCAGCTGATCCGATGTAAGACAAAACTAAATTTCAAAGCTTTTGACTTTCTGTTGAACGTTCTTCCTGTTGAGTCAAAAAGAGTTACAACTCAGACACACATTGTCCAGCTGCAGTAAAGAGTCCCTGAACATCCACATGTTAATATTCAGTAATTCTCACAGTGCAGCCCAGTAGCAACAGGAAATGTGTCAGCACCTTCTACTTAAAACAGGAAGTAACCACTGGGTTAAAATCATCTTTTCATTTGCTCTAAATGTTCATGGTCTTGTTTCCACCTGGTAGAAGGAACATGGTGATGTTGGCTGCATCAAGTCGCCTCCTGGTGGCAGCTTTGAGGTGTGCAACAGGGCGAGGGGCCGATCAGTGATTTCTAGTGAGTTCAGAGTGACGTCAGACACAGAGAGCAGAGACGGAGGATCAGATCAGTTACAGGAGCTGAAGCAGAATCTCAGCAGCTGCTTTTTACAGGAGCAGACGAACAAACGTCCATAAATACTGAGAGAGTGAACGAGCAAAACTCAGGTAAAGATAGAAACTTCAACTCATCTACAGCAGTGGTTCTCAGACTTTTTCACATCAAGGACCCCTAAATTGACACAAATTAGACCACGGACCCCCATTGGACAAAATTTTGAAGCAAAAATAAAATAAAAGAAATACACAAATATTTGTTCTGAGACTAAAGAACCTTACTTTTTTGGTCAATATATGTTCATATTAGGGCCAATGGCATGAGATTATAGAGAAATAAAAAGTAAAAAAAAAAGTTGGTAAAATTGATCTAATTTCTTAAAAAAAAAAAAAAAGGTTGCAAATTCTAGAGAAAGTGGTAAAATTTTCAAGAAAAAGTTGGAGACCCACTCAAGGACCCCTGGGGGTGGGAGACTCCACTTTGAGAAACATTAGGTGCGTTTACATGGACACAAATATGCGGAATAAAGGGCTGATCCGAATAAAAATGTGTCATGTAAACACGTCAATTGGAAGATTCTGATCGGATTCGGCTCGATCCGAAAGAAATTCTGTTCGGATCGAGAGGGGTGGTTTATGCCGATCGTTATTCCGAACGACGTCCATGTAAACACTTATTCCGATCACGTCCTTTCCCACTAGCGACATGGCTGTACACGGTTCTACTCGGTTCTTATTTATTTAGCCTATTAATTTTTGCTTTTACACACTCTAGTGTGACGTCCGACAGGAATCAAACCCGCTAAGTTTAAAAACACACTGGCAGCAGCGCACACGGATCTACTGAGACTTGTTATTCTGTCACCTGAGTTAACGAGGTGGACGAGTGAGTTTGGAGCTGACGAGAGGAGAGAAAAAAGAGAGCGAGTAGTAGCCTACCGACCCGATATTGCCGTGTATCTTGTTTTCAGAGTAGTCCCGCTTCTTTCCCCGCTCTCTGTCCGTTGTCTTCACCGTCTTCCACTGACGTAACTCCACAAATTTCCAGAGCGCACATGGCTAATTAATATGCACGCGCTGTTTTGCATTGACCATATGGTTGTGTTTGGGTGTATAGAGGGCGGGATATGGCGTGTTCACATCCGCACTTTTCATGGGTCTGGTGAGATGTATCAATTGCAGGAACAGTAGTACACGTTGCTGAGTCTGCTTAATAACGATATAGGAGTACAGCAACAGCTCTTAAAATCTGGCGCAGGTCCAACCTACTGAATGGGATAAATTGAGCCACTTCTGCGTTCATTGGTTTGTTTACAGTAGTACAGGAAGTACAACTCTTCTTCTGCTGTTTTAGGGAAAAACACAGCTCTGCGCATGTCAAAATGCTGTTATTCTGAATAAAGCTCGGTGCATGTGTACGCGACCAAGGTACGTTTTATCAGTCTGTTTTCTGGGAATAATTGACATAAGGAGAAACCAGAAACAAGCCGTTTTTTCGTTTTTTCGTTTTGGAAAAAAAAAACGGAAATCAAAATTTCAGTTTGTTTTCTCGTTTTTGGTTCTTATCTAACAAAACGAATTTACCACTCAATATTTTGTTTCCGTGGGTGGGCGGGTCCTCTGATTGGCTAGTGTGCTTCCTTGCCCTGTGCCCTTCAAAATAAAAGTTCCTCAATTTGATAATGTCGACAAAAATATTACTGTAGGCTAGGCTACAGACACTAGCAGACATAGAGGACCCCATCACCCACAGTCAAGACTGACACGGCTTCAAATAACAATAATAGTAGGCTATTCATAATGAAAATGAGAACTTATGAAGTTATGATGACTTCAGTGTAGCCTAGTTGATGTTTAGCCACAAGGTGGCGCAGTTATTACATGAAGAGTAGATCTGAGGGCTTTACTACGATGGAGGCTCACAACATATCGTGTGTATTATTGAAAGCGAGGGGTGTGCCTATAGGCTATAGTGAGTACAGAGTGTCTACTCTGTGTCTACTCTGTACAGTGACAAAGACTGTACAGTATACAGTAGGACGGTACTACTTCAAAGTGGCCATTTCACTCGCGGGGAGCGAGATTCACGCAACGCGTGAAATGTAAGTGACAAATGGGCCGGTGAGCCTCTTGGATGAGAGGTGAAACGTCTTCCTAGACAAATAACTAAGTCCAGTTGCTTTCGATTTAACCTCCTTTGAAGTAAGTGACAAATGTAGCCACTAGGTGGAAACATAGCACTGAATTGCAGGTCAAACGATTTTGGGACAATTCCACATTTGACCACAATGTAGCTGCAATGGAGAGTGGCGCTGTTTTAGGCTACAGGTAGAGTGAATGGAGAGGGGGACTGCTAAACCGTATCAGATTGATTCAGACTGATTGTTTCACAGCGGTGGGACATCTCAATTATCTGGGTGACCTTGGATAATCACTTGTTGTTTTATTTGTTTTAGAGTAGAGCTAAAATATGGACATTAGTTGTTTTTTAAGGAACATTTGTTTACTGGTAAAATTGCCGACCTGAATTATTGTCCCAGTCCACCCCTGTGAGCCTATATCACGGCCTGACTGGATGTTGCTTAAATATAAGAATAGCCTATAATAATATCTGATACCCTAAGACATCTAAGGTTGTGATTTTCCTCGCTCGCTGCAGCCACGGCTAAGCGGAGGCAGAAACACACAGCCTACAGAAGTTTCAACTTCCATACAAGCATTTAAGAAATTATTCTTATCAGTTCCATAATTCAGAGAGGATTTTTACTCAACGAAAAAATGTATAAAGATAAGTTTTTAGGTTGAAGACACGACAGCAGCACGATGTCCAGACGCTGCGTGTCAGCTGGAGTAGCGGGTCGGTGATCAGTAAGACACATGAGTGCATTAGCTCCCCTGATAGAACAGCTTCCTCAGCAAGCAGAATCATCCGCTAGTGGGTTCGAATCTCAGTTTAGGTTAGTTAAAGCAGATATCAGTGGAATGTTTTTGTTAATATAAGTCCTAAATAGTCCTATTTTCCGTCAGCAATCACTTACATGAAGTATTTCAGCCTAAACACGAGTCTCTCCGTCACTCTGCTCTGCTGTAACCCGAGGAGAAAATTTTCCTTGTGGGATACAAGTGTTATCCAATGAGGGGAGAGAACGGCATGAAGGGCTGTGTGTGCAGCCAAGGGATGCGCGTGAATGTGGTGACGTAGCACGAGGACCAATTGATGCCTGACAAGGGCGGGGGCTGCTAACTCATGGTGCGTTCAAGGAAACTCGTACTTTGTGTTTTTCCTTCCTGTGAAGTCATACCAGTTCGATCTGGTACGAGTTCACGGGTCGGAAGTTACGAGTGGCCGTTATAGGGAACTTTCACAGACAACAGGACGGTAAAAACACGAGCTACGGGTTACCTGGAACGCTACCAAGTCGTAGTTGTGACTTGAAGCTGTAACTTACGGTTTCAAAAGCCTGCCTTGAACACAGCATTAGCCGAAACGGCCGTGCCGATGATATCTGCTTTAATGTGTTTTATTTTCTCATCATCATTATGATCACATATGGCTCCACGTTTGAGCAAATAAATGAGCAAATGAGCATTAATTCTCCGCCGGGCCCAGGCACCAACTTCCCTGCTTGTGTACATGTTTGTCTCCAACGGCTTATGACACGCGCCGTCCCTGCAGAGTGGCAGCTGATTTGAGAACCTAATGTGGGTTTACTTCAACTAGGCTACTTCATAAGTTCTCATTTTCATTATGAATAGCCTACTATTATTGTTATTTGAAGCCGTGTCAGTCTTGACTGTGGGTGATGGGGTCCTCTATGTCTGCTAGTGTCTGTAGCCTAGCCTACAGTAATATTTTTGTCGACATTATCAAATTGAGGAACTTTTATTTTGAAGGGCACAGGGCAAGGAAGCACACTAGCCAATCAGAGGACCCGCCCACCCACGGAAACAAAATATTGAGTGGTAAATTTGTTTTGTTAAATAAGAACCAAAAACGAGAAAACGAACTGAAATTTTGATTTCCGTTTTTTTTTTCCAAAACGAAAAAACGGCTTGTTTCTGGTTTCTCCTTATGTCAATTATTCCCAGAAAACAGACTGATAAAACGTACCTTGGTCGTACGCACGTCATGATCGGATTATTTGATTTTGCGCCCATGTAAACAGTGGATTCGGATTTTCCGATCCCTCAAATTTTTAATCTGATTAAGAAATTTTGCGCATGTAAACACAGCTATTGATCTACAGAACAAAACAAAAAGATAAATGACAATTTCTGAGGTGAAAAAATCCCTCATCATCATTGTTTACAGATTTTATTTACAGGAATAAGGAAACAAAACAAACTTTGTGTTTTTAGGACTTGTTGTGTTCTTTTCTTTTTTTTTCTGTTTTTCTAAAACTATTTAACATCAGTTGTGTTGTTGTTTCAGGATCCAGCAGCAGAGACCAGACTCTCCTGAACCCAGCTGTCTGTCTTTAAAGAGTGACTGGTCAAAGGGCTTAGGTGCTGACTTTAAAGTAGGACGTGGATCAGCTGATCAGATGTAAGCTGTAACTGACGGACTCAGGTTATTGTAGAAATGAACCAGTTTGTACAACGTGTTGTTGGACCAGGTCTGAAATCAAAGTGTCTCTGTCTGTTGTGGACATCCTCAGGGGACATATAAAGTCCATCTTGTATTATCTCTCTGTACTGATGTTCACTTGACACTGATTCGTCCACAGAGTGGACCAGGAGAGCTCAGAGGTTCCCAGTGCTCAGTCTGCCCAGCAGCATCAAACACACCTGGACTCCATGTTTATGGTGGGTACATGTCCAACAGCTGCTGTTACATCTGTTGTGTTCACAATCATCTCCATGCTGCACTTTGGCACCAGTGGATTGTCAGTCTGTCAGGTTTTAGTTTGATGCTGTCACTCATAGAGTTTCTGTTCCAGCTGCTGGAGGACAACATGGTGACTTTTGTGAAGAACGAGCTGAAGAAGATCCACAAGCTTCTGAGTCCAGATCACCCAGAAGCCTCAGGGACTCAGAGGGAGGATGAGGAGGTGGTGGACAGTGAGGATGAAGAGCAGAGGAGCATCAGAGAGGCGTTAGTGAAGATCACAGTGAAGCTCCTGAGTAGCAGGAAGCAGGAGGAGCTGGCTGAGCGTCTGCAGAGCAGTAAGAGGATTTCTGTAAAGATTCATCATGATGGAGAAATGAGACATTCACTTACATCATCACATGGAGGGGAACATGTTCATGTAATTGTTATGTAGAGAAATTAGCATCTTATATTTTCATATTGGTCTGGTTTCTTGTGTTTTCATTCAGAACATTTTGCTGCAGTTTGTCAACGTAAACTCAAATCTGACCTGAAGAAGAAGTTCCAGTGTGTGTTTGAGGGGATCTCTAAAGCAGGAAACCAAACCCTTCTGAACCAGATCTACACAGAGCTCTACATCACAGAGGGAGGGGCTGGAGGGGTCAATGATGAACATGAGGTCAGACAGATAGAAACAGCTTCAAGGAAACCAGACAGACCAGAAACAACCATCAGACAAGGAGACATCTTTAAAGCCCCGCTTGGAAGGGACCGACCAATCAGAACAGTGATGACAAAGGGAGTGGCTGGCATTGGGAAAACAGTCTTAACACAGAAGTTCACTCTGGACTGGGCTGAAGACAAAACCAACCAGGACATACACTTCACATTTCCCTTCACCTTCAGAGAACTGAATGTGCTGAAAGAGAAAAAGTTCAGCTTGGTGGAACTTGTTCATCACTTCTTCGCTGAAACCAAAGAAGCAGGAATCTGCAGGTTTGATCAGTTCCAGGTCGTCTTCATCTTTGACGGTCTGGACGAGTGTCGACTTCCTCTGGACTTCCACAACACTGAGATCCTGACTGATGTTACAGAGTCCACCTCAGTGGACGTGCTGCTGACCAACCTCATCAGGGGGAAACTGCTTCCCTCTGCTCACCTCTGGATAACCACACGACCTGCAGCAGCCAATCAGATCCCTCCTCAGTGTGTTGACATGGTGACAGAGGTCAGAGGGTTCACTGACCCACAGAAGGAGGAGTACTTCAGGAAGAGGTTCAGAGATGAGGAGCAGGCCAGAGAGATCATCTCCCACATCAAGACATCACGAAGCCTCCACATCATGTGCCACATCCCAGTCTTCTGCTGGATCACTGCTACAGTTCTGGAGGAGCTGTTGAAGACCAGAGAGGGAGGAGAGCTGCCCAAGACCCTGACTGAGATGTACATCCACTTCCTGGTGGTTTATCTAAAACTGAAGAAGGTCAAGTATGATGGAGGAGCTGAAACAGATGCACACTGGAGTAAAAAGAACAGGAAGATGATTGAGTCTCTGGGAAAACTGGCTTTTGAGCAGCTGCAAAAAGGAAACCTGATCTTCTATGAATCAGACCTGACAGAGTGTGGCATCGATATCAGAGCAGCCTCAGTGTACTCAGGAGTGTTCACACAGATCTTTAGAGAGGAGAGAGGCCTGTACCAGGACAAGGTGTTCTGCTTCGTCCATCTGAGTGTTCAGGAATTTCTGGCTGCTCTTCATGTCCATCTGACCTTCATCAACTCTGGACTCAACCTGATGTCACAACAACAAACATCTCGGTGGTCTCAAGTGTTTAGAGACACATCTACACCTTTCTACCAGAATGCTGTGGACGAGGCCTTACAGAGCCCAAATGGACACCTGGACTTGTTCCTCCGCTTCCTCCTGGGTCTTTCACTGAAGACCAATCAGACTCTCCTACGAGGTCTGATGAGTCAGGCAGGAAGTAACTCACGGTCCAATCAGGAAACAGTCCAGTACATCAAGAAGAAGATTGAAGAGACTCCCTCTGCAGAGAAAAGCATCAACCTGTTCCACTGTCTGAATGAACTGAATGATCGTTCTCTAGTGGCGGAGATCCAAAAGTCTCTGAGATCAGGACATCTCTCCACAGACAAACTGTCTCCTGCTCAATGGTCGGCTCTGGTCTTCATCTTACTGTCATCAGGAGAAGATCTCGATGAGTTTGACTTGAGGAAATACTCTGCTTCAGAGGAGGCTCTTCTGAGGCTGCTGCAAGTGGTCAAAGCCTCTAACAAAGCTCTGTAAGTGTAGAGATAGTTGGATTTATTCATCATTATATAATGACCGGTCTGTGTTTTCAACAGGACAGAAAATAAATTCCTTTCTTCTTTAATTCGCCTGATTATCTCCTCAGACTGAGCAGCTGTAACTTCTCAGAGAGAAGCTGTGAAGCTCTGTCCTCAGTCCTCAGCTCCCAGTCCTCTAGTCTGAGACACCTGGACCTGAGTAACAACAACCTTCAGGACTCAGGAGTGAAGCTGCTGTCTGGTGGACTGGAGAGTCCACACTGTACACTGGAGACTGTCAGGTGACGATCCATCAAGCTGTTTATCTGATTACACTTCAACACATCTCCAGGTGTTTACAGTGTTTTCCTGTGTGTTGTCGTGTGTGTTCAGTCTGTCAGGATGTCTGATCTCAGAGGAAGGATGTGCTTCTCTGGCCTCAGCTCTGAGCTCCAACCCCTCCCATCTGAGAGAGCTGGACCTCAGTAACAACAACCTGCAGGACTCAGGAGTGAAGCTTCTGTCTGCTGGACTGGAGAGTCCACACTGTGGAACGGAGACTCTCAGGTGAGGATCCATCAAGCTATTTATCTGATGACACTTGAACACAGCAGCAGGTGTTGACAGTGGTTTCCTGTGTGTTGTTGTGTATGTTCAGTCTGTCAGGATGTCTGATCACAGAGGAAGGCTGTGCTTCTCTGGCCTCAGCTCTGAGCTCCAACCCCTCCCATCTGAGACACCTGAATCTGAGTAACAACAACCTTCAGGACTCAGGAGTGAAGCTGCTGTCTGGTGGACTGAAGAGTCCACACTGTAGACTGGAGACTCTCAGGTGAGGATCCATCAAGCTGTTTATCTGATGACACTTGAACACACCTCCAGGTGTTGACAGTGGTTTCCTGTGTGTGTTCAGTCTGTCAGGATGTCTGATCTCAGAGGAAGGCTGTGCTTCTCTGGCCTCAGCTCTGAGCTCCAACCCCTCCCATCTGAGAGAGCTTGACCTGAGTAACAACGACCTGCAGGACTCAGGAGTGAAGCTGCTGTCTGGTGGACTGGAGAGTCCACACTGTAGACTGGAGACTCTCAGGTGAGGATCCATCAAGCTGTTTATCTGATGACACTTGAACACAGCAGCAGGTGTTGACAGTGGTTTCCTGTGTGTTGTTGTGTGTGTTCAGTCTGTCAGGATGTCTGATCACAGAGGAAGGCTGTGCTTCTCTGGCCTCAGCTCTGAGCTCCAACCCCTCCCATCTGAGAGAGTTGGACCTGAGTAACAACAACCTTCAGGACTCAGGAGTGAAGCTGCTGTCTGGTGGACTGGAGAGTCCACACTGTACACTGGAGACTCTCAGGTGAGGATCCATCCAGCTGTTTATTTGATGACACTTGGGCTCTATTTTCGTAGACTAGGTGCAGGCGTGGCGGATCTCCCCTGCGCTTCGCGTTCGCCTCGCCAACGGGGCGTGTCCAGGAGAAGTTTGCAATTTTCCTTCAATGCACGGCGAAGCGCATCCCGCCTCCTTCCCTCCCACCGGCGCAAGTGGCATAGAGGGCGGGGAGAAGGCGTGGAGCGGATTTAACACAGCCGAGTCAGATCATCACCAATCAAATGAGCTCCTCTCCTCGCCTTTAAATCTGCCGCGCGCGAGGCGCACTGCAAGTTTCATTTCACCATGGATGAAGGAGACAGCAGCGTTAGAAGGCCAAACTTCTCCCAGGAGGAAACTGATGTTCTGGCCCGGTCCAAGCTCGCAGTGTCCGAATATATGGTCACGCGAACAGACCTCACGGGCTGATGATGCAAAAGTAGTCTTGGAGGGAGGAGGTTACTGATGTTATCCAGGTTTGCTCTGACATATTGAGAGCTGTTGCCCAGTAAGAAAACAAGCAAACACACATACATACACACACACACCTCTTTTCCATTAATAAAGACACTCATATTTAGTAACCTATATTTAAACCCGTGTGCACACATCACAACATAAACAGGTGTGCGTAAAGGAGGCATCACATAGCGTCTCTCTTTTTCTTTTTTCTTTAGAATTTACCTGAGAGGGGAAATGTGAATATCTGCTCACTATCTGATGCCGAGGCTGATTGTGGTTTGCTGTGAGAGATGATAGTTTATTTGTTTTAAGTTTTATTTGTTATGGTCGCGTGACGATGCGGCCGCTCGCCCGCTAATAAATCAATAAGTAAATAAATAAATATAGCGGATCATCGCAACGGCACAGTGTGTAGTGTCAACACAGCAGCGACATGCAGTCATTCACCCTCACTGTCCTGCTCTTGGGACATCCACGGCTGCTTTTTAGTCCCAGTCCCTCCCTGGTTTCATCTGTGTTAATCCAGTCAGGCTGAGTTTCCATTACGCATGCCGACAGCCTTTGATCTGTCATCAGTGTGACGGGACAATCGATATAGATATACGTGTATGTGCTGATTCAGATAGTTACAATAAATAGGGGTTGTTGTGATTGTTTATTGCATTTAAATGTGCCTGGAACTGTGGAAACCTGCCTGTGAGGTCTTGGTGACGTGTGGGCACTGCGCTCTGGGCAGTCAAATTACCACTGCGCTGGCTGCGCTTCGCCTTGCGCTGAGAGTAGACCAGGTTGGAGCTGGCGAGCTTTCGGCGCACTCTCAGCGCAGCCTTCTGGCAACAAATTGTCACTGCGCCAAGTTGAATCTGTCGACACCTCCCCCTGCTGCGCGACCACCCCATCTCGGCGAACAGCAGTCTGCCAATTTACCAAATCCGCTGCGCACGTTGTTGCACTGGAGGAAAATACCACTGCACCGGCTGCGCCAGGGTTCGCCTCGCTGCGCCCCCCTGAGTTGTGCCAGGAAAATAGAGCCTTTGAACACATCTCCAGGTGTTGACAGTGGTTTCCTGTGTGTTGTTGTGTGTGTTCAGTCTGTCAGGATGTCTGATCACAGAGGAAGGCTGTGCTTCTCTGGCCTCAGCTCTGAGCTCCAACCCCTCCCATCTGAGAGAGCTGGACCTGAGTAACAACAACCTTCAGGACTCAGGAGTGAAGCTGCTGTCTGGTGGACTGGAGAGTCCACACTGTACACTGGAAACTCTCAGGTGAGGATCCGTCCAGCTGTTTGTTTGATGACACTTGAACTAGGGCTGCCCGATAAAACGTATTTCCATCATCATTGCGATGTCGACATGCACAATAGACACATCGCGTAAGGTTGCCTGAAATGCGATTAGTACTTTGTATTCATCCCCCCGCGGTCGGACTCCCAGTCGACACGCACACATCACACAGTTTTTAAACCAATGATTAATGTTAACAACCAGTGTTGCTACTGGCTTTCTTTTTCCTTTTTGCCCGCGGTCGGGTTGAGGAAATGTTCGCAAGTCCGGCTGTGTTAGGTCTGAGATTCAACACGCCAGTCTGGTTTTACAGTTATTACAGGCAGTACGCCTGTTTATCACCAATAAACACAGTAGATGAGGGGGTTAAGTGACTGAGCTCAGGCCGTATAAGACGGGTGGGGTGGGGGGTCAGCTGCTTGGAGCGGTGGGTGTCTGACTGCAGCGGAGACGACCATGGATCTGCTCCGTGACACAGTGCTTTGGGACGGGGCTCATCCGCTAATCGCTAATAACCCGAAAACAGCAGTGACACATGCTTTCATGCAGAGTCTCCAAACCAGAAAGCTCTGTAACAACAATACAACGGAAAAAGTCGTTTTTGAAAAAGAAAAAAAAAAAGAGAGAGAGACCGGCAGTGCCGTGTAACCACAACAACAACAAAAAAAAACTGACAGCGAGTGTCACACTTCCTGTATCTGGCCCTTCAAATTAAAAGCCCTATAGCGTTTCATACACAGTTCAGTCATGTTGATTTTGGTCGATCAGTGCTTTGTCAACTATTTGGGGGCAGCCCTAGTAACAACAACAACAGTGGCGGACTTCTGTCAGGTCCCTCACATACCGCGCCTGAAATACATCCACGCAGCATCGATCAACATATTTGTACTTGCACAACTTGTGTTTAGTCGGCTTATAATGTTTGGAGTTTGTTTACAGCATCACAAGTTTTCCACCCTTCTTCTCTGTTTGTGGTGTATTTGTGTGGCAGCGTTACAGCGCCACCACTACAGTATCTACTACAGCGTGTTTAGGTTGTTTTCAGAGAGACACAGGAACTGTATGGTTAAAGGGCAACTTCGGTTTTTTTCAACCTGGGCCCTGTTTTCATATGTTTTTCTGTAGATGTGAGTGATGGATAATATTTTTTTTGAGGTGGCTCCAGTATTGAGCCGGGCAGGCAGCCTGCAGCCCAGCTGATGCTCTTGCATGGGGCAAGTGGCTCCCGTCAAAGTTCGCCGTAAACAAGCATTTTTTTTCAAACTGACAGGCTCAGATAGTTACAATGAATGTCCGACAACATACTAGAAAGGAGAAATTAACGTATTCAGGGTTTTTTCTGGCCAAAATTTGGGTTGAGGCGGCCGCAGGGATACGTATCTCTCCCTCCGGTCAAACGCCCCGTCCTGATCCACATCCACTGCAAGGTAAAGGTGCCGCCAGCTGTAATAGTGTAACATCCGCGTTTTTACAGCTGATTTTAGGATGAAACTCTGAACATAAATAATAAATTACCATGGAGATCTATCCGGGTTAAACAGCCACCTTTGTAGCTGCAGCTCTCCGTCTCCGTCTCCTTCTCTCTCTCTTCACGCTCTGTGCCGGTGGGGTGTGTTTACACTCAGCACCAGGTTTGAACGGAGCGGAGTCTATGAGCCCCAATCTATAATACATCCATGGCCCCAATGAGCCCCGCCCCCGCAGGTACACAAGCAAGCCGCGCATCAACGGCATCTTGCGGTCTGGCCCGGAGCTGAAATCAAACACACCCCTCCTGCTGCGGTCGAGTTGAACCAGTTGAAAACAGCGCCGCTGAGCTTCCATACCGTAGCCTACATTGAGTTTCAATCAAGATTCCAGCGCAGCGGCAGACAATTTCAGCGAGGCCGTGCCGACCACAGGGTCTGGTATGTTGTCGGACACTCATTGTAACTATCTGAGCCTGTCAATTTGAAAAAAATGCCTGTTTATACCGCGAACTTTGACGGGAGCCACTTGCCCCATGTAAGAGCGTTAGCTGGGCTGCAGGCTGCCTGCCGGGCTCAATACTGCAGCCACCTCAATAAAAGTGTTATCCATCACTCACATATACAGAAAAACATAGGAAAACAGGGCCCAGGTTGAAAAAAACCGAAGTTGCCCTTTAATGCAGCACACCTGAATGTTTTATTATTTATCGCAAGTTATATCGTCATCGCAATACTGAACAGTGTCATCGCACATTTTCCTGATATCGTGCAGGCCTAAATGGAACACACCTCCAGGTGTTGACAGTGGTTTCCTGTGTGTTGTTGTGTGTGTTCAGTCTGTCAGGATGTCTGGTCACAGAGGAAGGCTGTGCTTCTCTGGCCTCAGCTCTGAGCTCCAACCCCTCCCATCTGAGAGAGCTGGACCTGAGCTTCAATCATCCAGGAGCCTCAGGAGTGAAGCTGCTGTCTGCTAGACTGGAGGATCCAGACTGGAGACTGGACTCTCTCAGGTATGGAGAGGCTGCTGCAGCCACACACACTGTCTGATAGAGGAGGAGGAGCTGGAACATTTTCTATGGCCCCGTTCACACCTGGTCACACCTGGTATTAACATCTGTCACAGGTGATTGATGTATTGATGACATCAGATCTAATCACTCAGACCATATCCAAAGGTGGTGTCGGCCACAGTGAAGCTCCACCCACTCAACTGACGTCATCTGTCACAGTCTGACTCGTCCCAACTCAGTTTATGCTGAAGCCAAAATCTTTGAGTGTTTGAAAGCTGCGCAGCTTTCACATTGTTGAACTACTGGGATCAGGAGTTTCTCCTCATGATGATATCAGTGTCATAGTGTATCAGGAAACATTTCAGCTGCAGCTGGTTTAAAGTTATGGTTGGTAATCATCAGTGTTAATTTCGTCAGACGAGACTAGACGAAATATATTTGTCAACAACTTTTTTTTCATGACGAAAACGAGACGAAGACGAGACGAAATCACTGCCCAGGGAGGAGGTCTGGACACTGTCTGCTTGGTGTAAGGCAGTGGTTCCCAAAGTGTGGTACGCGTACCCCTAGGGGTACGTGAGCGCATTGCAGGGGGTACGTAGAAACATTAATTAATTTATTACCAAGATGATAGGCTACAGTAAGTAGATATTCCAAGTCACTTCATAAGCCCATTACTGAAATTGTACGTGCGCCACAACTAGTTCCCCCCAGAAGACAACAACCTGTAGCACAGCTTTGTATAGTTGTCAAAAGTATCGATGCAAAACGGCGCATCTGGATACATTACTGATTTCTAAAAGTATCGATATTAACAGCGCGCCCCCACAGCGCCCGACACGCGCGCACTCGACAGGCAGAGCAGAGGAGAGCAGAGCAGGCAGCGTCCAGAGCGTTTGGACCTGAGTAAGTAACAGAGTTACACAGAACTAGACACACGTAGGGTGAATTTAGCCGTAAGAGTTTAAAACGGCGATATAAACGGCAACACTCCTCTCTCGTCTCCTCTCTTTTTCTCCGCTGTCTGCGTGCACGTGTGTGTGTTGTGAGGGAGGAGGGAGGGGGGGAGCCCCGCCCGTCAGAGGAGAGGAGATGCATTGTTGTAATGAAACAATAGCAACACGCTGGAATTGCACAACTCTTAGTTAGCTTTTCATTTAATTAAAAAAACAAAAACAAACATCTGTTATAAGTCCCTTTGATTATAATAAAAATAAAATAATGGAACAATAATAAGCTGGGAGGCACTGCTGCTGTGTTGAATATGATGTCATATTCAATATTTTCCTGGGTATTGGCATTGAGTTTGAAATGTGACAATCCTACAACTCTGTGAAGACACATTTGACCACAACAAACACCACAACAGCCAGAAACAACTAAAATGCAGGAGAATATGCGTAAAATGTCTTTGTACAAATTGAAGAGAGAAATTGAAATGATTTTCATATCTTAATCGGTTGTGTTAAGTTATGACCACTTTTGGAGAATCATCAACACGTATGAGGGAGGGGGTACTTGTGGTATGGCAAAACGGCTCAGGGGGTACGCAAGACAAAAAAGTTTGGGAACCACTGGTGTAAGGAAAACGACCTCAAACTTAAAGCAGATATCAGTGGAATGTTTTTGTTAATATAAGTCCTAAATAGTCCTATTTTCCGTCAGCAATCACTTACATGAAGTATTTCAGCCTAAACACGAGTCTCTCCGTCACTCTGCTCTGCTGTAACCCGAGGAGAAAATTTTCCTTGTGGGATACAAGTGTTATCCAATGAGGGGAGAGAACGGCATGAAGGGCTGTGTGTGCAGCCAAGGGATGCGCGTGAATGTGGTGACGTAGCACGAGGACCAATTGATGCCTGACAAGGGCGGGGGCTGCTAACTCATGGTGCGTTCAAGGAAACTCGTACTTTGTGTTTTTCCTTCCTGTGAAGTCATACCAGTTCGATCTGGTACGAGTTCACGGGTCGGAAGTTACGAGTGGCCGTTATAGGGAACTTTCACAGACAACAGGACGGTAAAAACACGAGCTACGGGTTACCTGGAACGCTACCAAGTCGTAGTTGTGACTTGAAGCTGTAACTTACGGTTTCAAAAGCCTGCCTTGAACACAGCATTAGCCGAAACGGCCGTGCCACTGATATCTGCTTTAACACAACGAAAACCAAAGAAATAATCATTGACTTCAGGAAAAACAAGAACACACCTCACACTGAGTTGCACATTGACAAGGAGAAAGTTGACAGTTTCAAATTCCTAGGTGAGTTCCAGGCAGAGGTTGCGCTAGACTTTTTTGTCGCCGGTCATTTTGACTGACAGGGTCATAAAAATTCCGTCATAATCTATTTTTACCGGTCACTTAAATTTTTTTTATGATAATAATGACATATTCAATAGCATTCAATTTTAATTCATTTTTAATTCATATCAAGTCCAAACAAATTGAACAAAGAATGCTCCGGAGCAGAGTCGGCGTCAGAGCATATCGTCACTTTCTGCCACTCAACATCTGAATACAACGTAAATACGTGATGATGACATCAGTTTTCTGTAAACAATCAACATGCTTATCCGTGTGTTATACCAAAACATCCAAATGAGCACGTTTTCACATAGGCACCGCACCGCATAGTGCACTGGCGTTGTCTGAAAGTTACAGCCCTCTCTCTCTCTCTCTCTCTCTCTCACTGTGCCTCTCATCTCTCTTTTACGCACGCAGCCATTGCGCATCACTGAAAGAACTGCTACTAAACCACACAGCTAGATGCAGCATAAATTCAGACACGACAAAACCCCACTCAGCTTTAAGTGTTATAAACAGTGCCACGGCGGGCAAAATACATTAAATGAAGGCTTAGCGTTACCTTTAGAAGAGCGGCGAGTGTGTGAAACGATGATGTCATACTCCCACCGCTCTACCTGTACCGAGACAGACCGCTATGTAGCCTACAGCTACAGTCTATGGACGTAACTTAACAACAGCTGACTACTGTCGATCCCTCGGACACTGCAGCTGAATCTCGCCTGTTAAATCATTATCGATCGTCATATTTGCACTGACACGACTCCCAGTCAACATTTAATCCACTTATAATGTCTGGAGTTTGAATACTGCCAGAGCCAGTCTATTGACGAGCCTTACCACTCTCCACAAGCCCCATTGTATCGAACTTGGTTGCAGTTCCACGAGAATTCCACTAGGAGTGCTTGCGGGTGAGTGCAGAAAATCGCAAATACTGTTGTATTTTCTGCAAAATCAATATGGATTATAGGTATAGGTAAAGGTAAAGTGAAAATGTTGAGAAGTTTTGTCCTTTCGATTTCGAACAGGTTAGGCTGTTGTTGGCCATAAAACGCTAGCATTCTAATGACTGCTGATTGGTCAGTGACGGACTTGCGACTATTTACGACCAGAGATCCCACCTCATGACACAATAGCTGTAAAACAGCCGAAAAGCTGTTTTATTCCCTTCTGTAACGCTGTTATTATGCACTTTATTAACTTTTAATATTTTTTCAAGCGATAAAGTAACTGTTTAGACATGCTCGGTCAGCCTACCTCTGTCGTCGATCCCGGCCGAGAAAATGATCGCTAGTTAACCTACCCGTAGGTTTTTAGAGGTTTACCACCGGCTGGTTAAATTCTTTTTAGGAGATAAATGTTGGTCTCACCAGTGACGGCTGGTATCAATGGGCTAGTGGGGCTAAGCCCTCCCTGCATTACACAACAAAAGATGAGGAAAAAATATTATATATAGCCTACATTATATTCTCTAAATAACATACAAAAGATTGTTCTAAGTCTTAGTAAAATCGGAACTGGCAACAATATTAAATAGTTTCAAGAAAAACACAGGATATCTCTAAATGGGCTAATTTTAATCAGCCCGAGCTCACCGAGTCTGCTCTCATTCATTTTCCCACTGTGGATGATTGACAGGTGCCATGTCCCGCCCTCGCCATTGACCGACTGTTGGGGCCATGGATGTATTATATTAACTGGATACCGGACCGGAAAATGGCCGCCGTTCATTTCAATGGAAGTTGCTCGCCTGGCGCATACGCCGAAAAAGTTTCTGACTTCCGGGTTTACTTCCGCGTTATGCGGCCCATAGAGCATGCGCAGTTGAGTCACCCCCCATAATGCTTTGCGGTCTCCCATCATGCCCTGGGGCAATGAGAACGAGCAACCGCCGTTCTAGTTTTGGCGCTGCTCGTTCATGTATGAGTTATTGTGGATTTAAGGAATGAGTATTAAGACTTTCACAGGACTCACACGGACTTTAAAACAAAGATAATGATTTAAAAAGTAAGACGACCGATCGTAGGTTTACTACGGTCGTTTATATGATCGTTAAATCGTTTTGACAGTTAATTAATATACATGTTACACTGAAAACGAGTTATAGTCCGAACCTGTAAGCTTAAATCACAATGGAAAATAAATCATAATTAACTGTATTTTTGTTAAACATGACAGAGATGACCACAGAACACCTCAAATAATGTAATGAGGCTTTACTCTTACCTTTTTTATATTGAATAGTATATTTAACTTGCTGCACAGTTCACCAGTTGTACAGGACGTTGGTGGAGGTATTATAAGCTTAGTCACACGTGTTTTGTTTTTATCAACCACAGCTGTGATAAAAGAAAATTAGAGCTCTTTGGCAAATGCATCTTCCTTTTAATAATTGTCTGTACTGGCTGTGTTCATAGTTTCATCATCATCATCATTAAGCCTTCAGGTGGATGAGACTCTTTGTAATTAAACAGTTTAACCTTACAATATTTCCACAACACACAGAATATCAGTGTCCACTAAATACAGCTGTTACAGAACCAGACATTTTAATTAAACACGAATGCCCCAGACACAGTTGCAGATGTTGGATTTGGTAGAAGAAGAAAAAAGTCACAAGCATGTTTGTTTTTTCCCGAACAATTTAATAATATGATGAGTTTAAGTGATCATTTAGCATACTGACACTGAACAAACACACACTGACGACGGTGAGGAGGAGGAGGAGGAGGACGTCCATAACCCGTTACGCAAATACCGCCATTTTTGACATCCCGCAATGCATTGTGGGTATGCACCGATGCACTCTGGGATTGAAAGCGTCCAAACAACACCGCAGCACCGTGCTCCGCGGCACTGACAGACGGGCCATGGCCGCAATGGACACAGAAGTTAACTTTAGTAATATGACGGTTAGACATAAATGTAAACGGAATCAAAATAAAACTAGTGAAACTACTAAATCAACTTGGAGCACGAGCGTTTATAAGAACCAGGCGCATATTTGCAACAGGCTACTTATTTTTGCAATGACCAGCACCCTTTATGCACAGAACAAGGAGGTCACTGCAGGAACACTGGAATAAAACTACTTTAACCCCCGACATATCTTTATTGACATCAGACAATAAATACGACAGCTTGTCTGTGTTACCACGACACAGGAGCTGATCAGAGTAGGGGTGTCAACGTTTACAATTTGTTTTGTGTCTAAGGCTTTTTAATTTCAAACAATTCTTATGCTCAGCACAGAAAATATAATATAATCTCTGTTGTTGTTACTGTTCAAAAGAGTCAGAATAGAAGGAAGGGTCGGATCGAGAGCAGCATTCATTTACAAATTTAATCTAGCCTACACCTTTTCTGAATAAATGTACGGCCACAGCTTAGGCTACCGGCTCTTGGCTCATCATCGGACCGGGCACGACCGGACAGGTTCGGCTCGAAAACATTTACTACCAGGGTTTTTTCTGAATTATAAATATTGAGGCGGCCGCCTCTGTCTGCGTTTGTACGGAGGGAGAGATCAGCTGATCCGCTGCTGTTTACTTTCTCTCTGAGCGTCTCTATGTTAAGCTGAGAGAAGACGCTGCTCACCTGTTGAGCTGAGCGTCAGCAGCAAGTTGATAACCAGCTTCGTACCGTGTTAACTCGGACCGGGGCTTGAGGTTTTGTTAAGATGGAATATGAACACAAAGCCGAGTCTCCTTCGCAGTACAGGCCGGAGGAGTCGGTGTTGTTGTTGTTTTTTTCCCCCCTCGGCCTTTATTCTGAAGGGACAGCTGGAAAGAGACCGGTAGGCTACGCGCAGATAGAGGGGGGAATTGACACGCAGTTCAGGCAACATTATCACCCCTAAAAATATATATTGGTGAGAAATGATCGAGGAGGAGGGGGGGAAAAGACGTGTAAACGACTAGGGATGTCCCGATCACATTTTTTTGCCCCCGAGTCCAAGTCCGAGTCATTTGATTTTGAGTATCTGCCGATACCGAGTCCCGATCCGATACTTTGGCAATGCAGTAAAGTTTTTAATGTAGATCAACTGTATCATCCCACTATTTTTCTGTTCTTTGTGCTCTACTAGGGATGTAACAATATAATCTCACAATAATACTCTACCTCAATAACAAGCCCATGACATTTATTGCAGTATTGTAAGACATGCCATGATATCAAACTCTCAATGTATATTAGCACAGTAGCTCCACAGTATAATATTAATGCCGTTATCCATAAGTCAACAACAAGAACATTTGGTCAAAAATAAAATAGAGCGTCGCTCCTTCTCCCTCCCTCACTCACTCCCTCACCCAGCTCACCTTGCTCCTTCTCCCTCTCTAACTTTAAATAAATACCTGGTTCTGTATCTGCCATCACGCAACACAACGGTAGTTTTTTATTCAACAGTATGAGAAGTTTAACAATGTCCGCGACATCTGCGCGGTCGGTCCGTGTGTCGGTCTCACGTGCGTTACGTCGGACTCGCTCTCAGTAGAAGCTGCAGTGACTGTTGTTGCTGCAGGTGTGTGTAGCGCTCAAACATCAACAACAAGCTGCTTGGAAGTCAGCAGTGAAACAACGCAGCCACACACACACAAACAAACAGTGAGCTGACACGGTGACACGATCGTCTCTCACACTCTCGCAAGCGCCGTCATTTCATATCGTTACTTGTCCGCGACGACGCAGCCACACACACACACCATGGAGCTGTGCGCCACAGACCATGCACAAAACACAAGCACGCTGCACCGAATGCGTCGCTTTGGGTAATGAGCGCACATGACGAACGTCTACAGTAAAAGTAATACATCTGAACGCCCCCCATGCGGCCCGTCTTCGCTTTAGACAGATAGGAAAACCCTGACATGTAGATATGTAATATATCCGATTCCTGATCGGGATGTAACGTCCGATTCCGATCGAGTCTGAAACCACGTGATCGACCCCGATTTCCGATCACGTGATCGGATCGGGACATCCCTATAAACGACTATTGATTTTTCTAAACGGTTATGATTTGTTATCCGTGTACCTGTAGATGTTGACACTCCTAGATCAGAGCTTCTATTAGTCCAGCACAACCTGTCACGTCTCTGTGTGTCTGTGTCGCGAGCAGGAGGAGCCGCTGTTGACAGGTGAGGACGCTATAACACATAGCCTATTACTATTTGGTCATATACAAGGGATGTGAACTAAAATATGTACACGGGTTCGTCATAGCCTATTACAGCGGCTACGGCCGTGATTACGAACCACAGGTTAGAGATCATGTGTCGGGAGGGGGGGCGGCAACCGTGTACACGTTTAAAACGGAAAGCACAGTTTACACGTGTACATATTTTAGTACATGTTCACATCCCTTAATAGAATATTATTGTGTTACAGCGTCCTCACCTGTCAGTCAGCGGCTCCTCCCGCTCGCTCTCTCGCGTGCAGGTGCACACAGACACAGAGACACACAAACACGGGAGCGTGACAGGTTGTGCTGGACTAATAAGGACTGTGTCGTGGTAACACAGACAAGCTGTCGTATTTATTGTCTGATGTCAATAAAGATATGTCGGGGGTTAAAGTAGTTTTATTCCAGTGTTCCTGCAGTGACCTCCTTGTTCTGTGCATAATGGGTGCTGGTCATTGCAAAAATAAGTAGCCTGTTGCAAATATGCGCCTGGTTCTTATAAACGCTTGTGCTCCAAGTTGATTTACTAGTTTCACTAGTTTTATTTTGATTCCGTTTACATTTATGTCTAACCGTCATATTACTAAAGTTAACTTCTGTGTCCATTGCGGCCATGGCCCGTCTGTCAGAGCCGCGGAGCACGGTGCTGCGGTGTTGTTTGGACGCTTTCAATCCCAGAGTGCATCGGTGCATACCCACAATGCATTGCGGGATGTCCAAGATGGCGGTATTTGCGAAACGGGTTATGGTTCTTCCTCCGGCCCCGGTGAAGACGGGGAGCCGCTGCACCGTCAGGACACCACGACACACACTGATGGAGGAGTCTGGACAAGTCTCGGTTTACATTTTACCACCGTGGCATTAATTAAGCCGTAAAATAAATTAACGTTGACGTTGTGAACGAAGCAACAGGTGTTGAACATCAGCCGCGATGAGACACTGTTGACACACACACACAGACACATACAGACAGCATAAATGACTTATCAAGCTAAAATGACTGAAAAATATGAGTTTTACAGGAGCAGTAATGTAAAACAGTCCGGTTTCACGTCAGTAAAAGCAGTCATTACGAGGCGATCTCATCAATTAAAACGTTACGTTTAAGAATACGAGTTGACAAGAGACTAATAACAGACATTAACTATCATAAAGTTAAATTAACTCGATGTGACCAAACAAAAACTCACCTTTGAGCCGTGTTTTCCACTTTTCTGAGTGATTTTAGCACCGGACAGCGTCTCATTAGTTTCAAGCATCCTCGGTCCCGAGACACACGACCGCGCACTGCTGGTGCACGGACACAGCCGTGACGTCACGGCCAGAAATGAGACTTTTCTGTGGCTTTTCTGGCCGTTAGAAAACATTTTGACGGATAAAAAGTCCATGACTTAAAAATATAGAATACAAAGATTAGTAATTAACGGAGGTTACAGCTGGAGGTGTCCTGTGAACAGTTTTACAGGCTTCTCTTTTACTATTGCGGTCTATGGGAAAAATCCTTTCTGGGCCGCATGGGATTTTTTGTTGCAGTACCACGGGTGGCCACTGGGAAAAATCGGCGTGCCTGCTGAGAGGATTACAGGGGGGCTGGTTGGGGCTAATTTCATTCAGCCCACAGGCCGATCGGTTCTGACCAATCAGCAGCGGGCTGACGCAGGGTCAGTGATTGACAGGCGTCATGTCCCGCCCCCTTGGTTAACTTGTCATTGGGGCTAATTTCATTTAGCCCAACACCGCTGTTTTCAGACTAATGACAGGAACCGGAGGAAAAGTAGTGTTGTTGTGGGAGGGAGAAGACAGAAACAGCGGCGCTAGGCGCTAGCATCACAGGTAGCATTAGCATTACTTTACTGCTCTAAACTGTCTTTGCTAACATGAACGAAGTGGAGAATCTAGTTTCTAAACTCACTGGGAGCACCAGACTTAATGACATGGCGATAACAGACCAGAAAGGCCGTCGATATGAGCTGCATATATCGTCTTTTTTTATTTATTTATTTATTTTTTAATTGAGCAATATCGTCGGGTGTGTGTGCGTGCGTGTGTGTGTGTGTGTAAGTGTTTGTGTGTGTCTGTGCGTGCGTACATGTGTGTGTGTGCGTGCGTGCGTGAGAGAGGGAGGGAGAGAGAGAGAGAGAGAGAGAGACTGTGTGTGTATGTGTGAGATAACCAGGTGAAGTTTTTTTTTTTTTTTTTGGACTAGACCCTTACTTAAAGAGGAACTAAACCCCTAAACCACTTTTTTCTGCTGAAAACAAATGTATTTGGGTATAAGGTAGTGTTGTCAGTTGATTCTGGTCCAACTTTTGACATTTTAGTCAAAATATTTCAATTTGGTGTATTTTGTAGTAAAAATGTAGAGTGACTGCCCTCTATGGGTTGAAACACGGCTATTACAATCAAATTTTTCTATTGGCTGAGATGGAGGCAGATGACGTTTTGGAGGCAGCTTTCGTCACCGGCCACCAGCTCCCCGGCCAATCAGCACCGGCTGCTGCCTGCCGCTAACGGTTGCTAGGCACTCTAGCTGCTCTGCTGCGGCTAACGGCTGCTAACAGCTGCCTGGATGGGAATCGTTAGTGCGGCCGGCGCTAACGAGCCGTTAACGAGCTAACGAGCCGGCGGATCGGCTGTAGATGCTGTGTCACGGCTCTGGCGTCCTCTCCTAGTACTAGTGTCCACCATAGACATATAAAGAGTGTCCACGCTACTAGTGCTGTTAGAGTAGCTCGTTAGTAGCTCGTTAGCGCTAGCAGAAGTGTCGATGTGTGTTCATTACTTTTTTTTCTCTTTTGTGTGATTTCGCGGGTGTGAATGGGGCGCAAGGGGGAGGGGGGATCGGAGAGTGCTCCTGGAGTCCCGCCCATAATCAAGGTATTTTTTGAATTTCAAGCTTAGAGCACGTCATCCAAAACTGAGGGGTTTAGTTCCCCTTTAATGCAGTGTGTAGGCCTAGTTAGTTGCTATACTTTTGTGAGATGGGATAACCCTAACTTTTAGCTGTGTTAACCATTTAATGGGTATAATTTATTTATTAGCCCACCCAACTAATTTGACCACCAGCCGCCACTGGGTCTCACTGATGAAATCTAACAATTGTGGCAGTAGTATTAGTTTATTGTTTGAATGAAAAGTGAAGCTTCATGTGTGTATTGGACAGAGAGCAGTGCTGCCTGGGGGCTCTGTAACCTACGTTCACCACATTTACATAAATAAATGTTTTACAATGAACCGATCCTCTGCATTAAAAATGTTTTTTTATTTATTTATTATAAAATGTAATGTTATATAATGTTATATAACATAACGGTCCGTGGTTCCGTAGACGGGCTGGGCGGGCTGCATAGACTGTAAAAGGCGGGCTGTCATTGTGCTCTGAGGCGACTCAGAAATTACCGTAAAGCAGCACCTCTGTGACGTCATCATGTTTTTTGAACAGCTTTTTAGAAGAGAAAAGTGAACTTCAAATTCAATAGTCAGCCAAGTGCATTTTGTTGCTCCCCCCTTTTGATAATGATATTCAAATTACTTGACAAAAAATTATGTCCAGAGAAAAGTGGATTTTTAGGGGTGTATCCCCATTGACTCCCATTCATTCTGCACTCGCCTGCGAGCGCCCCCACATGGACAGAGACATGTTCCGAGAACCCGGAAGTTGGACGAGAGTGGCACTTCTCCTCAATATTAGAAGTTCTATGATACTGCGGGGAAGCTTTCTGTCTTCTTCTCTGTTGTTGGTGTTTCTGTGTGGCAGCGCTACAGCGCCACACACGCTCCACACAGGCCTGAAGGATGTACTACAGCATTTTCCACTGAAAACGCTAGTGTTGCACCGATACCATTTTTTGGCCCCCGATACCGATTCCGATACCCGGCTGTGCAGTATCTGCCGATACCGATACCGTACCGATACCACACAGTTTGGAAAAAAAATATATATAAGAGCTTTTTTTCTTCTAATACTATAATCCAGTAGAACTTTTTTATTGCCTACCTGGTAAAAATGTTTAAGTAACACGTTATTTAACCTTTAAATAATGTTGAAGGTCCAATGTAACCCATTTTTACATTTAGGAACAGTAAAAACACCCCAAACATTTTTCCTCTGACTTGACCAACACAATAGATTTGATACATGAAATGGTCTTTCCTGCCACTATACTATGATGATTACTGTATACATAAATCACAGTAGCATAAACTGATTGGTTGAACTCAGCCTGATGTAAACATTAATAAACTCAGTAACCAATCACACAGGCAACTCCATGCTGTCCATGTGTGTTGTTCAGGGACAGGTCTGAAGACAGAGCTCTGAGGTTGAAGTCTATAATAATGAGATGAGATGAGAAACACCTGTGACAGTGACAGGTCTACTCTGTAGCTTCGTCTTGACCACATGTCAGCTGATCAGCTGCAGCAGAGGAAACTCCGCTGCACTCAGCTGCAGCGCAACAAGCGTTTTTAAAAAAATGTTTTAATTAAGCTCCGGTAGCGACATTTAAATGTGTGCGCACCGCACTCAACTCAACTCAAAAGTACTTTATTATTCCAACTTATTCCAACTTCGTTGCGGAAGGACATCAAAAGTGCAGGTGCAAAAACAACAATCCACCCATACATACCGCAGCCATACCCAACACAATAATAATACACATTCCTACAACCACACATAGTACAAGTACTGAGCAAGTACTGAGCACTGAGCAGCGCACTAGAGGCTGACCTTTTATCGGGATTCTCGCGGATTCGGGAGTCAATTTATTTTGAATCACGTGATCGGGACGTGACGGGAAAAAATGTAAACGGGAGTGAACGGGACCAGGAGTCAAAGCGCGATATTCAAAGAAGCACAAGCCAGGATGGTGCGCTCAAAACGGTCCAAAAGTTTTAAGTGTGTGGACTGATGCACACTACACACCCTCAGTGATCACTGTCGTGGCTACGTAGCAGTGTAGGCTACCTAAATCAACATACCGGTAGGGAAACGTTTTCGGCCAGTCAGACTGACTCAGAGGAGTCAGCTGATGCGGCGGCGGCGTAATCTCCACCTCGCATTAAACAGCTGATGCACACTGCACACCCTCAGTGATCACTGTCGTGGCTACGTAGCGGTGTGTAACCTGTGTAAATCAACATACCGGTAGGCAATTAAACGTTTTCCGCCAGTCAGAGGAGTCAGCTGATGCGGCGGCGGCGTAATCTCCACCTCGCATTAAACAGCTGATGCACACAAGCAAAAAATAAAGAAAGAAAAAGAGAGAGAGGGAGAGAGAAAGGACGAGGAGGGCGTTCATTATCACTAATTGAAATAACAAAACAAGACGGTAGATGTGTTGACGCCACATCTACCGTCTTGTTTTGTCTGTCATTCAGCCTGCAGTGCGCTGAGGGAGAGAGAGGGGAGGGGGGATCTATGATGACTGTGTTCATAGAAAAAAATCGGGAACAGGACGGGATCGGGAGTGATTTATTCGGGATTTGAACGGGACAGGATTTTTTTTTTTACTTTGTCACGGGACCGGGACGGGACGGGATTTTTTTTGCGGGAGCGGGATTGAAAAAACACTCCCGTGTCAGCCTCTACAGCGCACTGCGCACACAAGGGAGAGAGGAGGTGAAAAGAGACAACAACACTGTTACCTGCTAAAACACAGACCAGTGTGTAACGAGTCAAAAAGCCGCCGTCACTGCAGCCTGAACGCAGCTCAAACCGACCCGGTGTCTCAGCGCGGTGACCAAGCTTTGATAATCACACCGGACCCGCGTCGGTTTGGCAGCTCAGTGACGGCGGCTTTTTGACTTGTTACACACTGGTCTCTGTGTTTTAGCGATGAGGCCAGTATACAACAGGTAACAGTGTTGTTGTCTCTTTTCACCTCCTCTCTCCCTTGTGCTCAGTGCGCTGCGCACACATTTAAATAGAGATCCCGCTACTTTATGTCGGCTTGGCTTGTTTACATTTCACAAAAAACTCCTTGAAAAGGATTAACTGCAATTAATTTAATTGTTTACATCCTTACTTGGCTTGGCATGCACTGAACACGTGTGATCACACAGCAGTGAGTGTCGGGCGAGAGAAGACACAAGGCGCAGCGTTCATATTAGTTATCAGTAAATGGCATCGGTGCATCATTTGTTTTACTCGTCGATACCGATGCCAGCATTTTTGTGCCGTATCGGGCCCCCTACTGATACTAGTATCGGTATCGGTGCAACACTAGAACACGCACCAGCCAGCTGTGAGGTTTTTATTAAATCTAATTCTCACCATAGTGACTTTGTGACATTGTATATGTTATATAACGTTATCCACCGTTCCATGTATTGATTATCCGCTGGATTCATTGTAAACAAATGCACATGGCCAGGGCCATGGGTGTGAATTGCAATCTGTCAAAATGATGGATGGCCTCAAATTTTTTCCGTCACCGTTTTAAAAAAACGGTCAATGACGGAAAATATTCAGTTAATGCGACCCCTGGTACCAGGAAACTTTTCAGCTGCAGCTGGTTTAAAGTTATGGTTGGTAATCATGTTCAGAAACACTTTTTGTAATCCTGGGTGAAATGGTCCCTCTATCCTGAGAGTAGTCACTACATTATGCATTCAGAAAAAGTAACGAAAATAATCAGACCTCTGTGGCAGCTGCAGGACTGACAAAACTCTGACCAATCCATGTTTTTCGCTCCGAAAAGGAAAAACCAATCAGATAGATAGATAGATAGATAGATAGATAGATAGATAGATAGATAGATAGATAGATAGATAGATAGATAGATAGATAGTACTTTATTAATCCCTTGGGGAGGGTTCCCTCAGGGAAATTGAGGTTCCAGCAGCAGCCCAGCAATGACCATACATTAAAGGGATAGTTCGCCCAAAATTGAAATTTCACTTATTATCTACTCACCCTCATGTCGACTTGATGCTGCTCATATGTAATGTCCGTCTTGTATTGAAGCCCAGAAATGCGAAATTGTCCCGAAAACAAATTAAAGCAGAAGTAAGCGATCCGGTCGTTTTGGCTAACTTCTTGTCAGCCGATGGAGTTAGCAGTCCCCGCCCTCGTCATGGATCTATTGGTCCTCATCCCTACGTCACCACATTCACGCGCATCCCTTGGCTGCACACACAGCCCTTCATGCCGTTCTCTCTCCTCATTGGATAAAGGTTGTAGGATACAAAGAAAGTTTTCTCCTTGGCTTACAGCAGAGCAGAGTGACTGACAGACCCGTGTTTCGGACCAAACACTCTATATATGTGATTCCCGTCGGAAGATATAACTATTTAAGACTTATATTAACACAAATATTCCGCTTACTTCTGCTTTAAATAAGTCTATTTTTCAAACTTGTTTGTGGCGGAAGCTCCTCTTCCCGGTTCGTCCAATTTGGACGAGCTGGGACGAAGCTTCCCCTACAAAACAAGCTTGAAATATAGACTTATTTAATTTTTTTCGGGACAATTTCACATTTTGGGGCTTCAATACAAGACGGACATTACATACAAGCAGTATGGAGGTATTTGGATGTTTTTTGGTCTGTCTATTTGTTATGAAGACAGTTGGTATCCATTTGCAACTGTTATATGGACATGCACTGCTGCGCCGAGACCCCCTGTAACTCAGAGAAGCCACGGAGGACTCTGAAACTTCTCCCAGCCCTTAGTCGACATAGCCCCCCCCCCCCCCCCCCCACAGGACACCACGGAATAAAATAGAACACTGGCGACCACAGTCTGGTAGGGCTGCCACAAACGATTATTTTGATAGTCGACTAGTCACCGACTATTTTTTTTCGATTAGTCGACTAATCGGATCATACGTAAATTGAATGTAAAACATCCAGCTTATCGCACCAGCATGCAGCTGCTCTTATATACCATCATTAGCTTTCAGCTTGAAGTGTTTAAGGTATATGCTAACTAAAAATAGAGACAATTAAGATGATAGTTCATTAAGCTTTTAATGAAATATGCAGCTTGTAGCAACAAACAATTATTTAACTGTAGCATAAAGTGCAAACAGCTGATGACGGACAAGAGAGGTAGAGAGAGAAAAGAGAGAGAACACCTGTACTAACTCACCTAGAGTGAGCGGCACGTGTGTGTGTGGTGGGCGGCTGCAGCTGCGGGTGCGTGTGTGGAAGGTGCTGCAGCAGTTTTGAGTGAAAAACAAAGTAAAAAAAAACAAAAAACGACGCGTTGACTATTAAAGGTGCTTGAGGCAAGATCGAGGAATAAAACTCAGTAGCGATACAACGGCCGTAGCCGTCAGGGTTACTGCAGCCATCAGCCAAGCTGGTGCGGGAGCGTGCATCAACTCTCCACAGCAGCAGCTGATGCTGTTACAGTGACACTGTGGCTGAATTGGAAACGGCGTAACGTTACTATACCAGTGTTTTCCACTTATCAGCTGCCACAGTTTGGTTTGTGTCCACTGCAGCAGTCTCTCACAGAAAAAAAGAACAGCTTTCACTATCTCTCATCTCTGCCAGTCAGCCCCTCTCCCTGCTGTCTCACGACACAGACACAGACACACACACACACACACACACGCACGCACGCACACGCACGCACGCACACACTTAGGCTACACACCTGGCTGTTAAAGCAGATATCATCGGCACGGCCGTTTCGGCTAATGCTGTGTTCAAGGCAGGCTTTTGAAACCGTAAGTTACAGCTTCAAGTCACAACTACGACTTGGTAGCGTTCCAGGTAACCCGTAGCTCGTGTTTTTACCGTCCTGTTGTCTGTGAAAGTTCCCTATAACGGCCACTCGTAACTTCCGACCCGTGAACTCGTACCAGATCGAACTGGTATGACTTCACAGGAAGGAAAAACACAAAGTACGAGTTTCCTTGAACGCACCATGAGTTAGCAGCCCCCGCCCTTGTCAGGCATCAATTGGTCCTCGTGCTACGTCACCACATTCACGCGCATCCCTTGGCTGCACACACAGCCCTTCATGCCGTTCTCTCCCCTCATTGGATAACACTTGTATCCCACAAGGAAAATTTTCTCCTCGGGTTACAACAGAGCAGAGTGACGGAGAGACTCGTGTTTAGGCTGAAATACTTCATGTAAGTGATTGCTGACGGAAAATAGGACTATTTAGGACTTATATTAACAAAAACATTCCACTGATATCTGCTTTAATAAACAGTAAATGCGCCGTGCCGCGCTCATTGTACAGTGCTCAATTTACCGCGACACCGGGAGGTTGACCGCCCAGGCATCAGGTCAGCACAAAGGCCGCCGCCGCCGCCTCTGTGAGCCGCTGCTGCCGCTCGGCTGCTCTAGTGGCTCTGCACCTCCGAACACGTCGGAGAATTTCCTTACAGGCGTTGTTTGGATAAACTGACCACGGATGAATCAATCGGCTCATTGTAAAACTATTTATTTATTTATTGAAGTAGCCTAAATATGGTGATTTTTGTACGTACAGAGAGCCCCAAGGCTGCGCTGCTCACACACACCTGAAGCTTCACTTTTCATTCAAATGAACTAATGCGACTGCCACTGTTAGTTCATCCAGCATTTATCTCCTAAAAACAATTCAACCAGCCGGCAGAAAACCTCTAAAAACCTGTGGGGAAGTTACTCGGCTGGTTTTCTTCCCTGGGAGGAGGACAGCTGTTGCACGGCCGATGAGCTCAGCTCCCCGCCTGCAGCCTCTGTGACGAGCCGCTGCTGCTGCTGCGTGTGTGTGTGGCTCTGCACTCCTCCGCAAAATGTCGGAGCAAATCTAGTACTTACAGACGTTATTTGGATAAACTGACAACAGATTGGGAATCTAAACTGTCACTTTCTCGCATGAGAAAATATTAAAATGTAAGAAAGTGACGTTATTTCTCTACTCGCTGCTCACATGACTGTTCAGGCTGCAAGACATCCGCCGACCGCTGGGCGCAAGCGGAGGAAAGCCGAAGCTGTCGAGGACGCGCATGCAGCGTCATTTGACGTCACATCCGTGGACAGCACAGGAAATTCGGACCCAGAATTGCGGCGCATTATGCAGCACACAGCCTGTTCAAGGCAACGGAGAGATACGCGAGTGGGCTCATTCTTTTTGGTTTTTAACGCTTCATCGCCCATTAGCAGTAAAAAACTTAAAACGCATGTGAATTTCTTGCCTCATGAACCTTTAAATTAGTTGTCGACGATTTTAATAGTCGACATAATCGTGACTAGTCGACTAATCGTGGCAGCCCTACAGTCTGGTAAAACATGCACAGGAGTTTCCAGGTATTCAATGTCAGCTGGACCAATATAAACGGGAAGAAAAGAGCGACTCCGAGCGAGGTGAAATTCACTGGAATCGCTTGAATTATGTTATCAGAGCGATCTGTTGAATTGTGCCAAACTGACGAGTGACTGCAGCTGAGTGACAGAGCGATTTTTTTGGAGCGGCACGAGCGACAGCGACAAAAATAAAAGCTCCAGTGTGAACGCACCGTAACTGCTCCTGAACCAACAGAGTGTTTGACCTGAACAGTCCCAGAGACTGTAGACACCTGTTGAGATTGGACACACTAATAACAACACAACAACAACAATCAAACCATGTCCACTGCTCAGAGACATTCGTCTCCCAGCGTCTCCAACCAAGGAGGAAATAAGAGACAGAAATCAGGCGGCACCATCAGGTCTCTGTCTGGTCAGATATTGATGATCAATAATCAGCTCAGTCTCTCTGAGATCCTGATCTTGTCCTGATGAGATCTGTTGTTGTGTTGAGGAGACAGTAAATCACAAGTGTGACATCCAGATGTCATCACTGTCCAGAGGCCTGGAGCTGTCAATCAGAAGAGAGTGAGTGTAGTGAACAGTGTAATAATCAGTGTTTGTGGCTGAATGTGTGTGTGATCAAACAGCTGTTTTCAGACTGTGTGTGTGCTGCTCAAACACGTCTGACTCCAGATCAGATGAAGCCACAAAGTGGCTCCTTAATGAAAGTCTCCAGCAGCTGGAGCTTCACTTCCTGTCTGAGTCCATGTGCTCTGAGCTGAGCCTGGTTCTCTCTGCTCTACAGTTTCTCTGCTTCCTCTGGACTCTGACTTCAAGTCCAGTAAAAATGTGTGGACAGGTTTGATGGAGCTCAGGACTGGTCCTGAGGACGGCTGCTTTGTTCCACATGATGTGACTGATCTCAGTGAGTCAGTGTGTTGCAGCTGATCTGTGTGAAGAGCAGAGAAGAACAGAGTCATTGATCATGAGATCCTGATCCGTCCTGTCACTGTGATCAGATGGTTTCTATTAGAGCTCCTTCATCCACTCACTGCTGCTGTGGCTCCTGTGGAAACCTGCTCACAGCCTCATTCTTCAGCTTCCTGGGGAGTTTTCTTCAAACAAACACAAGTTGTGTTCACACTCTAGCCGTTTTTCCACTAAAATTAGCGGGTCGACGCGGGTTTTTTAAATGCGGGTCGACCCACTAACAATCGGCATTTGGCCCCTTTCCCATTGACCAAAATGAGCCGAGTCTGACCCCCCGCTGAGGGATCAGACAGAGCATAAACCAGTCGCCCCGCTCTCATCCGCGGTGCAAGAGACACACACAGTCATGCCACAGCCGCCCGCTGCGGAGTGTCCGTCCGCCGAGGCAGACTCTCTGGCTGGCTGACCTGGAGCACCAGGACCGCGGAGGACAGAGAGTCTGCTGCGGCCGGATGACGGACGTCCACAGACTGTCGCTTCTTTTCTTTTCTTTTTTTCAATCGTTTTTGGTCAGTGTCTTTTGATCCCAGTCTCGGATGAGAGCAGAGCGGAGCAGAGCTTTGTTTTGGTACGTGATATGAGACGCGACCGGCGCGATGACGTGGCGTCACATAACGCTCAACGTCGTCACGTAAATTAGCGGGTTGACGCAGGTCTGGCGTTCCCACTGCAAGCCGATCGGAGCCGAGCCGATTAAAGGCGATTTTAACCGCGGGTCGACGCGGCTCATTGCGCCTTTCCCACTGCCACCAAAAGCCGATTGTTAGCGGGTTTAAACGGGTTTTTTGGCCAGTGGGAAAGGGGTATCAGTGTTTCTCACTAAACTCACTGTTTCACTGAGCTCTAACAAACATGTTGAGTGTGTTTCCTTCCTCATCAAACACTGAAACCATCCACTGTTCACAGCTGCACTCTTCTTCTTCTTCTTCTTCTACTTCCTCCTCCTGTTGTGTCTTCATCTTATTTGCTGTGACGTGTGTTTTGCAGCTTGAGAGTCAGAGTGAAAGTGTGTGTCTGACACTGCAGTGACATCACATGGAGAAAACACATGATGAAGTGTTTCCTCCTCGTCTCCTCCTGCTCTGTATCATCACTAGATAAAGACTCCAGCTCCTTCTTCTCTGTGCTCAGTGTTCATCCATACATACCAGCCTCCATGTGAACACAGTGATAAAACAGTGTGTGTGTGAGAGCCATGTAATGTCCATGTGTGCATGCTGACAGAGAACGTGCTGCTCTGACCCCCCTCCTCCTTTCAGGGTGCAGCCTGCTGGAGTCAGATTCCTGACACCAGGTCCATGGAGATGTAAGTGTGTTTTTACTTTGAGCAGCACATTCAACCATCTTCACACTGTCACATCACTGACGTCATGAGTCTTCATCAAACTGTCAATAACTGATCACATGATCAATAACTGCAGCTGTGTCTTGTTCTCTCCATCAGATTCCTGTCGACTCACAATCGACACAAACACAGTGAACACAAACATCAAACTGTCTGACAACAACAGGAAGGCGACACATGTGGAGGAGTATCAGTCATATCCTGACCATCCAGACAGATTTGACCTGTGGCCTCAGCTGCTGTGTTCAACTGGTCTGACTGGTCGCTGCTACTGGGAGGTCGAGTGCAGAGGAGACGTTCGTATATCAGTGAGTTACAGAGGAATCAGGAGGAAAGGAAACAGTTTAGACTGTGTGTTTGGAAGGAACAATCAGTCCTGGAGTCTGGACTGCTCTGATGGTCGTTACTACGTCAGGCACAATGACAGAGAGACAGACATCACCACCTCCTCCTCCTCCTCCTCCTCCTCCTCCTCCTCCTCCTCCTCCTCCTCCTCTGCCTCTAACAGAGTAGCAGTGTATGTGGACTGTCCTGCTGGCTCTCTGTCCTTCTACAGAGTCTCCTCTGACTCACTGATCCACCTCTACACCTTCAACACCACCTTCACTCAACCTCTGTATCCTGGGTTTGGACTCTTCAGGTCCAGTTCTGGTTCCTCAGTGTCTCTGTGTTGAGTGAATCAGAGTCTCCTCCTGTCACAGAAACCTTCTCACTGTTGAACAGACAGTTCAGTCTCTACATGTCTGTCTCTGTCTCTCACTCACGTTTTCACATTCATAGATTAAAATCAGTTGATTTTTAAAAATATTTCCTAAATGATTCTTGTAAACTTCTTCTCTTCCTTTAAAGATGGATGATTCATGTTCAACTTTACAGGCTGTTTGTGAGCTGGTCACAGGTAAACAGACAGAACAATAAACACAACTGGAAACAAACATAATGTTGTAGAGACGCTGAATATAATGAATTACATGTGATTTCTTTTTCTTTGTGGTTTTACTGAATCATTACTGCATTTCCTGCTGATGAGCTACTAATCCTACCAGCTAATGATTTTTTCTGTTAACATGCCACTGAGATAATTATTAAACTGTATTCATCTTTGTCCTGTAAATAATCTGATGTGAAATAATTAAAGCAGATATCAGTGGAATGTTTTTGTTAATATAAGTCCTAAATAGTCCTATTTTCCGTCAGCAATCACTTACATGAAGTATTTCAGCCTAAACACGAGTCTCTCCGTCACTCTGCTCTGCTGTAACCCGAGGAGAAAATTTTCCTTGTGGGATACAAGTGTTATCCAATGAGGGGAGAGAACGGCATGAAGGGCTGTGTGTGCAGCCAAGGGATGCGCGTGAATGTGGTGACGTAGCACGAGGACCAATTGATGCCTGACAAGGGCGGGGGCTGCTAACTCATGGTGCGTTCAAGGAAACTCGTACTTTGTGTTTTTCCTTCCTGTGAAGTCATACCAGTTCGATCTGGTACGAGTTCACGGGTCGGAAGTTACGAGTGGCCGTTATAGGGAACTTTCACAGACAACAGGACGGTAAAAACACGAGCTACGGGTTACCTGGAACGCTACCAAGTCGTAGTTGTGACTTGAAGCTGTAACTTACGGTTTCAAAAGCCTGCCTTGAACACAGCATTAGCCGAAACGGCCGTGCCGATGATATCTGCTTTAAGCAATATATATTGATATATTGCTTATATGTTGCTTTTATAAAATGGTTACCAATAAAGACAATATGAAAGAGGAATACGCAATCAATTTCATGTAGTTTTTATTCAACCAGAAATATTATCTAATAAAATTGCCCCACTGTGAAAAAAATAGCCCCATCTCTCCGGACGTTAGCTCCAAGTTAGCTCTGCATGTCGTCTTTTCCTCCTCTATTTGTAATAATCTGACGATGTGTGGCTGGTTGCTAGTTTGCTGGTAGGAGGTAAAGCTAGAGGAGGACGCCACAAAATAAATGCGCTGGTAGGATTTATATGATCTGAAAACTGATCTCAGGCACATTTGGTCTTTACATTGATTAAAGGAAAAGGTTATTCTACCTCTTTATTTTGGCATTCCCACATAGGCTGTATGAACATATCACACCACCTATTGCCATTGATACGTGTGATAAGTGACATGTAAAAAAAATCCTCATGTGGGCAGAGATCTTAAAGCAGAAGTAAGTGGTCCGGTCGTTTTCGCTAATGCTACGTTCCAGGCAGGCTTTTGAAATCGTAAATTACAGCTTCAAGTCACAACTTACGACTTTGTAGCGTTTCAGGCAACCCACTCGTGTTTTTCCGACCTGTTTTACCGGTGAAAGTCACTATAACGGCCACTCGTAACTTCCGACCGGTGAACTCGTACCAGATCGAACTGGTACGACTTCACGGTCGGAAAAATACGAGTTTCCTTGAACGCACCATAACAGTCCTCGTCCCTACGTCGCCACATTCACGGAGTCCCTTGGCTGCACACACAGCCCTGCATGCCGTTCTCTCTCCTCATTGGATAAAAACTGTAGGATACGATAAATGTTTTCTCCTCGGCTCAGAGCAGAGCAGAGTGACTGACAGACCCGTGTTTCAGTCCAAACACTCTATGTAAGTGATTGCTGTCGGAAGATATAACTATTTAAGACTTATATTAACACAAATATATCACTTACTTCTGCTTTAACCCCCCAATGTTTAACCCAAAGTTACGCCTATGATGCCCCCCGCTGGTCAAAACAAGACACCACACCAACAGACACAAAAGCTGTTTTTAATATTTTATTCATGTATAAAATACATAATCTCTAATCTCTCTGCAACAAACGAAAGAAACAAATGTAACAGTTTGGGTTTAACCATTTGTGTGTGACGACCTTCACACTAAAACGTCGATAATAATAATCAATTATTTGATTTTCCTAAAGCTTTTACCTAAACCTTAAACCTTACCTTTCCATGGAGTTTTTCCTCAGTCGAATTTTTAAAACACTTTAAAAATTCGAATATGATTCGAATATTTAACATAAGATGGGTTAGAAATTCGAACCTGATTTTGGGGGAAGATTGACAGCCCTACTGTCTAAGGACAGAGGATGTTGTTACGATGCCATGTAAAACCCTTTGAGACAAACTGTTTGTAAAAATGGGCTATACAAATAAAATTGCCTTGCCTTGCCTAAAATCTTCTGAGTTCAGAGTTAATTCTCTCTTAAACCAAACACGGATCATAACCTGATCAGACCTGAACTCATCAATAGCCCAATCACCAATCAATAGACGAACAGTGAAAGTGAATCAGAGTCAAACAGCATTGAGTTCAGACGTGAGGTCATCGATCAGTGACCTCATCATGAACAATAAACAGAAACTCTGAGGTTGAACCTTTGACCTTCAGTCAGACTGACGATCTGAACTTTCTCTTAAAGACACAGTGAACGTTTCTTTGTGAGGTCATGCGACGTTGTGATGTCATCACTCCTCCAGGCTGCCGTCGCTGAGCAGGAAATGAGGTCTGACCAGCGACAGCATGGGGCCCCTCGGGGCCCCGGCCAGACAGTACGCCTCGTCCGGCCCGACGCCCCGAGACCGCAGCGTCCTCAGCGCGGCGCAGCAGCTCTCTCTGCCGCCGCGCGCCGTCACCATGACGAAGCTGAGCGGGCTGTCGACCATGCCGAACCTCCGCCGCATCTCACCGAGCCGAGCCGACAAACTCTGCAAAAGGAGAGAGACAGTGAACGCAACCTCCAGGTCAGAGCAGAGGACGACCAGACAAGGCCGTTTTATTTGTATCGCCCGTTTTTACAAACAGTTTGTCTCAAAGGGCTTCACATCCCATCATAACAACATCCTCTGCCCTTTGACCCTCACATCCACTGAGGAAAAACTCCATGGAAAACCCTTTTAAAGGACAATTCCAGGCGAATTCAACTCGGGGGTGTATGTTCCTAACATTTTAGGTCTAAAAGAAGGAGTCTGAAGATTTTCAGTTTAGTTGCTCCTGTTTTGTGGTAGTTGTGTCTGTCCCCACATCGCCACGGCAGCAATGAATGGGAGCGGATGCTTCTAGTGTACATTTTTTTCCACAGACAGCGTCAGGTGGCTACTCAGTAGTACTCAAGTTATTTTTACTTGAAGCAAGTCAAGAGTTGATATTCCTGTGTTTATGACACAAATGGTAGCTTTCCCACTGTACCTGAACACACCGAGCACATCAACTTGGGTCTCGCGCGAGACTCCGGGAGACTTTGAATTAGATCTAGTTTTACAAACATGTCGGCTTGCTTGAAGTAAATAAACTTCTCGGTGCATGTTTGAGTCGCCATCTGACGCTGTCTGTGGAAAAAAATTGCGGCTTTGAGAGATGGAAACAGCTTAAGCAGCGGAACTTGCATCCGCTCCCATTCATTGCTGCCGTGGCGATGCGGGGACAGACACAACTACCACAAAACAGGAGCAACTAAACAGAAAATCTTCATATTCCTTCTTTTAGACCTAAAATGAAAGGAACATACACCCCCGAGTTGAATTCACCTGGAACTGTCCTTTAAAAGGGAAAAACTGGAGAAACCTCAGAGTGAGCAACAGAGGAGGGATCCCTCCCCCAGGACAGGCAGTAGATGTCGTATACAGACAAGTTTATACTGTATACAAACAGTTTATAACATGGAATATGGGAAAGGTTAACAAGAGCTGATGAAAGAGGCAGCTGGCGGCGGCGGCGGCGAGTAGCTACCTGAGCGGCCCGTTGACACGCCGACGCCGGGCTGACGTCGGGCTGGACGACCGCGTCGCCACAGAATAAAACTCTGAGCTGCTCAGACGAACAGGAAGCCGTCTGCTGGTCCAACAGCGCCGAGAGGACGCCTGGACCGAGGACAAGGAGGATTCACCTTCTGACACCACACTCACCAATACACCGTCAATACATGATTAGAGCTGCAACAATGAATCAACTAATCAAACTATAATTGATTATTAAATTAATCATCAACTATTTTGATAATCGAATAATCGGATGGGTAGTTTTTTTTAAAGGGACAGTTCAACATTTTGGCAAATAGGCCCATTGCCATAATCCCTTTAGTCATAGCAGTAGGTTCGTTACCTTTAATTGTCGGTGCAAGCTATTTTTAGAACGGCGGAGCAGAGCCGCGAGCTGCTCAAAGCTACGCTACGGAGGATCATGGGATTTCTTGGTTTCCCTCATCAACCTCATCAAATACACAATCCAACAACTCCAAAACGCTCTGGTGGACAAGTTGTGACCTGCACATTCACCACGCTATGAGATAATAACACAACGTTACCACACAGAGTTGTTTTAGAGGTAAATGCAGAGACTGCTTGATGAAAAACTGTCCCTGAAGGCAACGTGCATCTGCGGTTTTGCATTTGCCTCGAAAACAACTCTGCACTGACAATTAAAGGTAACAAACCTACTGCTAATAAGGGATTATGGCAATGGGCCAATTCGCCAAAATGTTGAACTGTCCCTTTAAGAGAAAAAAAGTCCAAATTCTTTGATTTCAGTTTCTTAAATGTGAATATTTCTGGTTTATTTGTTCCTTTATGACAATAACAAACAATAAACTGAGTCTCTCTTTGGTTTGTGAAGAAAACAAGACATTTGAGGACGTCGTCTTGTGGTTTGGGAAACACTGATTTGGCATTTTTTAACATTTTATTGACCAAACAACTAATCGATTAATCGTTTATATAATCAACAGATTAATCGATGACAAAAATAATCATTAGTTGCAGCCCTATACACACTTTTAATCATCCTGCTGTGAAAACGTGGCGTCGTCGTGGTGACGTCGTCGTGGTGATGAAGAAGAGACGAAGCCTCCTCACCTTTCTGCGACGCCTGCGACGCCTCGTCTCTGTCCGTCGTCAGGAACAGCTGCACGTTGTTGTCCAGCAAACAGTCGGTGAAATCCTCCTCAGCCGAGAAACAGAAGCTGCCGACGTCCAGACCTGCAGCAGAGCGACGGTGACCATGACGATGACGATGATGTCACAACAGGAAGTGAACACTGACCCGTCACTGATCGGATAAACTCTTAAAAAGTTAAATTACCGTAGCGTCTGGTGCTGCTGATGATGCGGGAGCTCTGCTGCTGCTGCTGCGCATCAGTGGTCACCATGGCGACGTCAAACAGCAGCGTCTCCGTGGGATTCGCCTCCAGCAGACGCTGATTCACTCTCTGCAGAGCCTGATGGGAAACAAAGTCCAGCCCTTCATGTGTCGTCTTCAAAACAACAGCTCACACATTGTTCCCTCTGTTGTCGGGGACTATTTTCTGTGGCGGATTAATTCACATTTGGTGAAATTTAGGTGAGATTCGGTGAGATCAACTTCAGAAACTGAGGAATTTTGGTTATTTATCTATTTATTGACTCGTTATTTATTCGACTGTGATTGTTACAATGTGGTGGTGCTTTTAACCAGAAGGAGGAGGTGAAGAAGGTAAAGATAGATAGATAGATAGATAGATAGATAGATAGATAGATAGATAGATAGATAGATAGATAGATAGATAGATAGATAGATAGATAGATAGATAGATAGATAGATAGTGTTGAGGCTCTTGTGAAACGTCTAAAATGTAAAACAGACAGGAAGTAGGAAGAGGAGTGAAGAAACATCTGGGAACGTCTCTTCAAATCTTATTTCTTCTCGATCATCTGGATTTAGTTCTGTCTGAGAAGCTGCTTGACTCAGAGTGTGAGTTTAGAGTTGGAGAGTTGTATTTATTTTATGTTTTTCCATGAATGTAAAGTGTTTAATCATCATATTGCTGAAAAAAGAGACAGTTTTCATTGTGCAACGAGTTCAGTTTCACTACAGCTGAGTGAAAATCTGACAGTTCATAGATGCTGTTGTATTAAATAGTTGAACAGCAGTGAGATCGATGATGAAATAAACACATTAACTCCTCCACACACCTGCAGCAGCGGGAAGGCCACGCCCTCTTCGTACGCCTCTTCACCATCGGCTCCACCTTCGAACACCGACCGAGACGTCACGGCAACGACCACCGCACGATCAGCATCTTTCTGCAGAAGGAACACAGGACATGAGTTATATACGTATAGTGATAGGAAATGTAAATCACATTATTGGATATTGATTATTGAGTCGTTCCATAATGTGACAGTGAAGGTGAAATGAGCATCAGTACAGTTTCATCTTGTCTTGACCTACAAAAACACATCAAATATGTTTATATGTTTTTTTTTTTATTGTGTCGATAAAACAAGTTTCTTATGTGCTGATAATATTTTTGTTTTATATTATCAGATAAATGTGGTGAAGTCAAGACTTTTCGGTTTAACTGTAGTAGAGTATAAAGTACCAGAAATTGGAAATACAGAACTAGCATGGACATGGATTTTTTTGTTTATTTATTTGTTTCATTCATTGAAGAAATAAAATAAAGAGTTTAACCAGAGACCTTCTATTTGGTTTGACACAAAAAAATAATGCAACTTCTGAATGAAAGGGGGCAGAAAAGCAAACTGACCTTTTAGACATCATTATAAAACATTTTAACTTCTGTTTTCTAAATCATAAAGATCTTAAAATATAATTCTGCCTCGTTTTCTCTCAGTCTTTGCAGAAACTGACCTGAATTTCAGCCTCTTATTCATCGATCCGGATCTCCACTAGAAAACGTGCAAGTTCACATTTACGTCACTAATCTGCGACAGAAGTGTCACATGTAAATAAATGATTGTGGTTGTTTAGAAATAATTAGGTCTCGCTCCTCAAATCGGCGTACATTATATAATCTATGCATTTATATTTTAATATTTTAATCACTTTCTAATCTCTCCCGGTCTGATGGAACTTGTGCAAGATGAATCAGTTTGGATTTTAGTGCAACGTGTGGCTGCATGGATTTTATTTCTGTGCCGAATTGAACATAAGTCACTCACGTCTCAAACTATGAGCTTTAATTGATGTTTGCTTCAAAAAGAATATTATTATACTTAAAATAATGATTATTTAAACGGAGTCTGGTGCACAACTCTGATAAACAGCCTCACTCCTCTGGTTTCTGTCGGAGTTCTTCTGTGTGAAATTCAGATCTCTCGTTGTGTTTGTGGGTGTGAGACAGCCCATAATAAGCTGCCTCAGCCCCAGGTGAGTCTCTCTTAACTTACCTGCTTCACGTCCGTGTTCTGCACCGTGGAAACCATGTCAGCTGCGGCGCCTTCACGGCCTCGACAGGTTAAAGTTTCTTTATCTTTACCTGTTCACGGACACAACGACACCGTCACCACAGCAACAACAACAGCAGCAGCAGCAACTGTAGCTGTGTCCCAATTCACTCAAATCGCACACTTCTCTTAGTGCACTGCACTGCACTCAAATTTCGACAGGTTAGTACCGTCTCAAATCAAACACTGCTGCTGCGCACTTACCGGAAATGACTCGACAGCTGCTTCTTCTATTTTTTAAATTCTGATTGCAACCATAGCAACCGGCCGTTGTAGCCCTATCGCCGACACTTGACAGCGCTTTTTGCCGATCAAAACGAGCTATTAAGTTGTGTTTTATTGTGTTAGTGTGGTATATTGATGTGTTGATGAAAAGAAGGGATCACCGCCGACACGTCTTCACTTGTGTTCAAAAAGAAGTTTATTAACAAGTAGAAGAACAGTGTACAAAAATGCCGAATCCTGAAGCATCCCTGGTGCCAAAGTGGGATCTTCTTCTCTAAGGCTCAAAACCATGATCTTATATACTTTCTAACTCCAAAACTCCACCTTATATCTTATCTTATATCTTATCTATATCTTATCATGACAGGCATTACGTGTTCTATAAATGTTTAACATACACAGTTCATGTCTGTCGTTTATGGACATGAGACAGGATCCAACCTATAGAGTTTACGACCTTGCATAAGATAACCTTATGCAAGGCTGTCACGGGAAAAATGTGAACAACAGGACACACATAAAAAGAAGAACATAATACATGATGTTAAAGCTAAAAGTTCAGGTGAATAATATACTACATATTCCCCCCTTCGAGGCTCGTAGAGTCTCGACACAAAAAGATATCATACACTTTAATGATTAACATAATGAAACTAACAGATACACAAATATATATTTTGCTAACAACAAAACAATAATTAGCAATAAAACAATTCGTGGAGTGTGAGAGCGAAAACCTGCCAGGCAGCCAATCTTTCTTAAAATTTCCATCAAACAATCAAGACAGGAAATTCTCTCACGGTCCCTCTGCCTTAGGCAACCACTTTTTAGTACTCCATACCAATCAAAAATAAAGAATTCTTAAAGCTTATATGACATAACACAAGTAGATACATATGAAGACCTCAGACAAATAAAATCAAACAATATCCAATTTCAGGCTGGTCAACCCATCGGATCCTCCATTGGAACTATCCCTGCCTAACATTACTCTTCCTAAACGTCAAAAAGAAAAGAAAACATCTGAGGTTTCAATATATCCACTTACTAGCAAAAACATATCATGGACAATAGCAAACTTACATACATGAAAACATGAAAACATAAAATCACATTATCAAGACACTGCAGCTCCTTCGCAGCGTCCGGTTCCCATTGTAGACTTCATTAGTTCACATTCAGTCCATTCTTCACTGTCCACAATCAGATACATCTTTTCAGGAACTCAGGGTCCCTGAAGAATCACTCTTATGGTTGTCTTCTTCCAATATCATTCTAAAAGGACAGAAATCACACAGCAGTATCTTTTGCAACAAACAACAAATACAAATTAAAACATCAAACGCATAAACACATCACACTTAAATCCCTATAGTTACAAAATCAATTTTCTTTTAATTTTATCCACAGACTCTCATCCATTATCTAAGAATGTTCAATCTAGAAGTCCTCGTATATGACTTTTCTAGACAAAAACTTGGCAAAAACCTTGCACATTTTTTGACAAAACTTGGTTAACTTGACAAGTGACTGAGCATCCACCTGGTTATAACCCAATCAATCTATTTAAACAAATAAAATCCATACTATAACCTCCCCCCTTGCAACATGGGCCAACCCATGTGCTTCTTGAATCGTCAGACCTAAAAGGTCAGTGAGCACTATTAGCAATCCTTCATGATTCACCAAAGACCAATAGAATCTTAAGTGTCACCTCGGTCTATCCATAACTATTTCTTTATTTCAAGAACAGCTTCCTGTTTGTAATTGTCTCAACTATCTAAGGTAACCACACAACTTCATATTGTGTAAATTAAGCTCTTTGGATATACTGTATGTTACTGCAATAAGTATAGTAAGCTTGCTAAATTTCTCATTTTTACTTGTATTATTTAATTATACGTTTTGCACTGGAACTTCAAAAGGCAGCAGCCTCACACATTGGCTCAAATTGGGCCGTTGACCTGAGTGAGTAGTGGATCCCACACTTACGCTGGATACACACAATTTTCTTAACATGTCATGTTCTGTCCTATTTCATTTTAGTATGAGAAAGCCAGTTTTGTGGATAATTGAGTGAGACTTGTAGGATTTTTTTTTTCCCAACAGTAAACCAACTAATCAACATTCACCAACACAATGAGTTTAAACATACTAGAAAGATTTGTTATGCAGGCCTACGCTTCATTTTATTACACTATGGCAATAACAATAATTCTTAACTGTATAAAGGAAAAGATGGAGAATGAAAACAACAACTGTTTAGACTTCAGAAATTATGCTCATACTACATGTTACTGCCAAAGCAGTGCAATTTTACTTTCTTTACTTTAGCATCTGATGCATGTCAGTTTGGTCAATAAATGCTAAACTACAACTTATGAATTCTATGAGGTTTCATTACTATCAACAGAAATCAAAACAATATGTTGGAACTATTTATTTATTTGTAGTATTTAGTGCTCTTTAGTTTAGTATTTTGTTTAGTGAGTATTTAGTTTTGGTTATTCTTAATCAATTTATTTGATTTCATTATGATTAAATTTCTATTAGTATTCTAGTTTATTATTTGTTTACTTTAGGTGTTTCTTGGTTATTATATGTGTTTTGTTTCATTTGGACACGGTAGGAGGGCACCTGAAGTTATATAGGTAAGCTATCGGTAAGGGACCAGCATGCACCTGAGTGGGCAAATGGTTTTTTACCGGAGCGGGAGAGGCACCGGAATTTTCTTTGTTCTTTGTTTGCTCGCTTTTTGGTTAAATAAACCACGCTTTTTGTTGAAATTGGACATTTGTTTGGACATTATGTTTTTCCCATCCGCGTACACAACTTATGGTGCAACAGTGGTCCTTTGATTAGTATAATTTGAAGTTTGATTTGATACTTTTATTTGTTTGACAATCGGCTACTACACAATATAACACGAGTGTTGAGAAGTGGCTGTTCAACACTGCAACATTTACCTCATTCAGACAAGTATAAGTCAAAATATGTCCTTATCCTGATGTTGATATTTTACCCTGCACTTCCTAAATGTTTACATCTTGTTTTAATAATATGCCAGCCAATGCAGTGGACAGTTGAGACGTAGAAGGAGAACAAATTAACTGGTTTTAATGCTAGTGTCATCACAGAACACAAAGCATCTCTTCCCAAAAGTACAGATAGGTGTATGCTCCTGATACCAGTATAGGTATTGTAGTTTTTTGTTTTTTGTAACAGAGCTCAATTAATTTTGTAAGAGGTACCAACTGACACCTCCCTTTCGGATTTTCTGGGCAGCCCTAGAATCCTAGCTGCGGACCCCTGAGAGGGTTCAACAGTCCTCGGAATGTCATTGGCTGAGCTCTAAAGCCTCTTGGGATTCCTTTGAAATTCCCTCTGAAATTTCCTCCTCCTGGTTTGTTACACTCACGAGCAAAATGACCAACCAGTCCACAGATATAACACACTTCAGGGACTTGTTGAAAATTTGGATTGAAATGACCTCTTCTTCTTCCTACATTTCCTCGACCTCTTCCTCTCCATGCCTGCTGCAGACCAAAGGTCGGCTGTGCATTATAAGCTACAGGAACCATTGATAAAGGCTGTGATGCCTGACACTGACACTGATTTGGCTGTGGTGGTGGCTGTGGCTGTTGCTGTGGCATGGACTGATTTGTCTCAGGCTGGTTCTGCATAACTACTTGCTTCTCCTCCTTCTTATTATCCACCAATTGAATTTGATTGAGCTTTCTGAAGATCTCCTGATCTTGCTCCTTCTGTTCATGCTCTTTCTTTCTATACAGCTCTACATGGTGTGCTATGTGATCTGTATAAACACTCTTTGTCATGCTCCCTAGGCCAACCACTTCTGCTAACTTGCTCCTCACTGACGGAGGCAACCCCTTCTGAATCTTAGCTCGCAAGACTGATTGTTCCAGCTGACTCTCCTCTGGATCATTCCCTGTAACATTTCTCCATACCTGATAGGCTCTCGAGACATAGGATCTCGGATTTTCTTCTTGTCCTAATGATTCAACATGAATATTATCAGGGTGTACATTTGTTGGAAATGTATCTCTTAACGCTCTATACAGTCGACCTCTATTTGCTGCAAACAGCTCTGAATCGTTCACAGTAGATCCCACATATCGATTATATCCAGCTTTCTGTAAAATCTCTTCCATGGCTGGAACCCCAATAATATTTACTAAAAGTCTCTTAAAGTCTCCCATGGTAGGCTTCGTTCCCAACATAATCTCTTCCAACTTTAAAATCCAAGGATGTGCTCCATCTTGAAGAATGGGTAATTTCTCAAACAAATCTTGCATAACTGTATCATCCCAAGATTTATACACCAGATTCTGTCCTCTGATAACCACCGGACAGATCTTATCAGACTTATCTTCCTTCCTTGGTGATTTTTGGGAGGCTTTTTTCAATAACTTTTTCTTTTGCATTTGCAAGTCCTGTAATTGTTCCTGTAACAATCTCCGGCCTTTTGGTGTAGTGTATTGGTCCAAATATTTAAGGCATTGATCTATGCTTTTATCAATCCTACTTAAAGTTTGTCGTCTCTCTTCTTCTTCCCTAGAAAGAGGTTTTTTCTTGGCATGCCTTCTTGAAAATGAAGGATTCTCATTATCCATCTTTGACCCTCCTTTTCAAGCAACTGGAGAATGTCAAGCTCTATTTGTCTCTTTTTATATTTTTCATCTCTTTTATTTATTTTTTATTTATTTATTTTTATTATTTTATTTTTTCCGATCACCTTATGTATGAACACCAGCAACTTTATTGTTTAAATTATATCTCTATTGAGAGTTTCTTCCACTAACCATGGATAATCAATTACTCTACTAGTTCAACAGCAGTAACTACTTTTGGATTGTTTACATCTATTTTATCAATGTCATGGCTCCCATTTATTCTTGTGCTTAACTTTAACTTAACTAATTAAATATTATTTAGTTTATTTTTATTGATTAATTCATTTATAACCTCTGTATTGCCAAGGTCAACAAAAGAAAGATGAAACAAATAACTTCAAAGGAATTCAAAGTCTTATCAGATCTATCAAATTACAAAAGCTCAACATCAGTTAGCCTTGATTAATCAGTCAGTTGCCAAGTCTTCCTTCTAAATAACTACAACATACAATTTTGGGTTTTATGTATGTGAGCAAATGAATGCACTCTGTTAATCCATACTACTAATAAAATTAAATGTACAACCAAATGTACACACTTTCATTTAAAAGCAACTAGTATTACAAAGAGTTTGTGGATAAAATCACACTGGCCTTGATCACTGGATCCAGATGCATGCACTGTCGTCCGCAAGCCTCAATCCTTGTGATCCAAGCCAGCTGTCCTCTGTCCTCCTCTAGACACACCTCTTAGGCTCTGGTCTCCTCCTTGAACTCTCGCTCCATGAAAGGAAGACAAACAAATAGTTCAGTGTTTTATAAAATCACTAGATGCACATTCCTACTGCAAACTTTTCCTTTCTTTCAAAAATTCTGTATTATAACTTTGGAACGTTATAATTTTATAAAAACATTCTCACTTTAAAGGTGATAGCTACAAGTTTAATTCCTCCTGGCCAGTAGCTCTCGCTCCAACCTTCCATTGTACTGGTCGCCAGTTACAGCAGTCGACACATGACATCAACGTTCTAATGCTGTTGCCACAGAGATCATTCCATGCCGACGTTGCCAACGTAACCAGATGTAAATATATATATATTTCGGACCCGCCAAAACTTATTAAACAATTATTTATATACTATTTTTTAAAATTCAGTAAAATTAATACTTTTATTCTGCACCCCCCTAGACATTCTGTGAATGCATTATTTTTGAAAGATGTATCCTTTGGATAAAAAAGGTAATCAGGCTTTATCAAAAAATTCTCCACTACATAAAAAAGTCCTTCTTCCAGGGCTCATATGTTTCTTACAGATTTATTTTCCAAAGTCCTCTAAACAGAGGCTTATCTCTACCAAAAAGTCCCCATAGAGAGCTCATATATTCTATCAAACGTCCTTTAAAAGTTCATTTATTTTAGACAAAATATCTTATCTCATAAATTCCTATTAATGTATATATTATCATTATTACTACTATTACTATTACTATTATTATATCTCCTGTTTCTCAAGTTATATTACCTCTTATGCCTTATTCAACATAGAGTCTATCACATTAGCCACATACACAACAAAATCAACAAACACAAAACATAATAGACAACAAACACAAAACACTCAAATGTACCGGTAAGTGATCACATATTTCTCTTGCTTAATAACTGCAGTTTCTTTCTACTTTTTAACTTCTTTTTAACTAGAAAACTATTTCAATTTCCCTATATTTTATCTCTCTCTTTAATTGTCCCACTTTTAACTTTATTCTACTCTTTAAATACCCCCTTTAACTTTCTTCTTTACCCCAAAATATCCCTTTATTCAAATTTTACCCCCCTTTTACCAGATATCCTAATTAACCCTCTTTAACCAAATGTCCAAATTCACCCTCTGTTACCAAGTATTCAAATTTACCCTCTATTCAAATGTACCCTCTTTAATCCCTTTATTTTAGTTAAACCTCTTTAACCCCAGTTCCTTTAAACCCACTAAAAACAATTCTTAACTTATATTATTACCCATTACTTAATCCCCTTTTTACCCCTTTTCTTTACCCACATACCCATTTTACCCCAAATGTCCTATTTTACTTTTACCCCAAATTCCCTATTTTACTTTTACCCCAAATTCCCTATTTCCCCCTTTTTGCGTTGCCCGTAACGCAAACAAAAACCAAAAAACCCCCAAATTTAGGTAAATTTAGAACGATAACCTTCTTCTAATCATCAGAACAACAATCACCCACACAAAGATCTTTAACGGTGTGACCCAACAGCAAACAGACAGCAGCTCCCACGAGCAAACCAGCGCACACTTATGTGAAAAACTCACCCTTAGTAGAAGCCGGCTGTTGCGGGAGTCGGCCCAGTGGAGCTGCCAGCCAACGCTGAGAGGCCACAAACACGCCCAAGTTCGTGACGCCAAATTGTGGTATATTGATGTGTTGATGAAAAGAAGGGATCACCGCCGACACGTCTTCACTTGTGTTCAAAAAGAAGTTTATTAACAAGTAGAAGAACAGTGTACAAAAATGCCGAATCCTGAAGCATCCCTGGTGCCAAAGTGGGATCTTCTTCTCTAAGGCTCAAAACCATGATCTTATATACTTTCTAACTCCAAAACTCCACCTTATATCTTATCTTATATCTTATCTATATCTTATCATGACAGGCATTACGTGTTCTATAAATGTTTAACATACACAGTTCATGTCTGTCGTTTATGGACATGAGACAGGATCCAACCTATAGAGTTTACGACCTTGCATAAGATAACCTTATGCAAGGCTGTCACGGGAAAAATGTGAACAACAGGACACACATAAAAAGAAGAACATAATACATGATGTTAAAGCTAAAAGTTCAGGTGAATAATATACTACATTAGTGTTGTTGTTGTGCTGTTATTAGTGTTTTTTAAAGACGTTTACGCCGGTGTCAGCTCCGTCGCTGCTCAAAGCAACCGCTGCCGTTTGAAAAGTAGTGACGTGCTTCCGCTACGTCACCAAGATGGCGGCTGTTAAGTGTGGAAAGTATGCATCGATCCACACTCAATTTTCTGGCCGTTTGAGTGCGCCAATTGAGTGCGCATAGCGCACTACATTTTCGCACACTGCTCAGTGTGAACGCACTTATGCACTCAAAATATTAAGTGTAAGTGCAGAAGTGCGCGATTTGGGACACACCCGCGATTGGATTGTAATGTCTTTCCAGGATGTTCCACAGTTAGGCGGGGAGCATACAGTACGTCAGTCCGACTGCCCACAAGTCCGACGGCTCATTTCTCCGACTACCCATTCTACAGTGTTGAGGTTAGGTTTAGGGTAAGGTTAAGGGTTAGGGCTACTTAAGTCGGAGAAGTGGGAGGTCGGACTGATGACGCAAAAATAAAGAAATGTATGGTCGGAGTCGGAGAAATGGCTGGTCGGAGAAATGGGTAGTCGGACAGACGTCATGCGCCCCAGTTAGGCTATCTGAGGTGAGTGACTACATGCAAAAACACAAAGTTGATACTGTTTATAGCCTATTGTACACACTGAATATGAGTTCAGTGGTGTCTTTTAAGGATTCCAGTCATGTGCCATAGAGATTTGATTGTTTTTTTGAGTGTTTGTTGTGGTTGAATGAATTGCCTCCATGGGTTAGCATTGTTGCTAACGTTATCCCTAGCGCCAGGTAGCCATGGTGTAACTCCGGTTTGCCTGCATAAATTGTAGTAGTTTTTCAAAGGAGGTTAAATCGAAAGCAACTGGACTTAGTTATTTGATGGACAAATAACTAAGTCCAGTTGCTTTCGATTTAACCTCCTTTGAAATACTATGACCTGGGCAAATGAGAATATGCACCGGCAAATTGTAGTAGTGTTTTTTGCTCCCCACAACACTGCTTGACCATCAGGAAAACGATTGCTCAGTGTGAACGCACTTATGCACTCAAAATATTAAGTGTAAGTGCAGAAGTGCGCGATTTGGGACACACCCGCGATTGGATTGTAATGTCTTTCCAGGATGTTCCACAGTTAGGCGGGGAGCATACAGTACGTCAGTCCGACTGCCCACAAGTCCGACGGCTCATTTCTCCGACTACCCATTCTACAGTGTTGAGGTTAGGTTTAGGGTAAGGTTAAGGGTTAGGGCTACTTAAGTCGGAGAAGTGGGAGGTCGGACTGATGACGCAAAAATAAAGAAATGTATGGTCGGAGTCGGAGAAATGGCTGGTCGGAGAAATGGGTAGTCGGACAGACGTCATGCGCCCCAGTTAGGCTATCTGAGGTGAGTGACTACATGCAAAAACACAAAGTTGATACTGTTTATAGCCTATTGTACACACTGAATATGAGTTCAGTGGTGTCTTTTAAGGATTCCAGTCATGTGCCATAGAGATTTGATTGTTTTTTTGAGTGTTTGTTGTGGTTGAATGAATTGCCTCCATGGGTTAGCATTGTTGCTAACGTTATCCCTAGCGCCAGGTAGCCATGGTGTAACTCCGGTTTGCCTGCATAAATTGTAGTAGTTTTTCAAAGGAGGTTAAATCGAAAGCAACTGGACTTAGTTATTTGATGGACAAATAACTAAGTCCAGTTGCTTTCGATTTAACCTCCTTTGAAATACTATGACCTGGGCAAATGAGAATATGCACCGGCAAATTGTAGTAGTGTTTTTTGCTCCCCACAACACTGCTTGACCATCAGGAAAACGATTTAGGGGTCAAAAATGGCTGGCATTCTCCTTTAAGTCAGTGTTGTCGATACATTTGGATGATAGATAGCCCAGGTACAGTTGGCAGTTAATTAATTTTAGTCATTTGTCATTTCACCACATCTATGACTCGTCCGATGGTGCTAACAGACCAGGGAGCTGATATCACGATTCGGTAAGTTTTTTTTCTTTCTGAATATGTCTAAATCTTATTTAATTTGTTGTAGCCTATATTCCACAAGAGCACTGATTATCCCCCCTTGTGCCCACCTGTGTGTTTTGATCGAAGAACACAAGACGACTGTCAACGTCCAAGTTAATATAAAGTTAAAGCAGAAGTGAGTGATCCGGTCGTTTTCGCTAATGCTGCGTTCCAGGCCGGCTTTTGAAATCGTAAATTACAGCTTCAAGTCACAACTTACGACTTTGTAGCGTTTCAGGCAACCCACTCGTGTTTTTCCGACCTGTTTTACCGGTGAAAGTCACTATAACGGCCACTCGTAACTTCCGACCGGTGAAGTGGTACCAGATTGAACTGGTACAACTTCACGGTCGGAAAAATACGAGTTTCCTTGAACGCACCATAACAGTCCTCGTCGCTACGTCACCACATTCACGGCGTTCCTTGGCTGCACACACAGCCCTGCATGCCGTTCTCTCTCCTCATTGGATAAAAACTGTAGGATACGATAAAAGTTTTCTCCTCGGCTCAGAGCAGAGCAGAGTGACTGACAGACCCGTGTTTCGGTCCAAACACTCTATGTAAGTGATTGCTGTCGGAAGATATAACTATTTAAGACTTATATTAACACAAATATATCACTCACTTCTGCTTTAATGTGAATAACTGATTCACTTTGCTAACACGGTTAGCTCCGTGTTAGCCATGCTATCCGTAGCTTGTCTCAGACATTTACTGGGATAAATACGGTTTAACATCTAATGACCACAGTTTCATGTTAGCAGAACTGGATGTGTTAAAGGGATAGTTCAACATTTTGGCAAATTCTCCTATTGCCGCATTCCCTATATAGTCAGGGGGCTTAGCACCCTTTTTTGGGCTTACCGATACGGAGCGGATAAAAGCGTGAAATTTGGCACGAGGCTACGTCAGTACCTACTATATGATTTTAGCCAAGGAGCCCACCAGAATTTTTTTGAAATATCCATAAAAAGAACCATATTCTCTTGATCAAATTATATGATGAAAAATGTAATTTTTCTGAAGTCTTAAGAAGAAATTGATGGTAGCTAATTTGCTCTTTATAGGCCACTGTATAACCTGAATCTGCTTTTAATTTGTGCACTGACCAGTAACCTTTCAAATGATGTGTATAAAACATGCATTACAGTATCATTATGGATTAATTGTGCAAAGATGCAAAAGCATCTGGAAGGGGTAGAGAAGCACTGGAGACTTATCATTCCAAAGTTATTATAAATTATTATAAATTAAATTAAGTTAATGAATGTCGTAAATTGATAATCTATTACTAGAATGGGCAATCCTTTGTTGGATGATTTCAAAGATCTTGTAACTCTTGACAGTTGCAACTGCACAGATGAATCTGCGGTAAATAGGCCTACAGAGACATAATTGTAGCAGGACACAGATCTGGACAAGGCTACAAAAGAAGACCTGCTGCACTTATTGTTTCTAAGAGCACAGTGGCCTCCATCAAAGGTTTGGGTCAATCAGGACTCTTCATAGAGCTGGCCATCCAGCCAAACTGAACAGTTGGCAGAGTTGGTGAGAGTTGGTTAGAGTTGGTTAGAAAGGTAACAAAGAACCCCAAAAACAAACAGAAAAGCTGAGCTCCAGAGATCCTTTTGGGTGAGGGGAGAAAGTTACAGAAGATGGCTCAGAAGATGAGCCATTGCAGCAGCCTCCAACAAGCCTCCACCAATCTGGGCTATACAGCAGAGTGGACCAATGAAAGCTCACTCCACAGTGTTACACACATGAAAGGCTTGGTAGAGTTACTCACAACCAGGTGGTTGTTTGCAAATTCAAACCTTTCATATGTCATTCATTGACCACCGCTTATCCTGCACTAGGGTCAGGGGTGAGCTGGAGCCTCTCACTTCACTAACGAGAGGAGGGCCCCAGCCGGTGGGTTCGAACCCAGAACCCCCTTGCTGTGAGACAGTGAGACAGTGCTAACCACTGCACCACCATGCCACCCATAATTAGCAGCCTGAAAATTGAAGGATTATCAAATTTATTTTTGTAGCCTTGCCCAGATCTACATCTTGCTACAATTGAGCTCTTGGGGCAGTTCCTTTGACCTCATGGATCTCACTTTGCTCAGATATGCAAATGAGCTGTATTAGCTGTATCTTATTGAGGTGTGTCTTTCAAATCATGTCCAAACTATTTATTTCAACACAGTTAGGCTCAAAGATGAATAAAATAAGTTGACAGCTCCTGAATGGCATACACGAGCATTGCAGCAAAGGGTCTATATGTTCAGGTGATATTTAATTTTTTCTATTTTTATTAAATTGCAAACATTTCTAAAATTCTGGGTTTGTGCTGTCATTAAAGGGGTACTGGGTGTAGATTGATGAGGGGGAAAAAAAGATTTTATTTTCTTTCTCGCTTTTAATATAAAGCTAAAACTATGCAATATACACACATATACTGTATGTAATAAACACACATATGCAGCACACACACACATTATGTAATGTACCCACATTTTGTGTGAGTATTCTTAGATTTTTTTAAAATAATTTTATGATGCTTAGAGGCTTAAAAATAGCAGGTGTTTCGGAAATATTTCATTGATAATGATGATTTTGTAATATGATATTTTACAGAAAAATTTTTCAGGGCTCCTAGGCTAAAATTATTTGTTAGACTATAAAGAAACATCATACAAATTTTTACGCTTTTATCCGCTCCGTAACGGTAATTCTGCTAAGCCAACACAGTCTCACCCCTTTGCGTCAAACGGTTGACGCTTGGTCAAGGCCCCTTACGTCAATATAGTGACGTGGAGGGGGTACCCTCGAGGTCGTTTCTCGACGAATAGGGCCACTCATAGACTTGAATGCAAATCCCTCATCGTCGGATTTTGACGAAGGGGGGCGGGACCGTTTCTCCCTCACTCCCAGTGCGTCAACAGCCTGACGAACGGTCACTGTCCCTCCTCGTCACATGCCTGACTCATTAGGTGCCCGTTTTTCGTCAGGTTTTGACGCGCTCGGCTTTCAGTTGATTCCAATGCAGTTCCCTTCGCGGCGATATGTGACGCTCAGAGCAAGTGATCCAGCCGACCCGGCTGCGGCACTGACGGACGCTGTGAGCAGAGAATAACTTTTTTTTTCTTTTTTTTTTTTACTTTTCCTTAAATCTTTATTGAACCTGATGCTGCTGTGTCTGACGTAACTTTCGGCAAGGACGTCCTTTCGGTTATTCATTTATTTATTTATTTATTTAGTGATCATGGTGTTTGGTGCAGAATAATCAATCAATCAATAAATAAATAAATTACGTCCTTGTCGGAAGCTGCGTCAGACCAGGAGGGGGGGGGGTTGTGGATTCTACAGGTGAAGACCACTTCCGCGTTCAAAAAGCTGCTCTGTTTAATCAATAGCTATTCTGAAGAAAGATCTGATTATTAGCCATAACGCTGTAACCATCCAAGGAAGACTGTGTAACAATATTATGTGCTTCTGCTGAGTCCAAAAGCCCTGTGTAATATCAACTTTATTTTAAGAAAACACGCTTTGTTTCCAATGTCATATCACGGAGAAGCACTACATTACCCATAATCCTCATATTTATCAGCGACGTGTCTGATTGGTTGAGTTTGCTGTTACCAGCAAATGAAAAAATAAAACAAATTAAGCTTATATTATTTTCTTAGTAACTAAAAGGTCTTAACATCTTTTTTGTTTTCAACATTGAATAAAAAAAGGGTGCTATATTGTTAAAATTCAACAATAAAGTGCATAAAAGTTGGCTTGACTTCTTTCTTTTTTTTCATAATTTTCACCAGCATCTTTCTGGTCCACATCACATCATATTTATTGTAATTTTTAATTCAATGAGTGACATTTTATTTTTTATCTGAAAAACATTATTATGAATTCAAGGGTCAGAGGTCACTGATTAGTGTTAAATTTAACCTTTTTGACCCTGTTTCCTTGAATAAATCACTAAGACTTTGATGCGGGAAGCTGAGATTTTGATTTGATTTTGTTCAGAGCACTAGGGACAAAGTTTCTGTAGAATTTCAGACCTGTCGGACGTCCAGAAGGGTCACAGCTGACCGTCTAGGCTCGTTTCTCGGCCTTCAAAGCCTAGATTTAGAAGCCTCTGACCTTAAAGGAGAAATGCAATTCTTTAATAGCTTCCAGGTGCTTTGGCCTATCAGGCTGAATTTTTAGCTAAAGGAGCTGGTGTACGATCAGGAAGTAGGGGAGCTGTGCATAAAGCCAATTGGTAAGTGTCAAAGGTCACAGGGGTCAAACATCAAAGTGAATCCAGCCATTCCTGCTTTTTCTCAACAAAACATACACGCTTTAAGTTATCATCATGAAATATTAATATGTTGTATATCAGAGAGTCCTCTATCAGAATATTTTGGTCCCGTTGCTCTAGGGGCCCCAGGGGGCCCCGGGGGGCCACTTGGCTTTCCCATGCTCCCGCAGAGTTGGGTCTCAGGGTGATGGATAAGGGCCTCACCATGAGTCCACAGGCCAAGTTTCAAGTGATTTGGTCGGTTTCTATGGAAACGGCGGCCTCAAGGATACAGAGGAATGCGACTGTTTGAAGCCCCGCCTCTCGAAAAGTAATGGCTCAATCAGGACCAAACACACATCTACGCGTTCGTCTTGGGCCCCCGAACCATATATTACGAAATCAGAACTGTACGACTTTTGGAAATGTGTTTTGTCTATTTCGGCTTTTCAGACTCAGAGTCTGTCAGACTTAAAGCTTGAGAGACCCTCTTAGTCAGAAAATCCGAAATAGACAAAACACATTTCCAAAAGTCGTATAGTTCTGATTTCGTAATATATGGTTCGGGGGCCCAAGACGAACGCGTAGATGTGTGTTTGGTCCTGATTGAGCCATTACTTTTCGAGAGGCGGGGCTTCAAACAGTCGCATTCCTCTGTATCCTTGAGGCCGCCGTTTCCATAGAAACCGACCAAATCACTTGAAACTTGGCCTGTGGACTCATGGTGAGGCCCTTATCCATCACCCCGAGACCCAACTCTGCGGGAGCATGGGAAAGCCAAGTGGCCCCCCGGGGCCCCTAGAGCAACGGGACCAAAATATTCTGATAGAGGACTCTCTGATATACAACATATTAATATTTCATGATGATAACTTAAAGCGTGTATGTTTTGTTGAGAAAAAGCAGGAATGGCTGGATTCACTTTGATGTTTGACCCCTGTGACCTTTGACACTTACCAATTGGCTTTATGCACAGCTCCCCTACTTCCTGATCGTACACCAGCTCCTTTAGCTAAAAATTCAGCCTGATAGGCCAAAGCACCTGGAAGCTATTAAAGAATTGCATTTCTCCTTTAAGGTCAGAGGCTTCTAAATCTAGGCTTTGAAGGCCGAGAAACGAGCCTGGACGGTCAGCTGTGACCCTTCTGGACGTCCGACAGGTCTGAAATTCTACAGAAACTTTGTCCCTAGTGCTCTGAACAAAATCAAATCAAAATCTCAGCTTCCCGCATCAAAGTCTTAGTGATTTATTCAAGGAAACAGGGTCAAAAAGGTTAAATTTAACACTAATCAGTGACCTCTGACCCTTGAATTCATAATAATGTTTTTCAGATAAAAAATAAAATGTCACTCATTGAATTAAAAATTACAATAAATATGATGTGATGTGGACCAGAAAGATGCTGGTGAAAATTATGAAAAAAAAGAAAGAAGTCAAGCCAACTTTTATGCACTTTATTGTTGAATTTTAACAATATAGCACCCTTTTTTTATTCAATGTTGAAAACAAAAAAGATGTTAAGACCTTTTAGTTACTAAGAAAATAATATAAGCTCAATTTGTTTTATTTTTTCATTTGCTGGTAACAGCAAGCTCAACCAATCAGACACGTCGCTGATAAATATGAGGATTATGGGTAATGTAGTGCTTCTCCGTGATATGACATTGGAAACAAAGCGTGTTTTCTTAAAATAAAGTTGATATTACAAAGGGCTTTTGGACTCAGCAGAAGCACATAATATTGTTACACAGTCTTCCTTGGATGGTTACAGCGTTGTGGCTAATAATCAGATCTTTCTTCAGAATAGCTATTGATTAAACAGAGCAGCTTTTTGAACGCGGAAGTGGTCTTCACCTGTAGAATCCACAACCCCCCCCCCCTCCTGGTCTGACGCAGCTTCCGACAAGGACGTAATTTATTTATTTATTGATTGATTATTCTGCACCAAACACCATGATCACTAAATAAATAAATAAATAAATAACCGAAAGGACGTCCTTGCCGAAAGCTACGTCAGACACAGCAGCATCAGGTTCAATAAAGATTTAAGGAAAAGTTAAAAAAAAAAAAAAAAAAAGTTATTCTCTGCTCACAGCGTCCGTCAGTGCCGCAGCCGGGTCGGCTGGATCACTTGCTCTGAGCGTCACATATCGCCGCGAAGGGAACTGCATTGGAATCAACTGAAAGCCGAGCGCGTCAAAACCTGACGAAAAACGGGCACCTAATGAGTCAGGCATGTGACGAGGAGGGACAGTGACCGTTCGTCAGGCTGTTGACGCACTGGGAGTGAGGGAGAAACGGCCCCGCCCCCCTTCGTCAAAATCCGACAATGAGGGATTTGCATTCAAGTCTATGAGTGGCCCTATTCGTCGAGAAACGACCTCGAGGGTACCCCCTCCACGTCACTATATTGACGTAAGGGGCCTTGACCAAGCGTCAACCGTTTGACGCAAAGGGGTGAGACTGTGTTGGCTAAGCCCCCTGACTAATAGTCATAGCAGTAGGTTCATCACCTTTAATTATCGGTGCATGTTGTTTTGAGATCGGCGGGACAGAGACGTGAGCTGCTCAGTGAACACAATGGAGGTGGACTTGTTGTGACCTGCACATTCACCACGCTTTGAAATAATCATGTATAATTATGTAACATTACGACACATGAAGCAAATACTTGGAACTACTTGTGCTTTTGAAATCCCTCCGCCCAGCAGCCAAAACAACTCGTACCTGCTGTCACCTGCTACAGTCAGACGTGCCAAATAAAAAACATGGTCTTCAACATGAGTTCATGTTTATTTCATATTTTATTGTGTCAACTTGAAACCATATACAACCATGAAGTGTAGTCGAACAGGAATGTGCACGGCCAATCAAATCCCAAACAATCCATGAACCAATCAATGGTCACTAATAAACGAAAATGAAGTCATCAGTGTTAATTGGCTCCAGTTTCCAAGAAACAGCAGTTAGGTAATAATTATAGAAATATATCATAAAAAACAATCAGTCTCAAAGTCAAGATAAATTTTAATCTACAAACGTCATGAACTCAGCGTCATGTTAACAGAAAAAAATCATTAGCTGGTAGGATTAGTAGCTGATGGTTTAACATCAGCAGGGAATGCACATTACATATAAAACTGATTCAAATTGTTTTATTTGATTCAGTAAAACCACAAAGAAAAATAAATCACATGTAATTCATTATATTCAGCGTCTATACAACATTATGTTTGTTTCCAGTTGTGTTTATTGTTGTGTCTGTTTACCTGTGACCAGCTCACAAACAGCCTGTAAAGTTGAACATGAACAGTGAATTTGTTTAAAATGTGTTTTTCTCCTCAGTGACGCTGGCGGCTCAGAGACTTTTAGCTTGGTGATATTAGGCCTCGTCCTTCATCAGCAGCTGAGTAAAAGTCACCGTGGTTTTTGTCCTGTAATAATCAACACTTCCATCTTTAAAGGAAGAGGAAGAAGTTTACAAGAATCATTGAGAAGAGTTTAAGAAATCAACTGATTTTAATCCATGAATGTGAAAACGTGAGTGAGAGACAGAGACAGACATGTAGAGACTGAACTGTCTGTTCAACAGTGAGAAGGTTTCTGTGACAGGAGGAGACTCTGATTCACTCAACACAGAGACACTGAGGAACCAGAACTGGACATGAAGAGTGTAAACCCAGGATACAGAGGTTGAGTGAAGGTGGTGTTGAAGGTGTAGATGTGGATCAGTGAGTCAGAGGAGACTCTGTAGAAGGACAGAGAGCCAGCAGGACAGTCCACATACACTGCTACTCTGTTAGAGACAGAGGAGGAGGAGGAGGAGGAGGAGGAGGAGGAGGAGGAGGAGGAGGAGGAGGTGATGTCTGTCCGTTTGCCATTGTGCCAGACGGAGTAACGACCATCAGAGCAGCTCAGACTCCAGGACTGATCGTTCCATCCAAACAAACAGTCTCCACTGACTCCTTTCCTGCTGATTCCTCTGTAACTCACTGATATACGAACCACTCCTCTCCACTCGACCTCCCAGTAGCAGCGACCAGTCAGACCAGTTGAACACAGCAGCTGAGGTTTAAAGTCAAATCTGTCTGGATGATCAGGATATGACTGATGCTCCTCCACCCATGTCGCCTTCCTGTTGTTGTCAGACAGTTTGATCTTTGTGTTCACTGTGTTTGTGTCGATTGTGAGTCGACAGGAATCTGATGGAGAGAACAAGACACAGCTGCAGTTATTGATCATGTGATCAGTTATTGACAGTTTGATGAAGACTCATGACGTCAGTGATGTGACAGTGTGAAGATGGTTGAATGTGCTGCTCAAAGTAAAAACACACTTACACATGCTCTTCCTCAGACCTGGGGTCAAACACTGGACTCCAGCAGGCTGCACCCTGAAAGGAGGAGGGGGGTCAGAGCAGCACGTTCTCTGTCAGCATGCACACATGGACATTACATGGCTCTCACACACACACTGTTTTATCACTGTGTTCACATGGAGGCTGGTATGTATGGATGAACACTGAGCACAGAGAAGAAGGAGCTGGAGTCTTTATCTAGTGATGATACAGAGCAGGAGGAGACGAGGAGGAAACACTTCATCATGTGTTTTCTCCATGTGATGTCACTGCAGTGTCAGACACACACTTTCACTCTCTGACTCTCAAGCTGCAAAAGACACGTCACAACAAATAAGATGAAGACACAACAGGTGGAGCTCACCAGCCCAGATATCCCACAATGCACCAAGAAAGGCACAGGAGAAGACACGTTTGTTAGAGCTCAGTGAAACAGTGAGTTTAGTGAGAAACACTGAGTGTGAACACAACAACTTTTGTTTGTTTGAAGAAAACTCCCCAGGAAGCTGAAGAATGAGGCTGTGAGCAGGTTTCCACAGGAGCCACAGCAGCAGTGAGTGGATGAAGGAGCTCTAATAGAAACCATCTGATCACAGTGACAGGACGGATCAGGATCTCATGATCAATGACTCTGTTCTTCTCTGCTCTTCACACAGATCAGCTGCAACACACTGACTCACTGAGATCAGTCACATCATGTGGAACAAAGCAGCCGTCCTCAGGACCAGTCCTGAGCTCCATCAAACCTGTCCACACATTTTTACTGGACTTGAAGTCAGAGTCCAGAGGAAGCAGAGAAACTGTAGAGCAGAGAGAACCAGGCTCAGCTCAGAGCACATGGACTCAGACAGGAAGTGAAGCTCCAGCTGCTGGAGACTTTCATTAAGGAGCCACTTTGTGGCTTCATCTGATCTGGAGTCAGACGTGTTTGAGCAGCACAGACACAGTCTGAAAACAGCTGTTTGATCACACACACATTCAGCCACAAACCCTGATTATTACACTGTTCACTACACTCACTCTCTTCTGATTGACAGTTCCAGGCCCCTGGACAGTGATGACATCTGGATGTCACACTTGTCAGGATCAAGATCAGGATCTCAGAGAGACTGAGCTGATTATTGATCATCAATATCTGTCCAGACAGAGAGGGTTGGAGACTCTGGAAAAACGGTTCTATCTGGCCACATTTTGAAAATACAAAGTCACCTTTACGCAGACGTGGGTGAAGACTCTGATCGCGCACGCGAGAGAGTGAGAGCATAGGCGGCCTTACCTATGTTTCAACCGTTTCAATTGAAATGGGCCCCAGCCACCAGGGGAGCCCCCAGCTGCCAGCCACCAAGTAAAAGACAGTACAATAATTCATCACCTAGGTTTCACCTTAACACACACACACACACAGGCCTACATCCACCACACACTCAAACAGCTCTGTCCACCGTGCGGTCACACACTCGACCCCTGATCCGCTCTACAACCACTGCATCATGCCACACCGCGACGGTACTAATCGCTCCTAATTAACTCATTGAGTGCCACGCTCCTTTCCAAAGTTTTAGTCAAGTGTAGACCATTTCTGACGATTTTTGTAGAGCCATAGTGTATTCTATATTATTGCCACCAACACATACTGTGGCTCATTTGAAAGGTGAAACTTTATGCTTCAAATGGCCACAAACCGTTTGTTTCTACGTGCCTCCATTCCTGAGAAAAGTCAAGCTAAACATGGCTGGGTTTCACCAAAATCCCTGCTTTTTTTTCTAGAAAAGGAGGGGGACAGCTCTCCATTCCGACACACCTCCACTTCGACACCCCGCTGTTCCGAAATACCCCCACTTCGAAACACCGCTACTCCGACACCCTCCCCCCTGCAGCTGTCCAAGGTGCTGAACCGCGTGACGTTGTTTACATTCTGCTTTGCGGCTTGTCTGTGAAACGTGCGCTGCTCAGGGACTGGGCAGATCTGTCCCACTTGCTTTCTCCCCGACTTCGTTGTTGGAGATCTCCCACACGGTAGAAATATACTTTTTTTCTCCCCCCTGCTCCGCTCGAGCGCGGCTGAAACCGGCTTGAGCCCACACGGGCGCGAGGCTGCTGCAGCCGCCGCTCGTGCTGACAGCTGACTGAGGGAGATGCTTTGGTTGGGCTTAGGCAATGAAGAAAGGAGTTGGTTAAGTTTAGTAAAAAGACCAGGTAGAGGCCAGACAGGCTAGAAGCATAATGAACATTATATGTCAAAGTATTTGCCTGTTTTGCAGTTAATTATGCACATGATCCGTTTGACCCCAAAAAGGATCAATGCGCACTGTGCACTGGGGGTTTCCCCCAATAGCCTTTTCGGAGTAGCGGGGTCTTTAGAAAAAATAGAAAACCCCGCTATTACGATGAATGGAAGTCTATTGTCGGAAAGGCGTGCTTCGGAAAGGCGGGGTGTAACCGAAAAGGAGATAGAGCGTCTTTTATGAAAGGTGCTCCGAGCTGCTGCAGCCTCGCGGGTGAGAGGAGAGCAGCTGCTGCATCCACATGCAGAACTCCGTTTGCAAAAGCTGAGTTATGATAAAAACTTACAGATCATGAGCTGTCATGAGACTTTGATCGTCATCTATTTCAGTTCTGCTCGTCGTAGAGTCCCCAAATTTACACATCAGGTGTGTTAAAGTGTCTATTTTCAAAATAAAAAAAAGAAGCAAAAAACGTAAAATCTCGTTTTTGGCACTCAACGCATGGGAACGAAAAATGAGAAATTACGTGGTTGGCACTCAATGATACGGCAGGAAATATCAATAACAACGTAGGCTTATCTTTGAAAACGGCCCGCAAACTATCAATAGACCCTCGTTTTCCATCTCCCAGTATTATTCCTTTTCTCTTAGCGTTTCTAATGTCCTTTTGTTTTTCCTGCTTTCCTCCTGACGTGCGCCCAGTTGCGTAACCTGATGATTGATGTCTGTCAATCACTTCCCTCCTCTTTTCTTTTTTTTCTCGGGTTAAAATGCCTCCAAACAGGCGATCTATGAGTACGTCCTAACTTAACAGAGAAGTAAAACACAGAGATAGCACAACTAAAATGTGATATTATTTGCAGCTTATTTACAGATTTTAATAATGGAGGAGACAGCTGTCTGTCTGCCTCCAGTGGCTGCTCCAGCACCGCAGCACCGGCAGGATCAGCACCTGTAGACGTCTGTCTGTCCGCATGTCTCGTCCTTTGATTGTCCGTGGTCGTGGTGCTGAAATAACGCAGAGCACTATTTGCTCTCATTACTTTTGTTGCCAATTTAAATTCAGAATATTGTTAAAGCCTGTAGTTTTTGATTGTGTTAAGATTCCTATTCATGTCTGAAAATTTTGCTTTTTGATGAAAACCAACTTCAGTCCTCAGTTTTTCTGCTAACTCCTGGTTTCTTTCCCTGATAGTGATTTTAACACTGTGCGTACCTGGGATGCATGGATAGTGCGTTACTGCGTCCTTTCAGGGTTTAAAGCATCAGCGACACATGGGCACATAGCTGGCAAATAATTTTATGTTTAACAGGGTAGGGCCTCATATGAAATATTGAAACAGGCCCCCAGATGTCTAAGGCCGCCGCTGAGTGAGAGAGATGGCAGCTTGATTGGGCGTAGGCAGAACCAGACATGAAGGCATCTGATTGGTTTTTCCTTTTCGGGGCGAAAAGCATGGATTGGTCAGAGTTTTGTCAGTCCTGCAGCTGCCACAGAGGTCTGATTGTTTTCGTTCCTTTTTCTGAAAACATAATGAATTGACTACTCTCAGGATAGAAGGACCATTTCACCCAGTATAACAAAAAGTGTTTCTGAACATGATTACCAACCATAACTTTAAACCAGCAGCAGCTGAAATGTTTCCTCATCAACTCTGAAATAAAGTCTGATCAAAACAGCAGCCAACATCTGGTTTCATCATTGAGATCTCTTCTACTGAATATGAAACAGTGAGTTATGATGAGACAATAAAATCATGAGGAGAAACTCCTGATCCCAGTAGTTCATCACTGTGACGGATGGAAGCTGCACAGCTCATGTTTGAAACACTCAGAGATTTTGGCCTACACCACCTCTGGATATGGTCTGAGTGATCAGATCTGATGTTATTAATGCATCAATCACCTGAGACAGATGTTAATACCAGGTGTGAGCAGGGCCATAGAAAATGTTCCAGCTCCTCCTCCTCTATCAGACAGTGTGTGTGGCTGCAGCAGCCTCTCCATACCTGAGAGTCTCCAGTCTCCAGTCTGGATCCTCCAGTCCAGCAGACAGCAGCTTCACTCCTGAGGCTCCTGGATGATTGTAGGTCAGGTCCAGCTCTCTCAGATGGGAGGGGTTGGAGCTCAGGGCTGAGGCCAGAGAAGCACAGCCTTCCTCTGTGACCAGACATCCTGACAGACTGAACACACACAACAACACACAGGAAACCACTTTCAACACCTGGAGGTGTGTTCAAGTGTCATCAGATAAACAGCTTGATGGATCCTCACCTGAGAGTCTCCAGTCTACAGTGTGGACTCTCCAGTCCACCAGAGAGCAACTTCACTCCTGAGTCCTGCAGGTTGTTGGTACTCAGGTCCAGGTGTCTCAGACTAGAGGACTGGGAGCCGAGGACTGAGGACAGAGCTCCACAGCTTCTCTCTGAGAGGTTACAACTGCTCAGTCTGAAGAGATGATCATGAGGAATTAAAGAAGAAAGGAATTTATTTTCTGTCCTGTTGAAAAGACAGAAGTGTTTTTGATGAATAAATCTAACTATCTCTACACTTACAGAGCTTTGTTAGATGCTTTGACCACTGGCAGCAGCCTCAGAAGAGCCTCCTCTGAAGCAGAGTATTTCCTCAGGTCAAACTCATCCAGATCTTCTCCTGATGACAGTAAGATGAAGACCAGAGCCGACCATTGAGCAGGAGACAGTTTATCTGTGGAGAGACGTCCTGATCTCAGGGACTGTTGGATCTCCTCCACTAGAGAACGATCATTCAGTTCATTCAGACAGTGGAACAGGTTGATGCTTTTCTCTGCAGAGGGAGTCTCTTCAATCTTCATCTTGATGTATTGGACTGTTTTCTGATTGGACCTTGAGTCACTTCCTGTCTGGGTCATCAGACCTCGTAGGAGACTCTGATTGGTCTCCAGTGACAGACCCAGGAGGAAGCGGAGGAACAAGTCCAGGTGTCCATTTGGACTGTGTAAGGCCACGTCCACAGCACTCTGGTAGAGAGAATTTGGTTCAGGTTTTTCTCTAAACACTTGAGACCACCAAGATGTTGTTTGTTGTTGTGTCATCAGGTTGAGTCCAGAGTTGATGAAGGTCAGATGGACATGAAGAGCAGCCAGAAACTCCTGAACACTCAGATGGACGAAGCAGAACACCTTGTCCTGGTACAGGCCTCTCTCCTCTTTAAAGATCTGTGTGAACACTCCTGAGTACACTGAGGCTGCTCTGATATCGATGCCACTCTCTTTCAGGTCTGATTCATAGAAGATCAGGTTTCCTTTCTGCAGCTGCTCAAAAGCCAGTTTTCCCAGAGACTCAATCATCTTCCTGCTCTTTCGACTCCAGTGTGGATCTGTCTCAGCTCCTCCATCATACTTGACCTTCTTCAGTTTTAGATAAACCACCAGGAAGTGGATGTACATCTCAGTCAGGGTCTTGGGCAGCTCTCCTCCCTCTCTGGTCTTCAACAGCTCCTCCAGAACTGTAGCAGTGATCCAGCAGAAGACCGGGATGTGGCACATGATGTGGAGGCTTCGTGATGTCTTGATGTGGGAGATGATCTCTCTGGCCTGCTCCTCATCTCTGAACCTCTTCCTGAAGTACTCCTCCTTCTGTGGGTCAGTGAACCCTCTGACCTCTGTCACCATGCCAACACAATCATCAGGGATCTGATTGGCTGCTGCAGGTCGTGTGGTTATCCAGAGGTGAGCAGAGGGAAGCAGTTTCCCCCTGATGAGGTTGGTCAGCAGCACGTTGACTGAGGTGGACTCTGTCACATCAGTCAGGATCTCCGTGTTGTGGAAGTCCAGAGGAAGTCGACACTCGTCCAGACCGTCAAAGATGAAGACGACCTGGAACTGATCAAAGCTGCAGATTCCTGCTTCTTTGGTTTCAGAGAAGAAGTGATGAACAAGTTCCACCAAGCTGAACTTTTTCTCTTTCAGCACATTCAGCTCTCTGAAGGTTAAGGGGAATGTGAAGTATATGTCCTGGTTGGTTTTGTCTTCAGCCCAGTCCAGAGTGAACTTCTGTGTTAAGACTGTTTTCCCAATGCCAGCCACTCCCTTTGTCATCACTGTTCTGATTGGTCGGTCTCTTCCAGGTGGGGCTTTAAAGATGTCTACTTGTCTGATGGTTGTTTCTGGTCTGTCTGGTTTCCTTGATGCTGTTTCAATCTGTCTGACCTCATGTTCATCATTGACCTCTCCAGCCCCTCCCTCAGTGATGTAGAGCTCTGTGTAGATCTGGTTCAGAAGGGTTTGGTTTCCTGCTTTAGAGATCCCCTCAAACACACACTGGAACTTCTTCTTCAGGGCAGATTTGAGTTTACGACGACAAACTGCAGCAACATGATCTGAATGAAAACACAAGAAATCAGATCAATAATAAATTTAACATGTTAATTCCTCTAAATAATGACAATGTGAACATGTTTCCCTCCATGTGTTGATGTCAGTGAACGTCTCATTTGTCCATCATGTTGAATCTTTACAGAAATCCTCTTACTGCTCTGCAGATTCTCAGCCAGCTCCTCCTGCTTCCTGCTCCTCAGTAGCTTCACTGTGATCTTCACTAACGCCTCTCTGATGCTCCTCTGCTCTTCATCCTCACCGTCCATCACCTCCTCATCCTCCCTCTGACTCCCTGAGCATTCTGGGTAATCTGGACTCAGAAGCTTGTGGATCTTCTTCAGCTCGTTCTTCACAAAAGTGACCATGTTCTCCTCCAGCAGCTGGAACAGAAACTCTATGAGTGACAGCATCAAACTGAAACCTGACAGACTGGTGTCAAAGTGCAGCATGGAGATGATTGTGAACACAACAGATGTAACAGCAGCTGTTGGACATGTACCCACCATAAACATGGAGTCCAGGTGTGTTTGATGCTGCTGGGCAGACTGACCACTGGGAACCTCTGAGCTCTCCTGGTCCACTCTGTGGAGGAATCAGTGTCAAGTGAACATCAGTACAGAGAGATAATACAAGATGGACTTTATATGTCCCCTGAGGACGTTCACAACAGACAGAGACACTTTGATTTCAGACCTAGTTCAACAACACGTCGTACAAACTGGTTCATTTCTACAATAACCTGAGTCTGACTGTCAGTTACAGCTTACATCTGATCAGCTGATCCAAGTCCTCCTTTGAAGTCAATTAACCCATGCTTTGACTGGTTGCTCTTTAAAGACAGACAGCTGGGTTCAGGAGAGTCTGGTCTCTGCTGCTGGATCCTGAAACAACAACACAACTGATGTTAAATAGTTTAGATACATGGAACATGAATACAGAAAAGTTTTGCAGTTTTATGCAACCTGGCTGAATATTTGTCAGCTTTCTACAGACCCCGATGACGATAACAGAATGAGTTTTGCGGCAGATAATGTGTTATTTGCATTTCAGTGCCCCAATCACTCCCACTATATGGCTATAGGCAACTCTTGAATGGACCTAAATATTGTCCAAAGTGACACCAAAGTTACATGGGTGAGTAAATGACCTTATTTTATGCCAGAAATAAGGTCCAGGTTGTAAAAGACGTCACTTGTCCTTTAACATGTGGATGTTCAGGTAGAGACTGATGTGTGTCTGAGTTATAACTCTGATTTTATGGAGAATCCTTGAAATTTGACTCCACAGGAAGAACATTCAACAGAGACTCAAACGCTTTGAAATTTAGTTTTGTCTTACATCTGATCAGCTGATACACGTCCTCCTTTCAAGTTCAATATCTCGTCCTTTGATACGTTGCTCTTTAAAGACAGACAGCTGGGTTCAGGAGAGTCTGGGCTCTGCTGCTGGATCCTGAAACAACAACACAACTGATGTTAAATATTTCAGGTACATGGAACATGAATACAGAAAAGTTTTGCAGTTTTATGCAACCTGGCTAAATATTTGTCAGATTTCTACAGACCCCGGATGATGATAACAGAATGAGTTTCGTGGCAGATAATGTGTAATTTAGAGTCTGCATTCTTGGTGCCCCGATCACTCCCACTATATGGCTATAAGCAACTCTCAAATGAACCTAAATATTGTCCAAAGGACTCCTCATGACACCAAAGTTCCATGGGTGAATAAATTACCTTATTTTATGCCAGAAATAAGGTCCAGGTTGTAAAAAATTGCCTCTTTACTGCAGCTGGACAATGTCAATGTGTGTCTAAGTTGTCACTCTTTTTGACTCCACAGGAAGAACGTTCAACAGAAACTCAAAAGCTTTGAAATTTAGTTTTGTCTTACATCTGATCAGCTGATCCACGTGCTCCTTTAAAGTTCAATATCTCGTCCTTTGACACGTTACTCTTTAAAGACAGACAGCTGGATTCAGGAGAGTCTGGTCTCTGCTGCTGGATCCTGAAAAAACAACACAACTGATAAATGTGCATGTTGGAGAAAAACTGATGAAAAATATATTCAAACTTTTACAGTTTACAATAACTGAGTCTTTCTGACTGTTTTAAATTCTAACCTTTCAACAGATCCCTTCAAGTTGAGTTGATGACCACCGATGGACTCGTCGCTCATGGACACACAGCTGGATCCAGGTCCAGGTCCAGCAGGTTGATCCATGCTGCTGAGGTCACATCCACATCAGCTCACACACACTTCGTAGCTTCACCTGCAGAGGAAACACACATCATTCATGTGCACAGCAGCTCACATGTCCATCATGTCTCCAGCTGCTCCTCCACTGATTGGCTCTTCTTCTCTGCTTCATATCAGTGTCAGCTGAATGCAGTCACACAGCAGTGAGGAAGAGGAAGCTGCCATCAGCTGCTGTACTTCTACTATCAGTCCACTAGATGGCGTCATGAAGCTGCAGATCTGAGTGGAGAGACTGGTGTTTTTACTGCAGTTTATTTCTCCCACTGAATCATAAAGGTTTAAAATATGACACAGTAGAAGAACTGTGACTCATGTTTCTATGTTGTACCAGATGTATGTATGTTTTTAGTATGATTATATTGTACAAGGTCACTGCTGTTTTTTGTGCCCTGTTGTTGTCTGACAGCATGTTGTGAGTAAAGTAAAATCCTTTTTATTGCATAAAAAAAAGAGTTCCTATTAAACCATCCACGGGGAAAACACGAAAAAGAGTGAGGGGCTGCAGGTGTTCACACGTTAGGCACCTTAGCTACGTGAAGCACTTTGAATGCAAAGTTTGTCCTGGTGTATAGGTAGTAAACTTATAGCTTCATTATCACAACATTCAGTCATTTCAGTCACTGGAAATTCAGAGAGAGAAAAAGACTCTTCATCGTCTGCTCCATCACATGTCAGAAAACAAAGATAAATGATGCCTCCAAGTTCGTGTCAGTCTGAGGCCACGTCTTCAAATGTCTCGTTTTATTATGGCAATAATCAAAGAGACAAAACATACTCAGTGTACAAAAGAAAACAAGGAAATCTTCAGTGTTTGAGGCTGAAAACTGAAGATTTCCGCTTGAAAAATGTTGAACTGTTGCAGCTCTAAAAGGTTATTCAGAACAATATTAATGATTTGTGTCCAATAATCAATAACCCAGAGTGTTTGCTGTGTGTAACCACAGACATGAATGGTGGGGACACAGAGACAGTGTTTCTCTACAACCTATCTACAACCTGCAGCTGGAAAGTGACCAGTAGCTTCACCTGTCAGGTACATGAGCAGTACAAGCAGGAAGTAGCTCAACAAGGAAATACTCAAGGAAAGTACAAATACCTCACAACTGTACTGCACTAAATGTACTCAGTTACTGTGAAGAACCTGTTGCTGAACATTGATAAATACTGGAAAATCAATAATCAGTAAAGTCTCAGGAAAACCCTGATAACAACATGAGGTGTTCAGTATTGATCTGTGATAGGCAGCATTGGTATTGATTAGTGATACGCAGTATTGATCGATGATCAATCAATCAATCAGGCTTTATCTGTATAGCACTTTTCATGCCCACGACAGCTCAAAGTGTTTTACATGATAAAAACAAGGAACACAGGGGACACATATTGGGAGACACGCACTACATTCACATACTACACGCATTCACACAAGAATTTTAAAACACTGGAAGTTATCGAGAACACGCCATCTAACAGTCTGTATTAATTAGTGATAGGCAGTTACAGCCCATATTGATCAGCGATCAAACATTTTAACTTTTACCTTACCTTAACAGGCGAAAAAGAACTGCGACGAAAAACCCTGGCTCAAAAGTGAAAGTAAACTTTAAACAGGCAGTGGGGGGAGGGGATCACATGATCTGAGTGGAGAGACTGGTGTTTTTACCGCTGTTTATTTCTCCCACTGAACCATAAAGGTTTAAAATATTACACAGTAGAAGAACTGTAAAGTACAGACTTCTATGTTGTACCAGACGGCTGCATTGTAGGATAAGCAGCGGTAATGAGCTGCCTCATGTTTTTGGTATGATTATATTGTACAAGGTCACTGCTGTTTTTGTCTGAAAGCATGTTGTGGGCAAAATAAAATCATTTTCATTGCATTAAAAAAATAGGTTCCCATTAAACCATCCACGGGGAAAACACGAAAAAGAGTGGAGGGACTGCAGGTGTTCACAGGTGAGGCACCTTAGCTGCTTGAAACACTTTGAATATGAATTTGAAAGTTTGTCCCGGTGTAGGTAGTAAATGTTTTTGGTTATTTATTCTTTTATTATTATTTATTTATTGTTTTATGTACTTTAAAGTTGTTGTTGTTGTTTTTTTTGTTATTCTGGCGTGGTGCGTCTCTTTGAACGCTTTGAAGTCGGATATCGGAGTTTTCAACTGGGAGTTTCCGAGTTCCGAGTCGTCTCAAACGCAGCATGAGAACGCGACGTCATTGCGTCACATCCTCGTTCGGCATAGATATATATACGTTTATATATCTATGCTCGTTCGGGGCTACGTGCCGTGCGTCGCTGTCCCCGCCCACCGCGGGTGATTATTGTGTGTGTGTGGTGTCAGGTAGTAAACACGGTCTCTCTCTGTTGTTTCGCCCCAGAAACGGCCCCGAAAACCCGGACTAATCACCGGGGAGGAGGCGGGAGGTCGCAGCGGAGCGGGTCTGGGAGGAACCCGGACCGGTTCGGGGCGGATTTGAACCGGTTTGGAGCGGGTTCGGAGAGAGAGAGAGAGAGACGGGAAGCAGCAAAGTTTGGTCCGGCGGCGGCGTCGGTTCACGGTGAGACGAGACACACCTACTCTGTCCCCTCGCTTCCTCGCTTCCTTCCCTCGGGACCTCGGCCTCCTCTAGAAAATATCTGTTATTTCATTTCATAAAGCAGCGAATATGTTCAGTATTTAATAATATTATATTTAATTCATTAATTTGCAAATACTTGTGATCAATTATCTGACCTTTTTGTGAATCATTCCTTCACTAGAATTCACGATAAAGTTCAGTGAGTTTCAAAATAAAAGCCCTGGAGACGTTCAGAGGTTAAAACATGTTGCAGCTGCAGGAATCCTCTGCAGCTGTTTAGTCTCAACATCTGGATTCTTTCAATCTATGACACTCGTATCTGTTTGATCTGATTCATTTCAGATAAGATTGATTGATTGATTGATTGATTGATTGATTGATTGATTGATTGATTGATTGAACAATTTCTTCTCTGTCTGAGCCGTCGTGTTTTTATTGGAGCTGATTTTTTTGCCGTGAGGCCTTCGAGGGTTTCAGGAAAATATCTGTTGTTTCATTTGATAAAGCAGCGAATATGTTCAGTATTTAATAATATTGTATTTAACTGATTAATTTGCAAATAATGGTGATCAATTATCCAACCTTTTTGTGCATCAATCCTCCACTAGAACTCACAATAAAGTTCAGTGAGTTTCAAAATAAAAGCCCTGGAGACGTTCAGAGGTTAAAACATGTTGCAGCTGCAGGAATCCTCTGCAGCTGTTTAGTCTCAACATCTGGATTCATTTGAATCTTTGACACTTGTATCTGTTTGAGCTGATTCATTTTGGCTTTGATTGATTGATTGATTGATTGAACAGTTTCTGAACATGTTTTTATTGGAGCTGATTCTTTTTTGTTCACGTAGAATAAAGTTACGTTTGAATAAAGCAGCAGGTCTTAATTGATTATTTAGTGATATAATATTTGTGGGTCCTTCATTGATCAGTGCTTCCTGTGGCTCCGCCCCCTCTGCTCAGTCTCTGCAGCTGATTGGTCGGCGGCCATGTCCCGGTAGAGCCCGGTCTCTCGGCGACGCCCACCACCACTACGATGCTGAAGCGTCTGGACAAGATCCGGTTCCGGGGCCAGAGGCGGGACGAGTTCCTGGATCTGGCTGAGTCGCGATATGACAAAAAAAAATCCTTCACGGTCACAATTACAGATTTTCTTGGTACGATTATTGTCAGAGAAATAATCACGGTATTACATTTATCACGATTATTATGCATTGATTAATTTCACAATACTATTAATGTGTAAATTCAAATATTGTTGTTGTTATTGTTGGACACCGAGGGCGCCGACGAGGGGGCGGTGGCGGCGGCGGCGGCGGCCACGGTGAAACATCGTATGTCCATCAGAGAGCCGTCGGAGGAGCTGAGGGACGATGGAGAGCAGCAGAGCGACGCCCAGGTGAGGACACACACACACACACACACACACACATTATGAGACGATATGACAAAAAAAAATCCTTCACGGTAGGGATGTCACGATTACAGATTTTCTTGGTACGATTATTGTCAGAGAAATAATCACGGTGTTACATTTATCACGATTATTATGCATTGATTAATTTCACAACACTATTAATGTGTAAATTCAAATATTGTTAAAATATACATTACTAATTATAAAATATTTTAAATATCTATTAAAATATGACCAATTATTAATCCACCAGTGGAAGTGTCATCGATACCAAATGTTTAAGTTAATTTTAATCTTTTTTTTAAAATTACAAATGACACTCTAGCATTTAAATTCAATGCTACGTTAGGTAAATGGACCAGTATCTGTGCATTTACCTTTACTTTGGCGCACATCTGCCAACACGGTTCATACATGATCTTTTGACGGTATTTAGGAATCTTTGCGATCAATTAATTGTGGCGTTTAATACCGCGATTAATTGTGAAAACAAGTAATTGTGACATCCCTACTTCACGGTTATAGAGAGCCGAAGCGGAAGAGAAACTCACCATGGGACCTCAATTCGGAAAAAGTCTCCATGTAAGTGAACGGGAGTCAAAATTTTATTTCGTGATCCGATTGAATTGTGTCATGAGAAAAATATCTGGGGCCGTATTCACAAAGAATCTGAGGGTCAAAAGTAGCTCCTAAGGGCCGAATTTAGGAGCAACTCCTAAAAAAAGTGGGTGTGTCAGTCTTAAATTTAGGACTCCTAGTTTTTTAAAATAAGAGTAATTCACAAAGTATTTTAGGCCTAAAAGTAGCTCCTAAGTCTGGGAGAGCTTAAAAGTCCTCGTGAGGACTCCTAACTCAGTAAGACCTATTCACAAAGAATCGGAAATGGCTGCAGCCAGGCAAATGTTTTGGAGACAACGGAGGACTGCGATTTGCTGCAGAGGGGGGGGGGGGCTGGAGCACCTGCCCCTTTGCCCAGTGCCTTTTTGTCTGTGTTTTTATTTTTAAAAAAACAGGGAGCAGTGACGAACTGTCCAATATAGGCGCCACAACGGTCGGTCGGACCGAGGTAACTGCGACCGTTGCGATGCAGTTGCGCTAGTTGGTGGGTGCGCTAGACACATCAGTTAGTAGTAATAGCTCACGTGATAGGGCAGCTCCCCCAGTAAACCAAACTTGTTGTCAGTCTGGGTTTGAATCCTGCTCTAGGCCACAAATTTGGGTAATGCATTTTCTTTTCTCATCATTATTATGATCATCATATATAATATTAGGGCCGTCAACAAATGTGAAAATTAATATTCGAATGTGGGAAGAAAAAAAAACCAGCGGCTGCTTCGCGAGCGGGCGCACTGACCCTCATAGGAGTTGCATTTGCACAGCGTCACTCACTGCTGAAAGTGAAAGTGAGACGTGACAAAAACTGTAGCAGAAAGACGCAGATGGCAGAGAGAAACACGAATGGACAGACAGTTCAGAGCCCAACTTGGCAGCAGAGAGAGTGGTTTGGACTCGAAGCAATCTAAAAAGCCACGTCGGACCTGACGGCAAAAAAAAAAAAATGCTCTGTATCATCACTAGATAAAGACTCCAGCTCCTTCTTCTCTGTGCTCAGTGTTCATCCATACATACCAGCCTCCATGTGAACACAGTGATAAAACAGTGTGTGTGTGAGAGCCATGTAATGTCCATGTGTGCATGCTGACAGAGAACGTGCTGCTCTGACCCCCCTCCTCCTTTCAGGGTGCAGCCTGCTGGAGTTACATTCGTTCTGAGGAAGTGTAAGTGTGTTTTTACTTTGAGCAGCACATTCAACCATCTTCACACTGTCACATCACTGACGTCATGAGTCTTCATCAAACTGTCAATAACTGATCACATGATCAATAACTGCAGCTGTGTCTTGTTCTCTCCATCAGATTCCTGTCGACTCACAATCGACACAAACACAGTGAACACAAAGATCAAACTGTCTGACAACAACAGGAAGGCGACATGTGTGAAGGAGCATCAGTCATATCCTGATCATCCAGACAGATTTGACTACTGGCCTCAGCTGCTGTGTTCAACTGGTCTGACTGGTCGCTGCTACTGGGAGGTCGAGTGGAGAGGAGACGTTTATATATCAGTGAGTTACAGAGGAATCAGCAGGAAAGGAGACAGAAAAGACTGTTTGTTTGGAGGGAACGATCAGTCCTGGAGTCTGGAGTGCTCTGATGGTCGTTACTACGTCTGGCACAATGGCAGAGGGACAGACATCACCACCTCCTCCTCCTCCTCCTCCTCCTCCTCCTCCTCCTCCTCTGTCTCTAACAGAGTAGCAGTGTATGTGGACTGTCCTGCTGGCTCTCTGTCCTTCTACAGAGTCTCCTCTGACTCACTGATCCACCTCTACACCTTCAACACCACCTTCACTCAACCTCTGTATCCTGGGTTTTTACTCTGTCCTGGTTCCTCAGTGTCTCTGTGTTGAGTGAATCAGAGTCTCCTCCTGTCACAGAAACCTTCTCACTGTTGAACAGACAGTTCAGTCTCTACATGTCTGTCTCTGTCTCTCACTCACGTTTTCACATTCATGGATTAAATCAGTTGATTTAAAAAAAAAAATGTTCTCAGTGGTTCTTGTAAACTTCTTCCTCTTCCTTTAAAGATGGATGATTCATGTTGAACTTTACAGGCTGTTTGTGAGCTGGTCACAGGTAAACAGACACGACAATAAACACAACTGGAAACAAACATAATGTTGTAGAGACGCAGAATATAATGAATTACATGTGATTTATTTTTCTTTGTGGTTTTACTGAATCATTACTGCATTTCCTGCTGATGAGCTACTAATCCTACCAGCTAATGATTTTTATGTTAACATGCCACTGACATAATTATTAAACTGTATTCATCTCTGTCCTGTAAATAATCTGATGTGAAATAATTACGGTTACCAATAAAGACAATATGAAAGAGGAATACACAATCAATTTCATGTAGTTTTTATTCAACCAGAATTATTATCTAATCGAACAGCCCCACTGTGAAAAAAACAGTCCCATCTCTCCGAACGTTAGCTGTAAGTTAGCTCTGCATGTCGTATTTTCCTCCTCTATTTTTAATAATCTGACTATGTGTGGCTGGTTGCTAGTTTGCTGGTAGGAGGTAAAGCTAGAGGAGGACGCCACAAAATAAATGTGCTGGTAGGATTTATCTGATCTGAAAACTGATCTCAGGCACATTTGGTCTTTACATTGATAAAAGGAAAAGGTTCATCTACCTCTTTATTTTGGCATTCCCACATAGGCTGTATGAACATATCACACCACCTCTTGTCATTAATACAAAGTGACATGTAAAAAAAAATCCTCATGTGGGCAGAGATCTTAACCCCCTCAATGTTTAACCCAAAGTTACGCCTATGATGCCCCCCACTGGTCAAAACGAGACACCACACCAACAGACACAAAAGCTGTTTTTAATATTTTATTCATGTATAAAATACATAATCTCTAATCTCTCTGCAACAAACGATAGAAACAAATGTAACAGTTTGGGTTTAACCATTTGTGCGTGACCAAACGTCAATAATAATAATAATAATCAATTGTTTGATTTTCCTAAAGCTTTAACCTAAAATCTTCTGAGTTCAGAGTTAATTCTCTCTTAAACCAAACACCGATCATAACCTGATCAGACCTGAACTCATCAATAGCCCAATCACCAATCAATAGCCGAACAGTGAAAGTGAATCAGAGTCAAACAGCATTGAGTTCAGACGTGAGGTCATCGATCAGTGACCTCATCATGAACAATAAACAGAAACTCTGAGGTTGAACCTTTGACCTTCAGTCAGACTGACGATCTGAACTTTCTCTTAAAGACACAGTGAACGTTTCTTTGTGAGGTCATGCGACGTTGTGATGTCATCACTCCTCCAGGCTGCCGTCGCTGAGCAGGAAATGAGGTCTGACCAGCGACAGCATGGGGCCCCTCGGGGCCCCGGCCAGACAGTACGCCTCGTCCGGCCCGACGCCCCGAGACCGCAGCGTCCTCAGCGCGGCGCAGCAGCTCTCTCTGCCGCCGCGCGCCGTCACCATGACGAAGCTGAGCGGGCTGTCGACCATGCCGAACCTCCGCCGCATCTCACCGAGCCGAGCCGACAAACTCTGCAAAAGGAGAGAGACAGTGAACGCAACCTCCAGGTCAGAGCAGAGGACGACCAGACAAGGCCGTTTTATTTGTATCGCCCGTTTTTACAAACAGTTTGTCTCAAAGGGCTTCACATCCCATCATAACAACATCCTCTGCCCTTTGACCCTCACATCCACTGAGGAAAACCTCCATGGAAAACCACAATTCCAGGCGAATTCAACTCGGGGGTGTATGTTCCTAACATTTTAGGTCTAAAAGAAGGAATCTGAAGATTTTCAGTTTAGTTGCTCCTGTTTTGCGGTAGTTGTGTCTGTCCCCGCATCGCCACTGCAGCGATGAATGGGAGTGGATGCAAGTTCCGCTGCTTAGGCTGTTTACATCCCTCAAAGCTGCAATTTTGATGTAGTATACAGACAAAGTCTCCCGGAGTCTCGCGCGAGACCCAAGTTGATGCGCTCGGTGTGTTCAGGTGCAGTGGGAAAGCTCCCGTTTGTGTCATAAACACAGGAATATCAACTCTTGACTTGCTTCATAATGTAAATTTTTTTCCACAGACAGCGTCAGGTGGAGACTCAAACATGCACTGATAAGTTTTTTTTTACTTGAAGCAAGTCAAGAGTTGATATTCCTGTGTTTATGACACAAACGGTAGCTTTCCAACTGCACCTGAACACACCGAGCGCATCAACTTGGGTCTCGCGCGAGACTCCGGGAGACTTTGAATTAGATCTAGTTTTACAAACATGTCGGCTTGCTTGAAGTAAATAAACTTCTCGGTGCATGTTTGAGTCGCCATCTGACGCTGTCTGTGGAATAAAATTGCGGCTTTGAGGGATGTAAACAGCCTAATCAGCGGAACTTGCATCCGCTCCCATTCATCGCTGCCGTGGCGATGCGGGGACAGACACAACTACCGAAAAAACAGGAGCAATTAAACTGAAAATCTTCAGATTCCTTCTTTTAGACCTAAAATGATAGGAACATACACCCCCGAGTTGAATTTGCCCGGAATTGTCCTTTAAAAGGGAAAAACTGGAGAAACCTCAGAGTGAGCAACAGAGGAGGGATCCCTCCCCCAGGACAGGCAGTAGATGTCGTATACAGACAAGTTTATACTGTATACAAACAGTTTATAACATGGAATATGGGAAAGGTTAACAAGAGCTGATGAAAGAGGCAGCTGGCGGCGGCGGCGGCGAGTAGCTATCTGAGCGGCCCGTTGACACGGCGACGCCGGGCTGACGTCGGGCTGGACGACGGCGTCGCCACAGAATAAAACTCTGAGCTGCTCAGACGAACAGGAAGCCGTCTGCTGGTCCAACAGCGCCGAGAGGACGCCTGGACCGAGGACAAGGAGGATTCACCTTCTGACACCACACTCACCAATACACCGTCAATACATGATTAGAGCTGCAACAATGAATCAACTAATCAAACAATAATTGATTATTAAATTAATCAACTATTTTGATAATCGAATAATCGGATGGGTGAAGGGATAGTTCAACATTTTGGCAAATTGGCCCATTGCCATAATCCCTATAGTCATAGCAGTAGGTTCGTTACCTTTATTTGTTGGTGCCAGCTATTTTTAGAACGGCAGAGCAGAGCCGTGAGCTGCTCAGAGCTACGCTACGGAGGCTAGTGGGATTTCTTGGTTTCCCTCATCAAACTCATCAAATACACAATCCAACAACTCCAAAACGCTCTGGTGGACAAGTTGTGACCTGCTCATTCACCACGCTATGAGATAATAACACAACGTTACCAGACAGAGTTGTTTTAAAGGTAAATGCAGAGACTGTTGATGAAAAACTGTCCCTGTGCATCAGCAGTTTTGCATGAATCACAAAACTACAAACTAATAGGAAAAAACCTTGTGATGTCACAGTGACATCACACCAACATTAAACTGACACCTTTCATTAGTTGTTAGTGTCTCAGCTGAATGTGAAAATGTCTCATAATGAACAGAATATAAATATTTGTTTTAGCTGCTGAATGTGGAGTCGTTGAGTGACGTTTTCTGTCCACAATAAATCAGAAATTAATTTGTCCTGAAAAGAGACCAAACACTGCACTCACCTGTAAACTGTGTGTAGAGACAGAAGTGCTGCAGGTCAGTGAAGCAGCCACCATGCACACACACACACAACACAGGAAGTGCGTTCTCAGCGTCACTCTCATTGGGATTTATTTTAGTCTTTCCTCCTCCAGCAGCGTCTCATAATGAGCTTCCTTCGATGTTGGTTTGGCTGCTGCAGATGGAGTCATGGAGTCGGTGGACTGGCTGTAACTCATCAGGGAGGCAGCAGATCCATAGATGGACTTTACCTGGTGGTGGTGGTGGAGAAGCTGATGAAGGTGCTGCCCTCCCTGTCTCTCATTGGTCATTGATCGCTCTGCTGTGGGCAACACTGATGATTTCTGTGCTCACTGATTCACACGTCGACTCGTCTTCTTGTGTCACTGGAAGGTGACAGGAAGTTTCACATTACAAAATAAATGTGGATTAATTCTTCCTACCTCTCTGAGCATCTTCTATGAGAGCTCAGATCTGACTCGGTGGTTTATGTCTTCACTTCATCTCTTGCTGTGTGTATGTGGAGTTTCTATTGCTCACACGTTCTCCTTCATCTTGACCTTTTCACCTTTTGAGTGCACAAATCGTCTCCATGGTGACCAGAGCACATCTCTCTGAAACTTGGAGATCAGTTAGACTTGGTTATTTCATTCCAGTGGTTTCCTCCTGATGTATCTACTTGTATTAAACCCCCTGCCGGACAATAAGTGACATCACAGCACTATCATAGCTGTTAGACTACCAATAACTGTTTATAATAATAATTATCTGATTCATTCAAAGTTATCCACTGAGTGTTTTATGTCAGTGATAGATGATTGTCATAGTATATGGTTCATTTCACCTGGGAACATGTTGAATGTTGTTACTGTAACTTACCTTCCTTATGTTACTTTGACCATAATATTTCTGTAATATTGTGTGTGTGATAAACAGGAAATTCTTTGATACTTCAGTTCGGACACATGTCAGCATTTTGTATTTGTATGTGTAACAGGGTTAATATTAAATATAATTATATAAAATTGTAGTTGATTTTTTTTTTAATATATTTTTATCTGTTTTTTATTCATTCATTTTTTATTATTTTGTTTTATTTATTACCTGACGTTTTATTTTATTTATTTGCATTTTGTATTATTTTCTTTTGGGGCCCCCTGCCCCTGCATTCCTCCCTGGGCGGCCCCACCCCCATATATAAATGTAACCGTTAGTTTTGTTTTGGTCACTTCTCGTCTGGTCAGTTTGTTGAGAGGTGAGTTTTCTTTCTTTTCTGTGTCTGTTGGTGTTTTTATTTTGTCTCTTTTTTTATGTTTTTCCAATTTATATATACATTTGTCATGTTTCCTTTATAGGGGTTGGGGAGACGGAGCTGATTGTGTTTTGTTTTTATTTCTTTCAACTGGTCAGGTATGTTTACTTTTTTTTAACTGGTCACTTCTCGTCTGGTCAGTTTGTTGAGAGGGGTTGGGGAGACGGAGCTGATTGTGTTTTGTTTTTATTTCTTTCAACTGGTCAGGAATAAAAGAAATAACCTCTAGGAGGACTGTGATTATTTGCACAACAACGCAGAGTACTCCACGAACCGGTTACACTTGGTGCCGTGACCCGTCGTATCTCCGGTCAGTGTCATCTGATCCACCGGGTGCTGCTCCGGGCTCTCTCCCCTCCTCCCCTCCATGGTATCGACAGGAGCCAACGGCTGACAGCCAACGGTTCTGTATCACGATCCTCCTCCACGGTGTTAGCAGGGAGCTAACGGCTGACAGCCAACGGTCCTGTCTCGCGACCATCCTCCACGGTGTTAGCAGGGAGCTAACGGCTGACAGCCAACGGTCCTGTCTCGCGACCATCCTCCACGGTGTTAGCAGGGAGCTAACGGCTGACAGCCAACGGTCCTGTCTCGCGACCATCCTCCACGGTGTCGGCGGAGAGCAACGCTCGCTAGCTGCGGTCCGGTCTCGGGGCTTTCCTCCTCTCCTCTCTCGGTGTGGCGGCGGCGGTCCTGGCTCTCAGCTCTGCGGCTCCACGGCTCTGTTCCTCGGCGGTGGCAGGCAGTGATGCTCGGCAGCGGCTGCTGCTGATGAACCGGTTCTCCGCGGTGTCTGGCGCAGACTTCGCTCACCAGCTGACTTCGTTGACGTTCGGCTCTAGCCGGAGGTTTGTTGACCCCAGGGATTAAAGCCGCTATACGCGATGTTTGAAGTTAATCAGACTGTATGAACTCTCATTGGGAAACTGTTCAACATTTTCATCTGAGTTAGCTGATATTAAGTGAGGGTTGTATTTTTATTTACTCCTATTGAGCGAAGAAAAGGATAAAAAGGGAAAATTGTCTTTCTTTTTTTTGTAAAAAAAAAAAAAAAAAGTTTTATTGTCTTGTGTCTTGTGTGTATTGTCTGTGTTTGTTTTTTGTGTGAAAAAAAAGTTGTGTGTGTATTGTCCTTCCTGTGTTATTATTTTGTTTGGGAAAAAAAAAAAAATTCTTTTATTTTCTTTGCTACTTGGCTATAATGGCAGGGGAGGGCACTTTTAGGGTTCATACCAACCTTGGTCGTGGCGTTGGTCATGGGCATGATGTCACACTGGGGAGGGGCCAGCAGATTGCTTCACTGTGTTTTGGCAGAGGTAGGTCCATGTCCCCCGGTGCTCTCAACTACGCACCTGATCAGTCCATTTTTGACCCGTCATTAGCTCCCACTGCTAGCTCCACGCCACTTACCCAGTCTGCCCCTGAGCCTACACAAGTCGTCCCCGTTGAGGCCCTTGGTACCTTAATCACAGATTTAGCCAAGAAAATAGGAGACACTATTTCAGCCAACCTTAGCACTATGCAGCAGCCCAATGCAGATCAGGTCCACTCTTCCACGAGTCAGTTGTCCAGTGATGCTAGTTTGTCGCAGCTCAAGGTCCTTGTGCAGTCTGACGTCAAAGCACCACCTTACTTCAGAGGTGATCACGCTGATTTGTTCTCTGTTCATGAATGGGAGGATATGATGAACTGTTACCTGAAAAGAGTGAAATGTGACACACCTGCTGAAATGTGTGATCTGATAATGTCGAGACTAACAGGTAGAGCCAGAGATGTGGTTAAAGTGTCCCTTCGCAGTTGTAGTGGACTGAGTGCATCTGACCTGCCTTTAGCTGTGTTTGACATATTAAAGCGTAACTTCAGCGAACTGTCATATTCTAACCTGCCCATGAGAGATTTCTACAGCACTATTCCTCGTGTCAGTGAGAGTGCTATGGATTACTGGATCCGCCTTAACAAATCCATTGATGCCGCTGATGAGTGCCTTCGTAGAAGAGGTAAGTCTGTTGAGGACCCCAGCACAGAGGTAGTCATGATGTTTATCAACCATTGCCCCGATCCAGGTCTTGCCATGTCATTTCAACTGAAGGCTCCAGAGCAATGGACTGCAGCCGAGGTTCAGGAGCGTCTGGACAGCCATACAAGACGTGTGAGGACGGCAGCAGCCCAGACTCAAAATGCAGTGGGTTTGTCAGCTTACAATCAGAGTCCAGTCACTGAGTCTTTTAACCCTCCCAGCTCCGGGTTGTCTCAGGGTGAGTCATCAGCATGTCAGTCAGGGCTCACACCTACATCTTTGCCTCCTCCACTCTTGGTCTGTAGTCATCTTGGGTCGGGCGAAATGGTGAATCCGCACAAACCCGCTTCTTTGAACCCACTATGTGCAAGTGCCTCTGACCCGCCCCCTGCTGCCGCTGTTCAGCCAGCTGCAGAGTCTGGCGTCCAGCAGGTCGTGGCCATGTTTGACAAAGTTCTGTCTCTTTGTAATGCTTCTCTTGCTACTAGCCAGAGGGTTGCCAACTTTCAGCCAGTCAGCTATCAGCCCGCCCAGAGGCAGTTCAATCATCACCGTAATCAGCAGCGCTCAGGACCGTCTTCATGCAGAGTTTGCAGTTCAAGCGACCATTCAACCCAAGCTCACTGCAGAAAGTGCAGATTGTGCTACCATTGCTTTCTCCCTGGCCATATTAGACAGATGTGTCCACAGCTCTCCGGCTCCACAGCTGCAATGCCTCCTTCTCCTTCCCCGGCTGATTTAAACTAGGGCGCCTGTGTGTTGAGAGGGGTAGCATGGGCATTGCTGGTGAAACCCTCGCTGTTGATAGGGATGTGCAGTCAGTTTACGTGAATTGTTGTAGTAATCTTCCCAGTGACAATACAGTGATTGTTGTTGGTTCTCACAGAGTCGAAGTGGCTAGTGATTTGTTCTATGTTCCGGTTTCCGTTGGGGGTCAGACCACTTTGAAAGGTATGCTTGATTCTGGGAGTATGTCGTGCACGCTCAGTGCGGAGGGGGAGTCCAAGCTTAAAGCTGCGGGTGTTCTCTTGAGTCCTCTGTCTGTTCCTGAGAAAGTGGTCCTTGTTGGTTGTGGTGGTCTCACAACACAACCCAGTTGCATTTATGAGTTGGCTGTTGAGATTTTCAGTTCAAAATTCATTGTGCCTATTTTTCTTGTTCCAGGTCAGAGAGACGACCTCATCATTGGAAGTAATATCATCAGACCATTAATACAGGGGCTGAGATCAGATGAGAAATACTGGGAGCTCATTCGTTCCAGGAACTCCGACCCTGAATGTGAACAGTTCTTGCAGTTACTCAGCTGTATTACCCGCTGGTCAGGTCCTGAACTACCTGAGAAAGTTGGCACTGTTAAGCTGCGGCAGGCTGTCACTCTTGCTCCCCAGCAGGAGTATTTGGTGTGGGGTAAATTGCCGGGTAATGCTCCTGTTTCACCGGGGAGCGCTGTCATAGTGGAGCCCACGTCTTCTCGTTCTGCTCCAAAAGACATCATTGTTGGTCGGGTTGTAGCACCTATGTGGGGCGACCGTTGGGTCCCTATGAAAATTCTTAATCCTACTATGAGCCCTGTCACACTGCGCAGGAATGCAAAGGTGGCAGATGTTTTTCCATGTGTTGCAGTGGAGGATCTTCCTATCTCCCAGGGTGTGAGTAGGCCTCAGTCTGGTCAGGTTCATGACTGTGCTTCCGCTTCAGACACTGTTTCTCCTCCCTCTCAGCAACTTAAAGCCTGTGGCTTGGCTGACATTGATCTTGAGGGCTGTGATGTGTCAAATGAATGGAAAGAAAGGCTGGCTGATCTTGTGCTTACTTACCAGGATGTGTTCTCCAAGGACAAGCTGGATTGTGGGGAGGCAAAGGATTTTGTCCATCGTATCCATCTTACTGATGATCGCCCTTTCCGGCTGCCTTATCGCCGTCTTCCTCCAGCACATTATCACAAACTGAGAGAGGCGCTGTCTGAGATGGAGATGAAAGGCATCATCAGTAAGTCTGTTAGTGAATATGCCTCACCACTGGTCCTGGTCTGGAAGAAGTCTGGGGATTTGAGGATCTGTACTGATTTCCGTTGGCTCAATGCCAAGACTGTCAAAGACGCACACCCGCTGCCCCACCAGGCTGATTGTCTTGCTGCTCTTGGGGGGAACGCCTTTTTCAGCACCATGGATCTTACATCGGGGTTTTACAACATCCCCCTCCATGAGTCTGACAGACGGTTCACAGCCTTTACAACACCCATGGGCCTTTATGAGTATAACCGGCTTCCCCAGGGCCTATGTAACAGTCCGGCAACCTTTATGCGGATGATGATCAGTGTCTTCGGTGATCTGAACTTTTCCAGCCTCCTTTGTTATTTGGATGACCTGCTTGTTTTTGCTCCTTCTGAGGAAGAGGCCCTGAAACGTCTTGACACCGTCTTTTCACGTCTCAGGGCTAACAACCTGAAGCTAGCACAGAAGTGTCATTTTCTCAGGAAATCCGTGAGGTTTCTTGGTCATGTGGTTGACAACAGTGGTGTTTCGGTTGACCAAGAGAAAGTGAAAGTGATCTCTGCTTTTCGGAAAGAAGATCTCATGAAGGACGATGGTTGCACTCCATCTCAGCGGAAAGTCAAGTCTTTTCTTGGCATGGTGCTTTATTACCAACACTTCATTCCTGGCTGCTCTTCCATCGCTAAGCCACTTTACGCTCTTACTGCTGGTCAGAAGAGAAAAACTAAAGGCTCCTTCGGCCGACGTAGAGCTGGAACTTTCCGTGAACTGACCTCAGAAGACTGGACTCCTGCTTGTGAGGCCGCTTTTGAAGGTCTGAAAAACTCGCTCCTCAACAGTGTGGTACTGTCACACCCAGACTTTGATAGACCTTTCATCCTTTCCACCGATGCGTCTCTTGATGGTCTAGGGGCTGTACTTTCACAAGTGCCGGCTGGCGAGGAGAGAGCGAGACCCGTTGCTTTTGCAAGGAAATCCCTCACTCGCAGTCAAGCTAATTATCCAGCTCACAGGCTGGAATTCTTAGCTCTGAAATGGGCTGTGTGCGAAAAGTTCAGTCATTGGCTCAAGGGTCATAAGTTCACTGTGTGGTCAGACAACAATCCACTCACATATATACTGACCAAACCGAAGCTTGATGCCTGTGAGCAGCGTTGGGTCTCTAAGCTGGCTCCATATTCCTTTGAAATCAAGCACATTCCTGGTCGCTTGAATGTAGTAGCGGATGCACTCAGCAGGGATCCTTTTGTGAGGCCTTTAAAGGAGAGGCTGTTGTGTGAACCTTACTCTGGGCTACTTGGTCAGGCTGAGGATGTTGACTGCGGCTGTGTGCAGGACACCTTCCGTCTTACCTGTCAACCTCTGTCCTTGGATAATTCTTCTCCTTCAGCTGCCTTTAATGGTTCTCTGTCTGAGGACGACGTCTCTTCTATCCTCTCCTCTTTGGATGACTGGGACTCTGCCCCTAGACAGCGAGCAGCCTCCCTTGCCGATCATCTGACCACTTTAACACCTTCAGGTCAGGATGTGCTTCCTTCTTTATCTCTCAGTGACCTTCAGTCTCATCAGCAGCGAGATTCAGTCATTTCCAGGGTTATTTACTATGTTGAGCGGAAGCGTAGGCCCTCCAGACGTGAACGCTACAATGAAAGTCAACTCACCATCAGACTCCTCAAACAATGGGAAAAACTGACACTCTTGAATGGCATCCTTTACAGGGTCACAAAGAACCCGTTGTCCAAGCATAAGCGGTTTCAGTTTGTTGTGCCCGATTCGTTGAAAGCTGACGCCCTGTGTGGTGTTCATGACCATGCTGGTCACCAGGGTCAGCCCCGCACACTTTCGTTGGCTCGCCAACGCTTTTTCTGGTATGATATGGAGAGATACGTGCGCGATTATGTGAGGTGTTGTCACAGGTGTGTTCTCAGCAAAACCCCTGAGCCGTCTGCTAGAGCCCCGCTGGAGAGCATTAAGACCACTGCTCCTTTGGAACTTGTATGTGTGGACTTTTGGTCAGCTGAGGGTAGTGATAACAAGTCTGTTGATGTTCTGGTGATCACTGATCATTTTACGAAGCTTGCACATGCGTTCCCCTGTCAGGATCAGACTGCCAAGAGAGTGGCAAAGAAACTGTGGGACAACTTTTTCTGTGTCTATGGCTTTCCTCAGCGCTTGCATTCTGACCAGGGAGCGAATTTTGAAAGTGAGCTGATTGCTGAACTCTTGAAGCTGTCAGGGGTTGAAAAGTCACATACATCACCATATCATCCAATGGGAAACGGTTGCACTGAACGGTTTAACCGCACCTTAGGCAACATGCTGAGATCTCTTCCTCCTCGGTCCAAACAGAAATGGCCGCAGATGATTCAGTCCATGACGTTTGTTTACAACTGCACTGTTCATGAGACCACAGGGTTTGCACCTTTCTATTTGATGTTTGGAAGGGTCCCCAGGCTGCCAGTCGACCTCATGTTTAAGAATGTGTTCCGTGACGTGACTGTGTGTGGCTATGATGTGTATGTGAAGTCTCTTTTAGAAGATCTGCACTGTGCCATGGCTTTTGCTCAGGAAAACTGCACAGCTGAGCAGAAACATCAGTGTGATCAGTACAACAAACGGGTCAAAGGTCAGTCTCTGTCTGTCGGGGATCGGGTGCTGCTGGCAAACAAAGGTGTCACTGGGAAGCGCAAGCTTTCTGATAAGTGGAAGCCGTCCGTCTGTACTGTGGTTGCTGCAAAACCTGCTTTGCATATTTACCGTATCAGAGATCAGGACGGATGTGAGCGCGTTGTCCATCGAAATTTACTGCTCCAGGTCAACTTTTTGCCTTTGAATGACACTCATGACACTCATGATGATGTCGCTGTTCCACTGTCCACACCTGCCCGTAGTGTAGCTGATGTCCCTTCCCAATCTGGTTGGCATGATACTGAAACGGCTGCGTTGGACACTGCAGCTGCAGCAGCTGAACCGTCCCTGGCTGGTTCCCTCTTAAACGTAAGTGAATGGGAAAACGGCCGCACTGCTTCATGGGTGCACGAGCAGTCCTCTACTGACGATCCCCCTGCCCAGGACAGTCTGTGGCCCCTCCCCCTCTGGCGTCCCTGGCCCCAGCCGCTCCCACTGATGTCATAGACCCCCCACCTGCTAGTGTCCTAGACCAACCTCAAGTTTTTTCTGCCCCCCTGCCATGTCCACCTCCTGCCAGTTCAGGTTCTTTTCTGAGACGTAATGTAGAAGATGGACTCACCTCACGGTTTGGCAGAGTAATCAGACCTGTGTGTCGTCTCATTGAGTCCATGACACAGCTTGAGACCTTGTTAGGATTTGAGCAAAATTCTAATGCTGTTATTAATGTGTGATATGTGAGGTTCATTAACATATGTGAGGTTAATTTGTACAAAAGTGATATTGTAATCTTTATTCTTGGTCTCTCTTTATATTGATGTGATTACCACCAATTTGATAACCTTTTATTTTTTTTATGGTCTTGGAAACACATTTTTGGCCTGTTTGTGTGGTGTATAAGGCACTTCATTTTGTCTGTGGAGTAATTTGAGCTTTTGCTAGGCGCCGAGCGAACCTCTTATTCTCCTATCCTTTCCATGGGAAGCTTATGTTGCTGAGTGTATGTTTAGATATATATATATTTAGGCCTGTTTTTGTATGTGTTATTTTTGATATGCTACTAAGAATTTTATATAATTCTAGGGGGGTGAGTGTAACAGGGTTAATATTAAATATAATTATATAAAATTGTAGTTGATTTTTTTTTTAATATATTTTTATCTGTTTTTTATTCATTCATTTTTTATTATTTTGTTTTATTTATTACCTGACGTTTTATTTTATTTATTTGCATTTTGTATTATTTTCTTTTGGGGCCCCCTGCCCCTGCATTCCTCCCTGGGCGGCCCCACCCCCATATATAAATGTAACCGTTAGTTTTGTTTTGGTCACTTCTCGTCTGGTCAGTTTGTTGAGAGGTGAGTTTTCTTTCTTTTCTGTGTCTGTTGGTGTTTTTATTTTGTCTCTTTTTTTATGTTTTTCCAATTTATATATACATTTGTCATGTTTCCTTTATAGGGGTTGGGGAGACGGAGCTGATTGTGTTTTGTTTTTATTTCTTTCAACTGGTCAGGTATGTTTACTTTTTTTTAACTGGTCACTTCTCGTCTGGTCAGTTTGTTGAGAGGGGTTGGGGAGACGGAGCTGATTGTGTTTTGTTTTTATTTCTTTCAACTGGTCAGGAATAAAAGAAATAACCTCTAGGAGGACTGTGATTATTTGCACAACAACGCAGAGTACTCCACGAACCGGTTACATATGTGATACTTTCTCATCCTGACTGAAGTTAACACCTGTTCATCAGTCCACAACAAACACATTACATTACACATTATTTAATGTCTTAAACTGTCTCCGTGGTAAAATTCAAGTGTCCTTCAGTCCACATACACTTTTTTTTAAGTATATATTTTGGGCTTTTATTGCCTTTTATTGATAGGATAGTCGAGAGAGAGAGAGAGAGAGAGAGAGAGAGAGAGAGAGATTGAGCTAAACGCCACCCCTAGTCCACATACACTTTAAATACATGTTACAGGAGCAGCTCATTAGTTTGGCTGTTACAGACTACATATGGCTGAGTTTAACAGAAATCAGGCTTTTTTTTTTTTTTACACAAATTCTACTTTAACGATATACAATGACAATGACTGAATAAATATGAAAGAGTTTATGATACTTACCACCAATCCTGACTGTAGCATATAACTGTGGAGAACAGTGAAAAATAGACTGAAGTCTACACAATGTTACAGGAAATATATAGAACTGCAAGCAGATGTGCTATGTGAATATGTGTCAGCATAAAAAGGTCAGAAAGTAAGGCTCTCGTACTAATTTCATCTGACGAGTTGTAGTCCGTTACATACAATATTCACGTGTTAGAAAAAAAGGAAACAGTTTCAACTAAACACTGATTCCTGATTAAAACAAACAAACCACAATATCAGTGTCTGTAGATTTAACACGTCTGACTTAACTGAACATTATCTTTGTTGTTTGTCAGTGTTGTCATTTATGAAAATCCATGGTCCAAAGCCCCATGTGGTTCCTGTAAAAGTCTTATTACTCATCCATTTAATCCACTAGCATAGCATTCATTAAAACGTAGCATCAAATCCAGAACGCCGTTCGCTCAGCCCAGTGGCATGATGGGAGTTACACTACTGATATATTCAGTGGGCCACATAACACGGAGGTCACCCCGAAAGTCAGCAGCTTTTTCAGTTTGTGCAACAGGCGAGCAGCTCTAATAGTTGTTATAATAAAAACTCTTATAATCTCTGACATGGTCGCTGCTCTTCAACAGACTCTACTGTGCATCATTAATAGTAGTGAACAGTGAACTCACCTCTCTCTGCTGCTCTGTTGGCTCCTTACATCCTTTGTTGCATCCGTGTGGGTCGCTGACAATCTCACTTCTCTTACATCAGATCGAACGTCCTGTCGTCACGGCGATATATGATACTAGCTGTCATATTTAGTTTTTGATTGAATATGATTGGCTGGCTCCTACCTTGACACATAAGGTTCTCCTCTAACTACTATACTCATGTAGTTTGTAGGTTAGAGTTATTATGGTTATTCAACAGTGGACTGACTGTGTTCCCAGTCGTGTTGCTCAGACTAGAGCCAGAAATCACTGAACTCTGAAACACAGTGACGTGAGCCTGCAGTCCAGCCTGGTCATGTGACCTTCTACCTGAACACAGCACTTTCATATGAGTGTTCATTCATGTTCATGCCCTGACCCCTTGTGGTTGTTAGGTGGCACTACGTTACATTGATAATGATGTAATATGAACAGGTGAGTGTTAAATGTTCACTGTTTCAGGTCTGAGTCTCATCAGATAATCAATCATTTATCATAATTTAAAAACATCAGTCTGTGATTTATTTTAAATCAAAAGAGAATAGGAGGTTTTTGGTGTCACAATCAAGAAATGCAATTCAATTGAAAATGGGCCCTCTTTGTTTTGTTTTATTTTTATTTTTTTAACATTATTTATTTTAAAACCAAAAACCATATTCATATAGATATCTGGTTTTTAATTCTAAACCAAAGACTAGAAACAAAATGATTTGGTCGATTTGTTTTTAACAGAAAGAAAAAAAAGAATAAATGTTCAAATTCGGCGTTTTCTAATTTTTCCTCTTTTCCCTTTCATTTTTTTTATTTTATTTTTATTTAACCGTTATGTATACAGGTACTCTCACTGAGACATGGTGTCTCATTTGCATTCTCATTTGACAGAGACAGTAGCTCAGGGCACAGACAGGAAGAGGATATCAAGAGTGAAAAAATCTAAATAAAAGCCAAATAAAAGATACTGTCAAACACCAAAGATGCACCATTTTGAAAGTTTTTGTTTTTTATTCTGATGCCAAAAGGTTTTTACCATGTTCATTTTGTGGAGAAGAGAGCCACAATGGCGGCTACTGGCTGGTACAATTTACACAGGAAGTCAATGTCGAACCCGTCACAATTTTCACGTAATTAATTCAAACTAAATATATTTTTTTAATGGAAAAGCAATACTTCTATTCTGTACCCCTCTAAATGCCCCGTGTGTGTATTATTTTTGAAAAATTATGGCTTTTAATAGAGACTCTCCATATTCAACCTTATTCAACTAATGCTTAATAGTGTGATAATAATGGATTACATTTTGCGCATTTCTATCGTTACCTGATGAATTATTGATTATCTGATGATGCCCAGACCATTTCAGTTTCAGAAACACATCAACTGTGTAGTCTACCGTCTTGATAAGTTAATAAACTCAATAAATATTAATAGATCAATACTCACAGTTGTGTTTCAGTGTTGGTGGATGTGACTGTCTCTGACCTCTGTGTTGAGTGTGAACGCTGCCTGAATCACTGTAGATCAGCTGTGACACGTGGGAAGATGTGCTGGGTGATGAATCCACGTGGACAGCATGTGATGAAGCAGCAGCAGCAGCTGTGATGACTCTCTGTCATCACGACCCTTCATGGAGGTTATCACCAGCATCGATGAAGGAGAAGCTGTTACTGAAGAAAACTCCAGTCAGACCATGGTGAAGCACACTGATGTTTCCAGAAGCTAACCTCCTGATTTTAAAATAAACTTTTTTTCAACACTGTAAACGCTAATCAATACTGTAATTGAGATTTTTTTTAAAAAAAGAGTTCTAACAGTCAAATATATTCTGTATTCCACATTAACCAGACACATTAAAATACACTAATGTGTGACATTTAAGAGGAGCATGAGCAGCTATAGAGTTTACATCACTGGGACATGAGGAATATCAGTACATTTAGCTAGCAGGCTAACATTAGCATCATTGCCAACCAACATAGATTAAAACACTTTGTTAATATCAAATCGACCAAATCACATTTTACTACTTAAAACTCAAATCTCACAATACCTTGTTCCTGTCACAGCAAGGAGCTTAATTATGACGAAGATCTTTATACTGTGGAGTCAGATCTGATCACTGTCCTTTGTCTGAAGCCCGGGAAACTCAAACTGCCGACAAAGAGACGTCTACCGGAAAACTTCAAAATAAAAGGTCTGTAATAGAGCAAAGACTTAACAAAATAAAAGCTTTAACAAAGTGGTTACCGATTTAAGTAAAGGAAAAGTAACAATGAAAAACACCAAAGAGATCTTTTTACTAAACGTTTAGTTGTTTCAGTGGCCCCTTAGAAAACATGCACATAGACAAAAATAGACAAATTCTGAAAATTTCAATGACAAACGCTGTAGGCTATGTTTACAACAGTAGCCTAACTTCAAGGTCGCATTTTATTTTCGATCAGGGGTTTTATGTTGTTACTATACAATTGATTGCATTTTATTATTTTATAGTGCTAGGCCTACTGCTTTTGTATTTTGTGCGATGTTGTTACAGTTATGAATTTAACTTAGTTTGTAGCCTATCATTTCCCTATTTTATTTGTATGGATGTTTTGTGGTTCACTGTTTGAAATGTTTGATTATAACTTTTGTTCCTTTACTGGATGACTTTGGTTCCGCCTGCCCTTGGGACAGGTAAAGGTGAAGGTCTTTTCGGCATGTAGGCTACGTTTTGCTGAATTAACGGTCTCACTGTTGCATCAGTGTCTTTTTTTTTTTAACCCACAATGCGCTCATAGAGCAGTTACACACTTGTTTATCAACTGACAGAAATGGAGCAAAGAGCAGTAGAGCAGGTTAGTACAGGTAAGAGCACGCCCTCACGTCAAACAGGTGAGGCAACTTTCATAGTTTCACTTTTGACCAACGTTTGTGTCGCAGTTTATTTTCTCGTGTGAAGGTAAGGTGAACAGTTTGAATGTTTTCCTCGTTAACACCTGTTGTTACCTGAGTTCTCTGCTTTTCAACTTCTCATTGTTGTGATAATGTTACTGTCGCTGAGTCAGAGCTGTAAATGTAAAGTCTGGACCGACAGAACCGTGACATCCGCCATGTTGAGTGGATGTTGTCGGTAAGAGCAGAAGCACAGAGCATAATAGTGGTTGTTTGTGTGCAGCTGTGACTTTGTGTACAGCTGTGACTTTGTCTGTGGTGAGTGGTCTGTCATTAGATTTACACTACAGGACTGATGTGGACTCAGTGTGGCGGGCTGAGCGGCTCACAGGGTTTTTACTATGATGTTCAGAAAGACAGTGAACACCACAGAGGCTCCTGCTTCAACAGCTACTACAGTCTATTGATCAGTACTGTTACTGCCTACCACCTCCTACCAGGCCATTGCCTTATACTAAGAATGTATTCTTAGCAATTCTTGCCTGGTAAAATAAAGGTCTGCTACATTACTACCACTGACACTGTCTCTGTGTCCCCACCATTCATGTCTGTGATTACACACAGCAAACACTCTGGGTTATTGATTATTGGACACAAATCATCAATATTGCTGTAAAGAATCTTTTAGAGCTGCAACAGTTTTACATTTTTCAAGCAGAAATCTTCATTTTCAGGCTCAAACACTGAAGATTTCCTTGTTTTCTCTGTTTGGTTTGATTGTAAACTGAATATTTTTGTCTCTTTGATTGTTGCTGTGACAAAACGAGACATTTGAAGACGTGGCCTAGAGGAACTTGGCAGCTGGAGAGTTTTTTCTCTCTCTTTGAACTCCCAGTGTGAGTGAAATGACTGAATGTTGTGATAGTGGAGCTGTGAGGTGAAATAAGTTGAGGCCCAGTTGTTGTGTGTAGAATAATCAGCTGTAGTTTGTTTGATCCAGTGGTTTTCTACAGGGACTCAGTGGATCTCAGTCCTTGGTCTTGGTCTGAGGCAATGACAGAGGTTCAAATTACGACAATCACTAGTAACTTATCAGTGATCTTATCAGCAGATGGACTTTGGCCTTGTGGTGGTGGAGTAGTTGATGAGGCCAGTGCCTTTCCTGTTACTCATTAATTGTTTATTGCTTTATATTACTTTATATTACTATACTTTACTTCCCTGTGTGGACAGACTGTGTCACATCAACTCACTGGATCTCAGTCCTTGTGTGTGTCAGTGGATGGAAACAGTCGTCCATGGATCATGTTGCTGGGCTGCTCTTCACTTCACTGCAGCTTCATGACGCCATCTAGTGGACTGATAGTAGAAGTACAGCAGCTGATGGCAGCTTCCTCTTCCTCACTGCTGTGTGACTGCATTCAGCTGACACTGATATGAAGCAGAGAAGAAGAGCCAATCAGTGGAGGAGCAGCTGGAAACATGATGGACATGTGAGCTGGTGTGCACATGAATGATGTGTGTTTCCTCTGCAGGTGAAGCTACAAAGTGTGTGTGAGCTGATGTGGATGTGACCTCAGCAGCATGGATCAGTGTGAGGACAGAGAGGAGGGAGCCCCTCCCTCTAAAACCACTCTGTGTGGGGGACATCAGGGCCAGACCAGAGGTCAAAGGTCAGAATTAAAACTGTCTAAAAGTCAGTTGTTGTGTTTATTAAAAGATTGAAGATATTTTTCATCAGTTTTTCTCCAACATGCACATTTATCAGTTGTGTTGTTGTTTCAGGATCCAGCAGCAGAGACCAGACTCTCCTGAACCCAGCTGTCTGTCTTTAAAGAGCAACGTGTCAATGGACGAGATATTGAACTTTAAAGGAGGACGTGGATCAGCTGATCAGATGTAAGACAAAACTAAATTTCAAATCTCTTGAGTTTCTTGAACGTTCTTCCTGTGGGGTCAAATTTCAATTATTCTACATAAAATCAGAGTTACAACTCAGACACACATTGACATTGTCCAGCTGCAGTAAAGAGTCCCTGCTTTAACATCCACATGTTAATATTCAGTAATCCTCACAGTGCAGCCCAGTAGCAACAGGAAATGTGTCAGCACCTTCTACTTAAAACAGGAAGTAGCCACTGGGTTAAAATCATCTTTTCATTTGCTCTAAATGTTCATGGTCTTGTTTCCAGCTGGTAGAAGGAACATGGTGATGTTGGCTGCATCAAGTCGCCTCCTGGTGGCAGCTTTGAGGTGTGCAACAGGGCGAGGGGCCGATCAGTGATTTCTAGTGAGTTCAGAGTGATGTCAGACACAGAGAGCAGAGACAGAGGATCAGATCAGTTACAGGAGCTGAAGCAGAATCTCAGCAGCTGCTTTTTACAGGAGCAGACGAACAAACGTCCATAAATACTGAGAGAGAGAATCAGCAAAACTCAGGTAAAGATAGAAACTTTAACTCGTCTTCGGAACAAAACAAAGAGATAAATGACATTTTCTGACGTAAAAAACAAAATCCTTCATCATCATTGTTTACAGATTTTATCTACAGGAATACGGATACAAATCAAACCTAATTTTTTTTTTTATTAACTCATTGAGTGCCAGACCTTTTATAAAATGGTCAGTGCCATGTGCCAGCGTTTTGGGGCATTTTGAGTAATATGTCAAGACCCAGAGAGTATTTTGTACTATGACTCTGAAAACACCAAACAGCTCAAAGGAAAGAGGAGACTCTCTATTTAACTAGGGAAAAAACCATTTGTTTGTACCTTGTTCCATTCTTGATTTATCTTAAGTTGAATAGAGCCTGGTTGCACCAAAAAGACCACTTTTTTTCTAGAAAGCTGAGAAAAATGCATTTTTGTGAAAGAGAGTCTCTCAAGAAAAATAGTGATTTATCCGTTTTAATTTTGGCTTCAAAAACATGTAAGACATCTGAAAATTTCATTTCACATGTTTTTTTCATGTCCCCCCCCCCAAAAAAAAGACTAAACAAAAAACAAAACAACAACAACAACAACAACAACAACAACAACAACAACAACAACTACAATACAACAAGTACGAGCAGTTGCTGCCTCTCCTACGCCCCCCCCCCCCCACCCCCTCTCTGCCCCTCCCCTCCCCTCCTTCTCCTCCTGCTGCTTCCCCTCGTCTCTGAAGTAGGGAGGGAGACGTCGTGGCGTCTTCAGCCTCCCTGCTGGACGCGGCCGCGGCAGCGACTCACCGCGCTGATCTCGCGGTTCGTCGTCATGACGTCGGTTAGACAGCAACTGGTGAAACTGACTCCGCGATCCGCCTCCGCTTCGGCATTTCGGTGCTGATCATCTAGATGAGTTTACCTTTCCTGCCTCCTCCGATCACTTCATGCTGGAGCTATGCTAATAGCATCTGTGGCTAAGCTTTGCTCCAGCTCCACGTTACACTTGTTCCAGGCTCTGCCCGTCGTTTTCCTCTAGAAATAGAAACTTTTCCCGACTTTTTTATCTCCGTACCGATCGCGCTCGTCTTCTCCTTCCTCTTCACTTCTTGCTCTGATCTACAGTCTTCTTCGTTCTACACATCCCAGAAGCCCCAAAATTACTCACAATGTGCGGGAGAGCGTCCCCATTTACCAGCCGCAGAAAAGTGCATTGGACGTCTAAGCACTTTTTTCTTTTGCAAGCGTTGGATTTTGATTGACGTCCATAGACGTCAATGGCACTCAATGAGTTAAGGTCCATCTTTATTGTGTTCATTTTTTTTATTTTTGAAATCCTAAAACTTCTTCACATCAGTTGTGTTGTTGTTTCAGGATCCAGCAGCAGAGACCAGACTGTCCTGAACCCAGCTGTCTGTCTTTAAAGAGCAACATGTCAAAGGACGAGATATTGAACTTTAAAGGAGGACGTGGATCAGCTGATCAGATGTAAGCTGTAACTGACAGTCAGATTCAAGTTATTATAGAAATGAACCAGTTTGTACAACGTGTTGTTGGACCAGGTCTGAAATCAAAGTGTCTATGTTGTGAACGTCCTCAGGGGACATATAAAGTCCATCTTGTATTATCTCTCTGTACTGATGGTCACTTGACACTGATTCCTCCACAGAGTGGACCAGGAGAGCTTAGAGGTTCCCAGTGGTCAGTCTGCCCAGCAGCATCAAACACACCTGGACTCCATGTTTATGGTGGGTACATGTCCAACAGCTGCTGTTACATCTGTTGTGTTCACCATCATCTCCATGCTGCACTTTGACACCAGTGGATTGTCAGTCTGTCAGGTTTTAGTTTGATGCTGTCACTCATAGAGTTTCTGTTCCAGCTGCTGGAGGAGAACATGGTCACTTTTGTGAAGAACGAGCTGAAGAAGATCCACAAGCTTCTGAGTCCAGATTACCCAGAATGCTCAGGGAGTCAGAGGGAGGATGAGGAGGTGGTGGATGGTGAGGATGAAGAGCAGAGGAGCATCAGAGAGGCGTTAGTGAAGATCACAGTGAAGCTCCTGAGGAGCAGGAAGCAGGAGGAGCTGGCTGAGCGTCTGCAGAGCAGTAAGAGGATTTCTGTAAAGATTCAACATGATGGACAAATGAGACGTTCACTGACATCAACACATGGAGGGAAACATGTTCATATAGTCGTTATTTAGAGGAATTATCATGTTATATTTTCTTATTGGTCTGATTTCTTGTGTTTTCATTCAGAACATCTTGCTGCAGTTTGTCAACGTAAACTCAAATCTGCCCTGAAGAAGAAGTTCCAGTGTGTGTTTGAGGGGATCTCTAAAGCAGGAAACCAAACCCTTCTGAACCAGATCTACACAGAGCTCTACATCACAGAGGGAGGGGCTGGAGGGGTCAATGATGAACATGAGGTCAGACAGATTGAAACAGCTTCAAGGAGACCAGACAGACCAGAAACAACCATCAAACAAGAAGACATCTTTAAAGCCCCACATGGAAGAGACCGACAAATCAGAACAGTGATGACAAAGGGAGTGGCTGGCATTGGGAAAACAGTCTTAACACAGAAGTTCACTCTGGACTGGGCTGAAGACAAAACCAACCAGGACATACACTTCACATTTCCCTTCACCTTCAGAGAGCTGAATGTGCTGAAAGAGAAAAAGTTCAGCTTGGTGGAACTTGTCCATCACTTCTTCTCTGAAACCAAAGGAGCAGGAATCTGCAGCTTTGATCAGTTCCAGGTCGTCATCATCTTTGACGGTCTGGACGAGTGTCGACTTCCTCTGGACTTCCACAACACTGAGATCCTGACTGATGTTACAGAGTCCACCTCAGTCCACGTGCTGCTGATCAACCTCATCAGGGGGAAACTGCTTCCCTCTGCTCGCCTCTGGATAACCACACGACCTGCAGCAGCCAATCAGATCCCTCCTGAGTGTGTTGACATGGTGACAGAGGTCAGAGGGTTCACTGACCCACAGAAGGAGGAGTACTTCAGGAAGAGGTTCAGAGATGAGGAGCAGGCCAGAGAGATCATCTCCCACATCAAGACATCACGAAGCCTCCACATCATGTGCCACATCCCAGTCTTCTGCTGGATCACTGCTACAGTTCTGGAGGAGCTGTTGAAGACCAGAGAGGGAGGAGAGCTGCCCAAGACCCTGACTGAGATGTACATTCACTTCCTGGTGGTTTATCTAAAACTGAAGAAGGTCAAGTATGATGGAGGAGCTGAGACAGATCCACACTGGAGTCGAAAGAGCAGGTCGATGATTAAGTCCCTGGGAAAACTGGCTTTTGAGCAGCTGCAGAAAGGAAACCTGATCTTCTATGAATCAGACCTGACAGAGTGTGGCATCGATATCAGAGCAGCCTCAGTGTACTCAGGAGTGTTCACACAGATCTTTAAAGAGGAGAGAGGCCTGTACCAGGACAAGGTGTTCTGCTTCGTCCATCTGAGTGTTCAGGAGTTTCTGGCTGCTCTTCATGTCCATCTGACCTTCATCAACTCTGGACTCAACCTGATGTCACAACAACAAACAACATCTCGGTGGTCGATTAGAGACACATCTACACCTTTCTACCAGAGCGCTGTGGACGAGGCCTTACAGAGTCCAAATGGACACCTAGACTTGTTCCTCCGCTTCCTCCTGGGTCTTTCACTGAAGCCCAATCAGGCTCTCCTACGAGGTCTGATGACTCAGACAGGAATTGACTCACGGTCCAATCAGAAAACAGTCCAGTACATTAAGAAGAAGATTGAAGAGACTCCCTCTGCAGAGAAAAGCATCAACCTGTTCCACTGTCTGAATGAACTGAATGATCGTTCTTTAGTGGAGGAGATCCAACAGTCCCTGAGATCAGGACGTCTCTCCACAGATAAACTGTCTCCTGCTCAATGGTCGGCTCTGGGCTTCATCTTACTGTCATCAGAAGAAGATCTGGATGAGTTTGACCTGAGGAAATACTCTGCTTCAAAGGACGCTCTTCTGAGGCTGCTGCCAGTGGTCAAAGCCTCTAACAAAGCTCTGTAAGTGTAGAGATAGTTGGATTTACTCATCATTGTATAAAAACACTTCTGTCTTTTCAACAGGACAGAAAATAAATCCATTTATTCTTTAATTCCTCATGTTAATCTCTTCAGACTGAGCAGCTGTAACCTCTCAGAGAGAAGCTGTGAAGCTCTGTCCTCAGTCCTCAGCTCCCAGTCCTCTAGTCTGAGACACCTGGACCTGAGTAACAACGAACTGAAGGACTCAGGAGTGAAGCTGCTGTCTGGTGGACTGGAGAGTCCACACTGTAGACTGGAGACTCTCAGGTGAGCATCCATCAAGCTGTTTATCTGATTACACTTGAACACACCTCCAGGTGTTGACAGTGGTTTCCTGTGTGTTGTTGTGTGTGTTCAGTCTGTCAGGATGTCTGGTCACAGAGGAAGGCTGTGCTTCTCTGGCCTCAGCTCTGAGTTCCAACCCCTCCCATCGGAGAGAGCTGGACCTGAGCTACAATCATCCAGGAGCCTCAGGAGAGAAGCTGCTGTCTGGTGGACTGGAGAGTTCACACTGTACACTGGAGACTCTCAGGTGAGGATCCATTAAGCTGTTTATCTGATTACACTTGAACACATCTCCAGGTGTTGACAGTGGTTTCCTGTGTGTTGTTGTGTGTTCAGTCTGTCAGGATGTCTGGTCACAGAGGAAGGCTTTGCTTCTCTGGCCTCAGCTCTGAGCTCCAACCCCTCCCATCTAAGAGAGCTGGACCTGAGCTACAATCATCCAGGAGCCTCAGGAGTGAAGCTGCTGTCTGCTGGACTGAAGGATCCAGACTGGAGACTGGACTCTCTCAGGTATGGAGAGGCTGCTGCAGCCACACACACTGTCTGATAGAGGAGGAGGATTAATGCATTGATGACATCAGATCTGATCACTCAGACCATATCCAGAGGTGGTGTAGGCCACAGTGAAGCTCCGCCCACTCCACTGACGTCCTCTGTCACAGTCTGACTCGTCCTAACACAGTTTATACTGAAGCCAAAATCTCTGAGTGATTTAAACATGAGCTGTGCAGCTTTCATCAGTCACAGTGATAAACTACTACTACTGCTCTGAGTCTGTTTTGATCAGACTTTATTTCAGAGTTTATCAGGGGAAAAAAATCAGCTGCAGCTGGTTTAACTGCTCCTGAACCAACAGAGTGTTTGACCTGAACAGTCCCAGAGACTGTGGGCAAGGAAAGGCAATTTTATTTGTATAGCCGGTTTTTAAACGCACCGACTACAAGAACTATGCACTGGATTCTGTATTGCTACAGGCCTCCATACCATCCACACACCCCACACATTTCTTATTTACACTCATAAACAAAAGGCCCACTCCTACATGTATATATTCTGTACCTTTAAATCAGTGAGACGATGCCCAATGAGCAGCGCGTCCCCGTCCGCCGACTGGCCGAAACTAATTACAAGAAAAAACATATTACACTCTACGTTCATGAATGAATTTGCATAAACCCTCATACAACATTGTATAAGACTCACATATAACTCTGTACTTTTGAGGACCCGTGTCCCTGGGTTTGAGCCACAATTGTCCGGATTCTGAAGGAATCAACACAGTAAACAGACAATTACCCTGCCGTACGGCATGCGCATAAACAGTGATTAATTATTAACTACATTTGTCAATAAAAGTTTGTATACCTGATTTTTTAAATTCAGCGGCTACTGAGCAAAGCCTGGCGTCCCCTCACGCTGGCCGCGTTAGTGTGTTCAGTAGCAATGACCCGGCAGAGGAACAGAGAGAGCGGAACCTGTTACCTGCCTACCTAAATAACCTCCCCAGGTGAGGACACGGCGCCGCCCGCTGGCGAGGACCCCATTACACAGACAAGAAAACAGTTTATAACACAGATAGTGGGAAACATGGAAATGTTAACAAGAGCTGATGGAGGCAGCTTCTGGTAGGCAAGGGAGGCAGGGAGAGCAACTAGCTTGATGGGAGGACTGGATGGCAGACTGGTTCATGGGAAGGGAGAACAGGCTGGTTTAACAGCAGGGGAAAGGGGAGGGGGGGTGACTGTAGACACCGTTGAGTGTGGACACACTAACAACAACACAACAACAAGAATCAAACCATGTCCACTGCTCAGAGACATAATTTGTCTCCCAGCGTCTCCAACCAAGAAAGAAATAAGAGACAAAAACCAGGCGGCACCATCAGGTCTCTGTCTGGTCAGATATTGATGATCAATAATCAGCTCAGTCTCTCTGAGATCCTGATCTTGTCCTGATGAGATCTGTTGTTGTGTTGAGGAGACGGTAAATCACAAGTGTGACATCCAGATGTCATCACTTTCCAGAGGCCTGGAGCTGTCAACCAGAAGAGAGTGAGTGTAGTGAACAGTGGGAGCCACATAGAAATTCCCCTGCCATGCTGCTGCCATGCTGTTCCCATGCTGTTCCCTTGAGAGTTCCAGCAGAGCTCTAGTAAAGTCCCAGCAGCTGGAGTGACCCCCTCCTTTTCCTGGGTGTGACTAGTTTTTGTGGTGAGTGGAAATTCACATAATTCATAGAACCACGAGTACATGTTTGATTTAAGAAGTGAAATTATAACAGACCTAGCTACTGGAGATGCGCTGGCCACTGTTTTATCTGGAAATAAATTGTTGTAGCTAATAATACCTACTGTCAATTTTTTTTATCACAATTTATTTACTGTGAATCTACATTTAAATAGGAAAAAACTAAGGGAGTGATGAAAGCCTTTTTAAGATGTTTGCAGTTGCAGGTATTCAGTGCATGCCTTCGACCAGGGAATTAGCATTATCATTGCTCAATCTTTTGTTTGCCCTAATGGGCCACCTATTGGTCACCCATTGTCACACAAATCGCACAGAGCCTGCAATGGAGCTGGCTGTTCAACTTTGAAGGAGGACCGGGGGAGGGGAGGTTATGTTGGAAGGCTAGCTGGACCAGACTCTCTCCTGAGCAACAACACACTCCAAACCCCTGAACATTCACACCTGCTCCAGAGCATTACCATCTCCAAGCATCCCCCACCGATTTGACTATGAATTGATTAGAAAATGAGCAGGTATTTCCTTAAGGTCCTGCTTTAAACATTTTTATTTTCATGATTATCTTACATTATTATCTATCTTACAAAAAATGTTGTAATTTTGCATAATTATGGAGTCAGTGCTGGAATTTAATTTAACTCTGTACTTCCTCTGGATTAAATGTATTAATTAAATGTATTGATTTTTCACTATAATTTACTAGTTATAGCACTAGCCTATACTGTCAATCCCCCTATAAACCCCATTCCGATTTGATATCACAACTTCACAAAGTTGAAGACACCTGCTGCACCTAGTCTAATCTTTGTATGACTGAATTATTCTGCATAAGACCCTGACTAATACTCATAGTAATGCTGCATTAGCATCAAAACAAAGTAGGCTAAATAAAAAATGATCATACACTTAGTCTAAGAAAACAAATGGAAAAGTCAGGGGCCCACTTTAGTATTCTTTCAGGGGCCCCAGAATTCCTAGCAACGGCCCTGATTATCTGACTAAACTTGCTTATTTCACTCAGTGGACCGGCGGATCAGCTGGTGTGCAGTGCGCGCTGTATAGTCTATAGTATAGTCTCTCTCTCTCTCTCTCTCTCTCTCTCTCTCCCTCTCTCTCTCTCTCGCTGCACGTCTTCACAAGACACAGGTCGACGTGTGTGGGGTGAGATGGAAATAAGAGCAGAGCGCACCTTCCATATTAAGGGTGCACCCACACTAGGCAAGCGTACCGTGCCCAAGCACGTTTGCCCCCTAAAGTCCGGATTCTATAGGCTCTGTGCACAAGTCCCGTGACGTCCCGTGACGCAGCTGAAAATGAGTTAAATAGTGAAACAGCTGCGCTTTTATAGCCGGTTTTATGATTAAACTCTGAACCTGGTCGGGACCAGGTTATGAGCTAAGCATTAGTTACCGTGGCGATCTAGCCGGGTTAAAAGAGAGCCACCTTGTACAGGAGAGCCTGAAAGCTTTAGACTCAACACCTCGCTAACCCACTAAACTGGCTTCACAGTAGCTACACCCCTCATAGTGAACACAGTCAGTACAACAACAAACTTTAATACGAAACTAACGCAAAGCTTTAAAAATAGCACGTCGCTAACGTTAGCTGGTCGGCTAACAACAACAACTTCTACTAACTAGTGCACGTAACTCGATATATAAAGACGAAAGCCATTCTCTCGTTTGCTTTTGGGAGCAGGGAGTGAGCATCCACAATGCGGTGAACATCGTTGATCTATATTTTGGGCAGATTTTGCAGGCATCTCAAAAAGTTTATTGTGACAGACGCTCTATAATAGTAAGCGAATGAAGCAGGAAGTTAGCCGGAAACCGATATGCCGACAACCGGGTAAAGCGGAAGTACGTCACGGGACTTGTGCACAGAGCCTATTGCTGGTGTGAGTGCAAGCGTTCCGGAACACTTCCCTGGCCCGGCACGGTTGGGAGAGGTGTGCTTGGGCACGGTACGCTTGGCCAGGAATGCGCACACGTAATACGCTGCGGGCTCGTTCTCCACCACGTGTCTGCAACCGCATGTAAACAACAGTTACTTAACGATTACGTCGCGCCGTAAACATCGCTAGTTAACGTCGCTTTGATTAAACTTCAAGATATTACCATGACAACCGGTCAAAGCGCCGTTCTTTCTGCAGTCAGAGCGCATCCGCCGTGTTGTTATATCAACGTGATGACGTTTGTGTCGGAGGCAACCATGCTTGAGCACGCTTGGGTTCGAGGTAGTGTGAGTGCGGGCCAGCGGGGGAGAAGGGAGGGGGGGCATTCGGGCTTCAGCACGGCACGGATCAACTGGCCCTAGTGTGAGTGCGCCCTAGACAGGTGCGTCAGTGCCAGTAGATCATCGCGGAATCGCGCGTCAGGCATTTGGCTCTCCTAATGGGAATGGCTGGTTTGACGTGACTTTATCATTAAAGTGGGAAAAAAAAATATATAGAGAGAGCTGTCAACCACTCTAGACGCGTCAGGTCAGCATAGCGCAGGGGGAGGGATATTAGTATTCTGTGGTGAAAAATACACTCATTCATTCAATTTTATTGAGAATTTTACAGAGGTGCACAGCGCATGTTTACGGTGTCCGGCGACTCTGACCCCTACACCGCAGCAGCCAGCAACAGACTTTTACAAAATAAAAGCATGTGAGCAACATGCATTAATGCGCAATAAAATAAATGTCGGCGTTGATAGTTTAATGAGTTGCCATAACGCAACTTGCACAGCCCTAATAAATACACAAATGTAGCCCGTGGTTCTGAGACGTGACGCGCTGTGGTCACTAGAAATGTATTTATTTATTCGCAGATCGGGAGTGAATGAGCAAGCCAGAGATGCACAGCAGATTTCATGGTTGCCGACTGGCAAAAACTGAAAGAGGGGCTTGTAAATAACTATATTACAGGTTTCACACAAACAAACACAAAACATCAAGTAGCCTATGTCAAGTCTCAGCATTTATGAACCTCATAATTGTTTCTTTTTCCTCTTGTTTGAATATAAGGGCGGTCACATAGGACCACACTTTCATTTTACACACACCGTCTCATGCGTGTATATTCACGGACACGTAGGCATGTTTATTTATTGGTTAGGGTTTATTTGCGCACCGTATGCTTCAGTGTTAACATTAAAACCACCACAAGGCAAACATTTAGTAGAATGCAAATTCTGTAGACAGGTAAACTGCGAGTGATATACATTTTTATTTGTGCTCTGTCGGTGTTTATTTATCTTTGAAGCTACTTATAGATCGCCTGTTTTGGAGGCAATTATAGCAATTCATCTGAGGGAAAAAAGAAAGGAGGAGGAAAAGTGATTGACAGATTAACTCGGGTCAAAATCACTGCTCCTCCCCGTGGACAAATGAGACACTGCATCTGATTTTCACACGGGCTGCAGAGGGGCGTTAACAGTCGTGGCTGCGTTCGCTACGTCATCGCGGGGGATTAAATTATCGCCACGGGCCAAGCGGGAGCCCGTCACGGACCCGCCACGGACCCATCACGGTCCCACAGTGGTCCCACCAGGGACCAGGGGGAACTTCTAGGTGGCTACATCTGTAATAATTAGAGATGGTCCCATCAGGTTTTTTGGGACCGATACCGATCACAGATCACCTAAAGCCTCACCGATCCGATTACCGATCAGAACCGATCGATCACGTGGGACGATATTCTTCTTTTTTCTTTTTTTTTTACTCTTTTTTTCCCCATTAATTCACCCACTCATGCATAGGCCTAGTTTTTTTATGTTAACTTTGCAGGGTTTCCCGCAGAAAATCAGTTAGTCAAGGTGGTGGTAGTGGTGGTGGGGGGAGGCGGTGTTGCTGCATACTGTCCACTGTTGAGGGTGGGGGGATTCAAATAAAATTCAATAAAAAAATCACATTTTGGCCTAAAACATTATTGTTTGATGTTTATTGTTTAGATATTTCAATTTTATTAAAAACTGAAAGCTCCTGTCACCTTTTCCACAGTCAACCACCAGTAATAGAGATATTTTGCCTCGATTGTGGGTCTGTCATATTCAACACTGGCTGATGAATATGACTTAAATGGATATACCTGTGTAAAAAAAATACTCTGGTAAAAGTAGAAGTACTGATTCAACTCCTTTACTCAAGTAGTAGGGGAGAGTGGGGTAAAGTGAGACATTTTTTACATTTGCTCCCCTCTAAGCGAGCTAAAATGATTTATCAGTAAAATTTACACATTTCCCATTAATTCAGGATGTTTCCTAGCAATGGAAATTATCAGAATGTATTTAGAATGAAAGGCAGTGAAAATATGATTGTTTTTTAAAAAAGTGGTCTCGTGTCTCACTTTACCCCAGCTCAGGGGTAAACTGAGACAGACTAGAGAAATCAAGGGGGTAAATTGATCCACTTACTTTTTCCACTCTACTACCATAACAACACATGTTGTAACAGTTAGAATCCTGAGCTTGACAACCACACATCCCAGAACTAATGTCGGACTAGTAGCAGAATCATGGGGATTGGTCAATTAAGCACTTCTTTTTCCTAAACACAAACTGACTCAAGAACAAAATCAACTAGAAAATTTCCTCTCGGGAAATTTTGAATGGGCCACGGGAGCTACTGCGGATTGTGCCATCTCTGTCAACATGGGAATCAAACCCACGATCTTAAGGTCAAGACAGAGCTGATCAGACAGACACATGATCATCTTTCTATAAGCACTGATATGGAGGAGCTGTAACCACATTAGGTTACCTGTGTGTGTGTGTGTGTGTGTGTGTGTGTGTGTGTGTGTGTGTGTGTGTGTGTGTGTGTGTGTGTGTGTGACTGTAATCACATGAAGCTGGCTCTAGAGTCTGTGTGTGTGTGTGTGACTGACTTGTCACATAGTTAGTTAGTAGCTGCATCCTGTGTCAGTCTGATTTAGCTGTGTCTGTGTTTATAAACATTTAAACGAGCGCCAGGTGGATTGTTTATGAAGTTAACGAGCCCTGGCCTGAGGATCAAAGAGGTTACCACGGCGATAGGGGCCCCCGCAGGCTGAGACAGACAGAAACGTGGAGAAAAACAGCCATTTTCTGCCTCTAAACCGGCCTCACAATTAGGCTTAGCATGACAAAACGGTAACTCCTATCAGAACAAAACACAGATCAATGTTGCTCTAAGGACTTACTGAAAATTTCGGTACGATTTGGTGTTTCTACAGTAAATATTTTGGCGACGCTGGCAGTTTTAAAACATCAGGCCGTTCTGCTCCTCTCAGAAAATATTTGTATTGGACTCAATGAGGAGCAGGGACAGACGTGGCCGCACTCAGAGGCTGATTCTGTAAGTTCTGTAAGTCTCTCTGATATTTTGAGCACATGACATGAGAGATAACAAGTTTGTCTTACAAATTCTGAAAAAATTATGTCTGTAGAGTGTAAATTGTGGCCGTGGTGGCAATTTATCCAGAAAAAATACAGAATGTTTCTTCACTCTCTCCCACTCTAACCGATGATGTCACGCACTCTGACACGAACATTCCATGCAATACACACCCATTATAAACTCATAATTTCTCCAAAAATGATCATGGTCATTGATCAGGGATTGATCAAAAACTATATGACCTATCAAAACGTGGAGTAATACGACAATACACAAGACTTGTGTCTACTGTTTAAAGTTTAAATGGAGTCTCTAGGTGAAAGTATGCCTGAGCAGTAGACTTTTGTTAAACTCCAATGATTGGTCTTTTTCGGTCTTTTTTTTTTCGCCCGTCCCATTGACTTACATGCAAAATTTTTGCGCAGTTTTTCGCGACATAGTCGCGAAAAATTCGTAAACTGTTGAGAAAAGTAATAGCACAGCGATCCCGATCAGGACGCACGTTTTGATATATAATATGTCCTGCAACCAGGACTAGTAGCGAATCGAAAATCGTCCGGAAGATGAAGGAGAACTAGAAAAAGCATTTCCAAGAATGGAAATGGTGTGACTGCTGACAGCAACTGAACGCTGTTGCAGAATTAGCAAATGCAAGCAGTGATCACCATACAAATGTTTGACCAAAGTCGGAATCGAACCCACAACCTCATGGTCATTAGACTTCCACTCTGCCTCTAGGCCACGGTGCACACACAGTTGCAGAGACTGTTGTCTGTTAATGATCTGCACACTGTCAACATCAAGAAAGCTTGAGAGTCAAGCTTGAATGACTTAGAATGAAAATTTCTGTGAATTTCAGGCTGAGAGCAGCAGTTTCAACATGAAGCAAGTTATCAGAAGTCAACAGAGGACGACTGGGAAAATAATTCACTATAATTGTTGTTGAGGCAAGATTTGAACCAGCAACCTTCAGGTCTCCAGACCAGCAAGCTAACCACTAGGCTACAGACAGAGACAGTATGTGAGGGGTAAAGAAAACCTTTGATAAGAGGATCACTGGCTTCTGCTTAAAAAAAAAAGTAAGGAATCGAACCCATGACCTCATGATCAATAAACCTTTACTCTGCCACTTCGCCACAGAGAGCACAGACATAAGCATGTTGCCATTGTAATGTGATGATGTGCTGCAAACGGTGGCAGAAGCAATTAATGCGTCTCTTAACAAACACCTGTAACCAACTGGACTACAGACAGAGTTGTGGAGAACTCTCAGCATTGGGCTGAATGAGAGCAGAGAGCTCCCTGGCTGCATTTAAAAAATATTTAAAATTATTATCTAAGTCTCTTTGCATTTTTGACCAGAATTTTAGCCAGAAGACAAGTGTGGCTACAAAACTGGAGAAAATAATTTGTCTAGAGTTTAATTTGCAGAAAAAGTTAAATATTTTAAAAAGTATAAATAGTTAAAAAGAGAAAAGTAATGCCGATAAAGTTCAAAAAAAGCTGCACGTTTTGATATATGAATTGTTGAAATAGCACAACACCTAACACACTAACCATATGGCCACAGAGAACCTGAGTTACAATGAGCTTTATACTATGAGGAATCAAAGACTGTCCAATGACAGCTGAATAATTGGAATCAAAAGTCAAGCAATGATGTGAAATGACTGAGGCAGGAATCGAACCCATGACCATATGATCACTAAACCTTTACTCTGCCACTCGGCTACAGAGAGCACACTGCTTTCAAGACTGTTGTCATTCATCGTAATGTGATGATGTGCTGCAAACTGGTATGAGTAATCAAGGAGATAACAAACACCTGTAACCAATTGAAGGCGGGGGAGGAGAGCAGAATTCAACATAACATAACAAGAGTTCTTCCCTTGAATTCGAACCAGTGACCTTAGGGTTGGCAAGCAGCCACCCTAACCCCTACACTACAGTGGAGTTGTGAAGAAGAGAGGTTGAGACTTTGATGAATGTGAGATTTTTCAATGATGCTTAAAATAAAAAGAAATGAGTATAGATTAGCCACACCAAGTAAGGAGAGGACTTTTTTGTGACCTGTGACTATTTTTTGGTGAATTAAAATGAATTAAAAAGCACTTAACAGCAAGTTACAAAGTTGAGCTCCTTCTCCTGCTGATGTGAAAAAAATGCATTGGGCTGAATGAGAGCAGAGAGCTCCCTGGCTGCATTTAAAAAATATTTTAAATTATTATCTAAGTCTCTTTGCATTTTTGACCAGAATTTTAGCCAGAAGACAAGTGTGGCTACAAAACTGGAGAAAATAATTTGTCTAGAGTTTAATTTGTGGCCGTGCTGACAGTTTAGCCAGAAAAACTCTAGAATGTTTTTTTGCCTCTATCCACTCTGACACCACTCTGGCTCTGCTCGTTAGACGCAACACACACACATTATAAAGCTGAAAAAAATCAGAAAAAGTTAAATATTTGAAAAAGTATAAATAGTTAAAAAGAGAAAAGTAATGCCGATAAAGTTCAAAAAAAGCTGCACGTTTTGATATATGAATTGTTGAAATAGCACAAAGTATGAAGGACTAGAAGAAGACCGTAAAAAGGCGGAAGAAAATGGCCAAACAGAAGAACAATAGTCACACTAATAAGAAAAAATCCACACAATAACAGTAGTGCCCGGGCTTTGCCCGGGCACTGGTCCCTACAGCTATTTCATAGCTGTTGGGACCAGTGCCCGGTGCGATTGCCCGCGGCCCTAATAATTATCTCAGCGGCATGTTAACAGAAAAATCATTAGCTGGTAGGATTAGTAGCTCATCAGCAGGAAATGCAGTAATGATTCAGTAAAACCACAAAGAAAAATAAATCACATGTAATTCATTATATTCAGCGTCTATACAACATTATGTTTGTTTCCAGTTGTTTATTGCTCTGTCTGTTTACCTGTGACTCACAGCTCACAAACAGCCTGTAAAGTTGAACATGAATGAATCATCCATCTTTAAAGGAAGAGGAAGAAGTTTACAAGAATCATTGAGAAAATATTTTAAAAAATCAACTGATTTTAATCCATGAATATGAAAACGTGAGTGAGAGAGACAGACAGACATGTAGAGACTGAACTGTCTGTTCAACAGTGAGAAGGTTTCTGTGACAGGAGGAGACTCTGATTCACTCAACACAGAGACACTGAGGAACCAGACCATGAGAATCCAAACCCAGGATACAGAGGTTGAGTGAAGGTGGTGTTGAAGGTGTAGAGGTGGATCAGTGAGTCAGAGGAGACTCTGTAGAAGGACAGAGAGCCAGCAGGACAGTCCACATACACTGCTACTCTGTTAGAGACAGAGGAGGAGGAGGAGGAGGAGGAGGAGGAGGAGGTGATGTCTGTCAGTCTGTTATTGTGCCTGACGTAGTAACGACCATCAGAGCAGATCAGACTCCAGGACTGATCGTTCCCTCCAAACTCACAGTCTCTATTGTCTCCTTTCCTGCTGATTCCTCTGTAACTCACTGATATATCAACTCCTCCTCTGCACTCGACCTCCCAGTAGCAGCGACCAGCCAGACCAGTTGAACACAGCAGCTGAGACCAGTAGTCAAATCTGTCTGGATGATCAGGATATGACTGACGCTCCCTCACAAATGTCGCCTTCCTGTTGTTGTCAGACAGTTTGATGTTTGTGTTCACTGTGTTTGTGTCGATTGTGAGTCGACAGGAATCTGATGGAGAGAACAAGACACAGCTGCAGTTATTGATCATGTGATCAGTTATTGACAGTTTGATGAAGACTCATGACGTCAGTGATGTGACAGTGTGAAGATGGTTGAATGTGCTGCTCAAAGTTTAGTTAGTTTAGTTTAGTTTATTTATTTATTTCATTCATTTATCGAGCATAAAAACAAAAAATAAAATAAACAATGACAATACTGCAACTCTTGAATGAAAGGGGGCAGAAAGAAGCAAACTTATATTGTCTACCCCTTGTTACAAAGAATTAATTCACAAATTAGATAGTACCTACATCCAAGCAAAGAAGAAATGGAAGAAGAAGAAGAAAAACATCAACAAACAACGTTTACAACAAAAGTGACATCAAATAAATTGAGCGGCTGCAGCCCAGCTACTCATCATCTTAATACATTTCTATTAAGTGTTGACATGCTACATGCAGTATAGACAAATTTACTATCACATGCGCACATATACACATAAATACATAAACACCAATATCTGTACAGAAATCCATACAAACAAAAATTTTCACACATACATGTACACACGCAGACACTTATGCACATGTGTGTATACACCTTTACGTGTGGTTTTATTACATTTACACCAGGTCATATTTCTGAATCATGTTATTTTTAACAGTTTTTTTTAAATAAGTAAGTAAAAATAAAGTAAAAACACACTTACACTTCCTCAGACCTGGTGTCAAGAATTGGACTCCAGCAGGCTGCACCCTGAAAGGAGGAGGGGGGTCAGAGCAGCACGTTCTCTGTCAGCATGCACACATGGACATTACATGGCTCTCACACACACACTGTTTTATCACTGTGTTCACATGGAGGCTGGTATGTATGGATGAACACTGAGCACAGAGAAGAAGGAGCTGGAGTCTTTATCTAGTGATGATACAGAGCAGGAGGAGACGAGGAGGAAACACTTCATCATGTGTTTTCTCCATGTGATGTCACTTCAGTGTCAGACACACACTTTCACTCTCTGACTCTCAAGCTGCACAAACACGTTGCAGCAAATAAGATGAAGACACAACAGGTGGAGAAGAAGAAGAAGAGTGCAGCTGTGAACAGTGGATGGTTTCAGTGTTTGATAAGGAATGAAACACACTCAACATGTTTGTTAGAGCTCAGTGAAACAGTGAGTTTAGTGAGAAACACTGAGTGTGAACACAACTTGTGTTTGTTTGAAGAAAACTCCCCAGGAAGCTGAAGAATGAGGCTGTGAGCAGGTTTCCACAGGAGCCACAGCAGCAGTGAGTGGATGAAGGAGCTCTAATAGAAACCATCTGATCACAGTGACAGGACGGATCAGGATCTCATGATCAATGACTCTGTTCTTCTCTGCTCTTCACACAGATCAGCTGCAACACACTGACTCACTGAGATCAGTCACATCATGTGGAACAAAGCAGCCGTCCTCAGGACCAGTCCTGAGCTCCATCAAACCTGTCCACACATTTTTACTGGACTTGAAGTCAGAGTCCAGAGGAAGCAGAGAAACTGTAGAGCAGAGAGAACCAGGCTCAGCTCAGAGCACATGGACTCAGACAGGAAGTGAAGCTCCAGCTGCTGGAGACTTTCATTAAGGAGCCACTTTGTGGCTTCATCTGATCTGGAGTCAGACGTGTTTGAGCAGCACACACACAGTCTGAAAACAGCTGTTTGATCACACACACATTCAGCCACAAACATTGATTATTACTAGAGATGGTGCCAATCGATTGGCAACTGATCGGATCGGGCCGATATGATAAAAAAACAAAAAACGATTTTTATTTGAAGTATCGTGATCCGATCGCATTATACATACAGCAGGGTTTCCCTGCTGCATCCACGCATGCAGACAGTAAAATAAGGCTGCCTGTATCACAAACAGTGTATAATAGCCTAATTGATCATGTAAAGCATAAACGAGAGGGAGCGAGCGTCTCTCTCCCTCTTTCTCTCTCTCTGCGTGTGTGTGACTGGCAGCATAGACAGCTGCATCACGATGAAGCCCAATAGCGGCATTTGCTGGGATTAAAGTTCCGTCGCAACAACGGATTTCGACTAGTATGTGTGTGTGTGTGTGTGTGTGTGTGTGTGTGTGTGCGCGTGTGTGCGTGCGTGCGTGTGTGCGTGTGTGTGTGTGCGTGTGTGTGTGTGAGACTCTCCCGGATAGACCACGGACCGAATCCCACGGCTGGATTCCAAAATTAAACAAAATAAGCTACTCCTTACGTTGTCAAAACAGGCTCGTTAGGCTACTTGTTTCAACCAACCAAGCGATAGAAAACGATATATTTTCCGCTTAGGTGTGTGACTCAGTGTCACTCCCAGTAAGATGTCTGCTCATCAAAATCCTCTACTGAAGGAAAGTCCAACAATGTGCAGACAGATCAGGAATATGAAGACTCCTGACTGAAAAAACCGTTATGGGTAGCAGGGCTGGTCCTAGAGTCTGGGCGGGCCAGAGCAAAGAAGCCCCCTTTTACATTTAAGTTCATTTCAGAGCCTGTACCTTCTTAGGGGAGAGTGGGGTAATGTGAGACATCCCCTGTATCTAGAAAACGGAACACATTTATGGTCATCTGACCATTATGTTTTCAAGCCCCTTCCTTTTCCCCATGGTCATGAAGGAGAGAACCTCATGATGTTGTGGAAAGCATGTTTTTTTCACAAAAATGTTATTTTTGCATGCATGTAAAAGTAAATTTTCTTGCTGTCAACTTAATCAACTGTTGTGCCAAATCAAATTGATTCAGGTAGAAAAACGTATATGATACATGATGATGAACTACCAACACATAAAACCATGTGATGATGCTGGCTGAAAATTAGCCTGAATTTCTAAGAGAGGTCGTTTTTTCTAAAATGGGGGTGTTGGGGTAAAGTGAGACCATGGATGTATTATAATAAATCCAAGAGTGAGACAGTGTGAGCACACCACACACAAATACCCCTTTCCCACTGGCCAAAAAACCCGTTTAAACCCGCTAACAATCGGCTTTTGGTGGCAGTGGGAAAGGCGCACCGAGCTGCGTCGACCCGCGTCGACGCGGGTCAAACGACTCGGCACGCGACGCGGGTTAAAATCGCCTTTAATCGGCTCGGCTCTGCTCGGCTTGCAGTGGGAACGCCAGACCCACGTCAACCCGCTAATTTACGTGATGACACTGAACGTTACGTGACGCTACGTCATCGCGCCGGTCGCGTCTCATATCACGTACCAAAACAAAGCTCTGCTCCGCTCTGCTCTCACCCGAGACTGGGATCAAAAGATCAGAGAACACTGACCAAAAACGATAGAAAAAAAGAAAAGAAAAGAAGCGACAGTCTGTTTAACTGACGTGTTGTGCCGCGGACGTCCGTCATCCGGCCGCAGCAGACTCTCTGTCCTCCGCGGTCCTGGTGCTCCAGGTCAGCCAGCCAGAGAGTCTGCCTCGGCGGACGGACACTCCGTGGCGGGCGGCTGTGGCATGACTGTGTGTGTCTCTTGCACCGCGGATGAGAGCGGGGCGACTGGTTTATGCTCTGTCTGATCCCTCAGCGGGGGGTCAGACTCGGCTCATTTTGGTCAATGGGAAAGGGGCCAAATGCCGATTGTTAGCGGGTCGACCCGCGTTTAAAAAACCCGCGTCGACCCGCTAATTTTAGTGGGAAAACGGCTAAAGATTTACACTAGAATCTCGTCCCCCAAGCCAGAAATCTCACGTGATCAAACATGATCTAGCCACACTGCTTTGTTATGCTATGTGCTCGGTCAGCTCACTTCTTTGGTTGGTTGGTTAATAAACTCAATTTTAGTCACATTCCACTTTGACGGCTCCCCCCACACACAAGAGGACTTTTGATCAAAATGGTCACGATTGTCGGGGCCTACAATCTGACCCCCAGACTGCATTCTAATCTAACTGGTTCTATCTGTCATTTGAATGTTAATTAAAACATTTTGTGTTATATTTAGGGCCACGGGCAATCGCACCGGGCACTGGTCCCAACAGCTATGAAATAGCTGCAGGGACCAGTGCCCGGGCAAAGCCCGGGCACTACTGTTATTGTGTGGATTTTTTCTTCTTATTAGTGTGAATGCTGGAAGCATTCACACTATTGTTATTCAAATCTTTATTCTCTTTTTTAGTGTGACTGCTGAAGCAGTCACACTATTGTTCTTCTGTTTGGCCATTTTCTTCCGCCTTTTTACGGTCTTCTTCTAGTCCTTCATACTTTGTGCTATTTCAACAATTCATATATCAAAACGTGCAGCTTTTTTTGAACTTTATCGGCATTACTTTTCTCTTTTTAACTATTTATACTTTTTCAAATATTTAACTTTTTCACAAAAAATCTCACATTCATCAAAGTCTCAACCTCTCTTCTTCACAACTCCACTGTAGTGTAGGGGTTAGGGTGGATGCTTGGCAACCCTAAGGTCACTGGTTCGAATCCAAGGGAAGAACTCTTGTTATGTTATGTTGAATTCTGCTCTCCTCCCCCGCCTTCAATTGGTTACAGGTGTTTGTTATCTCCTTGATTACTCATACCAGTTTGCAGCACATCATCACATTACAATGAATGACAACAGTCTTGAAAGCAGTGTGCTCTCTGTAGCCGAGTGGCAGAGTAAAGGTTTAGTGATCATATGGTCATGGGTTCGATTCCTGCCTCAGTCTTTTCACTTCATTGCTTGACTTTTGATTCCAATTATTCAGCTGTCATTGGACAGTCTTTGATTCCTCATAGTATAAAGCTCATTGTAACTCAGGTTCTCTGTGGCCATATGGTTAGTGCTCAGCCTGAAATTCACAGACATTTTCATTCTAAGTCATTCAAGCTTGACTCTCAAGCTTTCTTGATGTTGACAGTGTGCAGATCATTAACAGACAACAGTCTCTGCAACTGTGTGTGCACTGTGGCCTAGAGGCAGAGTGGAAGTCTAATGACCATGAGGATGTGGGTTCGATTCTGACCTTGGTCAAACATTTGTATGGTGATCACAGCTTGCACTATTTGCTAATTAGTGTGACTGCTGAAGCAGTCACACTATTGTTCTTCTGTTTGGCCATTTTCTTCCGCCTTTTTACGGTCTTCTTCTAGTCCTTCATACTTTGTGCTATTTCAACAATTCATATATCAAAACGTGCAGCTTCTTTTGGACTTTATCGGCATTACTTTTCTCTTTTTAACTATTTATACTTTTTCAAATATTTAACTTTTTCTGATTTTTTTCAGCTTTATAATGTGTGTGTATTGCGTCTAACGAGCAGAGCCAGAGTGGTGTCAGAGTGGAGAGAGGCAAAAAAACATTCTAGAGTTTTTCTGGCTAAACTGTCAGCATGGCCACAAATTAAACTCTAGACAAATTATTTTCTCCAGTGTTGTAGCCACACTTGTCTTCTGGCTAAAATTCTGGTCAAAAATGCAAAGAGACTTAGATAATAATTTTAAATATTTTTTAAATGCAGCCAGGGAGCTCTCTGCTCTCATTAAGCTCAATGCATTTTTTTCACATCAGCAGGAGAAGGAGCTCAACTTTGTAACTTGCTGTTAAGTGCTTTTTAATTCATTTTAATTCACCAAAAAATAGTCACAGGTCACAAAAAAGTCCTCTTCCTTCTTGGTGTGGCTAATTTATATTAATTTATTTTTGTTTTAAGCATCATTGAAAAATCTCACATTCATCAAAGTCTCAACCTCTCTTCTTGACAACTCCTCTGTAGTGTAGGGGTTAGGGTAACTGCCTGCCAACCCTAAGGTCACTGGTTCGAATCCAAGGGAAGAATTCTTGTTATGTTATGTTCAATTCTGCTCTCCTCCCCCGCCTTCAATTGGTTACAGGTGTTTGTTATCTCCTTGATTACTCGTACCAGTTTGCAGCACATCATCACATTACAATGAATGACAACAGTCTTGAAAGCAGCGTGCTCTCTGTAGCTGAGTGGCAGAGTAAAGGTTTAGTGATCATATGGTCACGGGTTCGATTCCTGCCTCAGTCATTTCACATCATTGCTTGACTTTTGATTCCAATTATTCAGCTGTCATTGGACAGTCTTTGATTCCTCATAGTATAAAGCTCATTGTAACTCAGGTTCTCTGTGGCCATATGGTTAGTGTGTTAGGTGTTGTGCTATTTCAACAATTCATATATCAAAACGTGCAGCTTTTTTTGAACTTTATCGGCGTTACTTTTCTCTTTTTAACTATTTATACTTTTTAAAATATTTAACTTTTTCTGCAAATTAAACTCTAGACAAATTATTTTCTCCAGTTTTGTAGCCACACTTGTCTTCTGGCTAAAATTCTGGTCAAAAATGCAAAGAGACTTAGATAATAATTTTAAATATTTTTTAAATGCAGCCAGGGAGCTCTCTGCTCTCATTCAGCCCAATGCTGAGAATTCTCCACAACTCTGTCTGAAACATGCTTATGTCTGTGCTCTCTGTGGTGAAGTGGCAGAGTAAAGGTTTATTGATCATGAGGTCATGGGTTCGATTCCTTACTTTTTTTTTTAAGCAGAAGCCAGTGATCCTCTTATCAAAGGTTTTCTTTACCCCTCACACACTGTCTCTGTCTGTAGCCTAGTGGTTAGCTTGCTGGTCTGGAGACCTGAAGGTTGCTGGTTCAATTCTTGCCTCAACAACAATTATAGTGAATTATTTTCCCAGTTGTCCTCTGTTGACTTCTGATAACTTGCTTCATGTTGAAACTGCTGCTCTCAGCCTGAAATTCACAGAAATTTTCATTCTAAGTCATTCAAGCTTGACTCTCAAGCTTTCTTGATGTTGACAGTGTGCAGATCATTAACAGACAACAGTCTCTACAACTGTGTGTGCACCGTGGCCTAGAGGCAGAGTGGAAGTCTAATGACCATGAGGTTGTGGGTTCAATTCCGACCTTGGTCAAACATTTGTATGGTGATCACTGCTTGCACTATTTGCTAATTCTGCAACAGCGTTCAGTTGCTATCAGCAGTCACACCATTTCCATTCTTGGAAATGCTTTTTCTAGTTCTGCAACAGCGTTCAGTTGCTGTCAGCAGTCACACCATTTCCATTCTTGGAAATGCTTTTTCTAGTTAGTGTGACTGCTGAAGCAGTCACACTATTGTTCTTCTGTTTGGCCATTTTCTTCCGCCTTTTTACGGTCTTCTTCTAGTCCTTCATACTTTGTGCTATTTCAACAATTCATATATCAAAACGTGCAGCTTTTTTTGAACTTTATCGGCATTACTTTTCTCTTTTTAACTATTTATACTTTTTCAAATATTTAACTTTTTCTGATTTTTTTCAGCTTTATAATGTGTGTGTGTTGCGTCTAACGAGCAGAGCCAGAGTGGTGTCAGAGTGGATAGAGGCAAAAAAACATTCTAGAGTTTTTCTGGCTAAACTGTCAGCACGGCCACAAATTAAACTCTAGACAAATTATTTTCTCCAGTTTTGTAGCCACACTTGTCTTCTGGCTAAAATTCTGGTCAAAAATGCAAAGAGACTTAGATAATAATTTAAAATATTTTTTAAATGCAGCCAGGGAGCTCTCTGCTCTCATTCAGCCCAATGCATTTTTTTCACATCAGCAGGAGAAGGAGCTCAACTTTGTAACTTGCTGTTAAGTGCTTTTTAATTCATTTTAATTCACCAAAAAATAGTCACAGGTCACAAAAAAGTCCTCTCCTTACTTGGTGTGGCTAATCTATACTCATTTCTTTTTATTTTAAGCATCATTGAAAAATCTCACATTCATCAAAGTCTCAACCTCTCTTCTTCACAACTCCACTGTAGTGTAGGGGTTAGGGTGGCTGCTTGCCAACCCTAAGGTCACTGGTTCGAATTCAAGGGAAGAACTCTTGTTATGTTATGTTGAATTCTGCTCTCCTCCCCCGCCTTCAATTGGTTACAGGTGTTTGTTATCTCCTTGATTACTCATACCAGTTTGCAGCACATCATCACATTACGATGAATGACAACAGTCTTGAAAGCAGTGTGCTCTCTGTAGCCGAGTGGCAGAGTAAAGGTTTAGTGATCATATGGTCATGGGTTCGATTCCTGCCTCAGTCATTTCACATCATTGCTTGACTTTTGATTCCAATTATTCAGCTGTCATTGGACAGTCTTTGATTCCTCATAGTATAAAGCTCATTGTAACTCAGGTTCTCTGTGGCCATATGGTTAGTGTGTTAGGTGTTGTGCTATTTCAACAATTCATATATCAAAACGTGCAGCTTTTTTTGAACTTTATCGGCATTACTTTTCTCTTTTTAACTATTTATACTTTTTAAAATATTTAACTTTTTCTGCAAATTAAACTCTAGACAAATTATTTTCTCCAGTTTTGTAGCCACACTTGTCTTCTGGCTAAAATTCTGGTCAAAAATGCAAAGAGACTTAGATAATAATTTTAAATATTTTTTAAATGCAGCCAGGGAGCTCTCTGCTCTCATTCAGCCCAATGCTGAGAGTTCTCCACAACTCTGTCTGTAGTCCAGTTGGTAAAGTGGCTGCTCGCCAACCCCAAGGTCACTAGTTCGAATCCAGGCTGAGCAATCTTGTTATGTGATGTTGAATTCTGCTCCCCTCCCCCACCCTCAATTGGTTACAGGTGTTCGTTAAGAGACACATTAATTGCTTCTGCCACCGTTTGCAGCACATCATCACATTACAATTAGTCAGTTTATTGATCATGAGGTCATGGGTTCGATTCCTTACTTTTTTTTTTAAGCAGAAGCCAGTGATCCTCTTATCAAAGGTTTTCTTTACCCCTCACATACTGTCTCTGTCTGTAGCCTAGTGGTTAGCTTGCTGGTCTGGAAACCTGAAGGTTGCTCGTTCAAATCTTGCCTCAACAACAATTATAGTGAATTATTTTCCCAGTTGTCCTCTGTTGACTTCTGATAACTTGCTTCATGTTGAAACTGCTGCTCTCAGCCTGAAATTCACAGAAATTTTCATTCTAAGTCATTCAAGCTTGACTCTCAAGCTTTCTTGATGTTGACAGTGTGCAGATCATTAACAGACAACAGTCTCTGCAACTGTGTGTGCACTGTGGCCTAGAGGCAGAGTGGAAGTCTAATGACCATGAGGTTGTGGGTTCGATTCCGACCTTGGTCAAACATTTGTATGGTGATCACTGCTTGCACTATTTGCTAATTCTGCAACAGCGTTCAGTTGCTATCAGCAGTCACACCATTTCCATTCTTGGAAATGCTTTTTCTAGTTATTTTTCCACTTCCGGCCAACTTTTGGTTCGCTACTAGTCCTGCAACTCGAATATTATATATGAAAACGTGCGTCTTGATCGGGATCGGTGTGCTATTACTTTTCTCAACAGTTTACGAATTATTCGCGACGTAAGTCGCGATTTACTGCGCAAAATTTTTGCATGTAAGTCAATGGGACGGGCGGAAAAAAAAGAGCGAAAAAGACCAATCATTGGAGTTTAACAAACGTCTACTGCTCAGGCATACTTTCACCTAGAGACTCCATTTAAACTTTAAACAGTAGACACAGGTCTTGTGTATTGTCGTATTACTCCACGTTTTGATAGGTCATATAGTTTTTGATCAATCCCTGATCAATGACCATGATCATTTTTGGAGAAATTATGAGATTATAATGGGTGTGTATTGGACAGAATGTTCGTGTCAGAGTGCGTGACATCATCGGTTAGAGTGGGAGAGAGTGAAGAAACATTCTGTATCTTTTCTGGATAAACTGTCAGCACGGCCACAATTTACACTCTACAGACATAATTTTTTCAGAATTTGTAAGACAAACTTGTTATCTCTCATGTCATGTGCTCAAAATATCAGAGAGACTTACAGAATTGACAGAATCAGCCTCTGAGTGCGGCCACGTCTGTCCCTGCTCCTCATTGAGTCCAATACAAATATTTTCTGAGAGGAGCAGAACGGCCTGATGTTTTAAAACTGCCAGCGTCGCCAAAATATTTACTGTAGAAACACCAAATCGTACCGAAATTTTCAGTAAGTCCTTAGAGCAACGTTGATCTGTGTTTTGTTCTGATAGGAGTTACCGTTTTGTCGTGCTAGGCCTAAATGTGAGACCGGTGCAGAGGCAGAAAATGGCTCTTTTTCTCCACGTTTCTGTCTGTCTCAGCCTGCGGGGGCCCCTATCGCCGTGGTAACCTCTTTGATCCTCAGGCCAGAGCTCGTTAACTTCATAAACAATCCACCTGGCGCTCGTTAGTAGTATTATACTGGTGCGTTTGCGCGTGCATGTGAAAACTTTTGCGCGTGCACGTGTGAGGCGCGTGCGTCCGCTCATGGACGCGCAGGGGGATCGACCCCCCCCCCCCTCCCTCTTATGCGGGCACCGGCCCCCCCTCCCTCCTTCCGCCGTCCGTCTATGCAAAACCTGTTTCAAAACCTGTTGCAGCCAAATGTATTGTTTTATAGCTCATACTAATGTTAATGAAAGAAGTTCAAAGACAGCATATTTTTAAATCAACATCATTAGGTGTATCCTGTTTGATTACTGTGAGGTGTGACAGGTATCTATTATACATGAATAACATCAATGGTCGTATCAGCCGATACCGGAGAAGATATGCATCTGAACCATTCACTCGTGCAACGGAAGGAAGGGGTGGTATGCGGGGGCGGAACAAACACCTGTAAACATAACGTCACAGTGTCAGACCGCCTCCTGCCTATTGTTTTGAAGAGGGATATAAGCAGCAGGTATCCCTGAAGATGTTACCAGCCGCCGACCCCGCAGCACCATCGGACCTCCGCACCAGCACCGGCAGAGCAGCTATAAAACACCGCGACAATGCAGAACACAGAAGCCGGCGAGCCCGCTGCTACACACGAGGGTATGTGTGCTGATGTTCTGGATGGAGCGCCCCGCAAAAAGAAGCGTGTCAATGAGGGTGATGCGCTACAGTTTGCTGATAGTGTAACAGGGGTTTTTAGGTATGTCTATACAGTTAAATACGTGGGTGGCAGAGTATATCTGAGTGTGGGTGATGACAGCGTCATTGTGTATGGTGTCGGTGGAAAGCAGGGAATGGGGCTTCGTGACTGGGCTCATTTTTACGATATATTACACTCAAAGTTCCACAGCAGTCCTCTGCATACTTACGCGTTGTTTTATATGTCCCGATGGCACAGCCCTTCCGGAGTTGAAACATATCGGGCATGCCACAACGGGGCAACACTGTATCTTACAGTGTCTTTAGACCGATCAGCCACCGAGTCAAAAGACTTTAATGATTTATTTTTTGTACAGTGGTGCGACAGAGCGGCTGTGTGCTCATTGTTTGATGCGCTACAAGAGGCCATCAAAAAGGACACGACCATCAAATGTTTTGAAAGCGTTAGAAAGCGCCTTGTTTTTGACGATGTGTGCGCTGAATCGGATAATGCATGCGATGGCGTCCTGTGCTCGCAGACGGAGGACCACACCTCCCTGAGGACTGTGTGCATCATCTGATTTGGTAGGTTTTGTTTTTGTTTTTTGTTTTTTTTTTGTTTTTGTTTTTGTTACCGCGCAGGAGGGAGGTGTGTATGTGTGTGTGTGTGTGTGTGTGTGTGTGTGTGTTGAACTTGTTAATTTATTGATTTCACTCTTTTACAGGTACTAACTCCGCATCCTGTCAATCACCATGTTCACTACAATCGCATCAGACAGACCTGCTGCAGGTGGAAGCAAAGCGGCGTGCATTCATCATATCGCGGACTATAAAGCTGGATTCCCCGCCCGAGGACACAAGCACCTTAAATGGTGTCTACATGGACCATGACGATGCATTTATGCACAAAGACATATCCGCAAAATTCATGGAGTGCGTGAGAACAGTCGTGTTGACTTTGCTCTACTATCCTATGAATAAACTATGGCAAGAAGAATGCTTCGGATGCCTGCATAAACATCCGAGTCAGAAACATCACAGCTGCGTGTACGACATTCCCGGTTATTATTATGTAACAAATTATGATGCTATTCTCAAGCGTCTGTGGAACGAGAACTTTATCCCTACAATCAGATCATACCTGTATGGGAAACGCATCCTCTGCAGCCCTGCCAAGATAGCAGGAGCGGTGGAAGTCATTCTGAATGAATTAAAACAACATGACAATGTAATGACTGTAATTAACAATACGGTAGACGATATTGATCAACATGGGTGCCCATGGGCCCTTGACATGCTCAGAAACACATGGAAACCATCATATTGATACCAACACAAAAGCTGTGCCGATCTACATACACCAGCCCCTATGTTACTTTTGTATTTTTATTTTTATTTTTTTCAATAAAAACCGCTTGTTGAACACTACTCGTACTCATTTGTGATTTATCTCAGCCATGAACACCACACTGCATAAGATTTATTACAACCCTGCCCACCCCGGTGGTCTCGGCGGTGTGAACAGACTTCGACAGGCGGCCAAGGAGTCTACAGGAACCGCTCCAGACTTGAACACTGTACAAACGTTTCTGGCTGCTCAGGACGCGTACACACTTCACGCCAGAGCAGCTAAACATTTTCGCAGAAATAGAGTCTTGGTCAGTGGTATTGACAAACAGTATCAGGCAGATCTGGTGGATATGAGCGAATATTCCGCAGACAATGATAACGTGCGATACTTATTGACATGTATAGATGTGTTTTCCAAGTATGCGTGGGTTAGATGTCTTAAGAGCAAAAGTGCCAACGATGTCGTAAAAGCGTTTGATCACATTCTGGACGAAGGGCGCGTGCCCATAAAACTACAAACGGACGCGGGGACCGAGTTTTATAATAAACAGTTTAAACGTCTGATGGACCGTTATAACATAACCCATTTTTCAACAATGAACGAAACCAAGGCGAGCGTGGTTGAGCGATTCAACAGAACTTTCAAGACCCGCATGTGGAGATATTTAACTTCGGTGAATTCGCGCAGATATGTGGAGGTGGTCCAGGACCTAGTTACAGCGTATAACAATTCTTACCACAGGTCCATAAAAATGCGACCCTCTGATGTAAACAAAGATAGCGAAAAAACAGTCTTTCACAACCTGTACAAAACAATCCCACAACGTAAGAATGTAACTTTTAAATACAAACAGGGTGACACTGTGAGGATATCAAAGCTGAGAGGTGTGTTTAGAAAGGGTTATGAACAGACATACACGGACGAATATTTTAGTGTCGCAGAATGTATTGCCAGAGACCCGCCTGTTTATAGACTAAAGGACATGTCCGGTGAGGCTGTAAAGGGTGTGTTTTACGAACAAGAGATACATCTAGTGATTATCGATAAAAACAAAACGTTCAAAATAGAAAAAATCCTATCAAGGAAAAAAGAGGGACGCAGAAACATGGTGTTGGTAAAATGGCTGGGCTGGCCAGAGAAATTTAACTCGTGGATCCTGGCAAAGGATGTTGTGAATGTGTCATAAATGCGAAGGAACACACATCCGCTTATTCATTATAGATTAGAAACGGGTGCGCTATGGACAAAAAGAACGGATTCTACGTGACGCTACCCAGCAATGCATCTGCGGGCGTTTATCCAAATAACAAGATATGGCACTACAGGACTAAACTAGCAAGGCCCGTTGCTTTAAACGAACCATACGAAGTGGGAGTTATCGAGGTGCAATATCCACGAGTTTGGACATCGTTTCCTGCTTCTGATGCGCACATGACGGTCACCACTACTAATTTTAAAACAATGATTGAAGTGGATGTGGACGTGGAGCTAACGGTGGGCTACTATGATTCAATCCCGAGAATATTAAAGGAAATTAATTCAAAGTGCACACACCCGACAACGTCACGCATAAACCTAATTTACAACAACATCAACAATAGGGTTTATGTGGGGTGGACATTCGTTCTCTCCCATCCAAGTCTCTCCTAGTGAATGACTTAATTACAAGTCACCATATTGACATATTAACACTCACTGAGACCTGGTTGCAGCAAGATGAATATGTTAGTTTGAATGAATCTACCCCTCCTAGTTACATTAACTGTCATGTGCCTCGTAACACAGGCCGAGGAGGAGGAGTGGCTGCTATTTATCAGTCAAATCTGATTATCAACCCTAGACATAATAGTTCATATAATACATTTGAAAGCCTTACTGTCAGCCTCTCTCAGCCAGACTGGAAAGCAGAAAAACCACTCTTACTTGCTGTAGTGTATCGTCCTCCTGCACCTTATTCTGAGTTTCTAGAAGAATTCCCTGACTTTCTGTCAAATTTAGCAATGAGTTCAGACAAAGTCATTATAGTAGGTGACTTTAACATTCATGTGGACGTCGATGATGATTGTCTGGCTACTGCCTTCAAGTCACTTTTGGATTCAGTCGGCTTCTCTCAGAGGGTAAACAAACCCACTCACACTTTTAATCATATCCTTGACTTAGTACTTACTTATGGAATAGAAGCTGACCATGTCACAGTTCTTCCTCAGAACCCCGTCTTGTCTGACCATTCTTTAATAACATTTGAATTTACTTTAACAAATTATATCCTACCTGGGAAAAAATCCCGCTACAGTAGATGTCTATCTGACACGGCTGTTTCTAGATTTAAAGAGCTTATTCCAGCAGAGCTTGCTGCCACATCCTGTAACCATATTATGGGCAGTGATGCTGACTTCACCACATTCTGTAACCATACTATGGGCAGTTATGCTGGTTTCACCCCCACACAGGTGGACTATCTTGTGGATAGCACTGCAGCAGCACTCCTTGGAACACTTGATGCTGTAGCTCCCCTCAAAAAGAAAGTTATCAATCAGAAAAGAATAGCTCCCTGGTACAGCCCAAACTTGCGCGCTTTGAAACAGAAGACCAGACAGCTGGAAAGGAAAACACATTCCAGCCAACATGAGGAAGACCGTCAAGCCTGGAAGGATAGTTTATTAATATATAAAAAAGAACTCCGTAATGCTAGAAGCAATTACTATTCATCTCTAATAGAAAAGAATAAGAACAACCCCAGGTTCCTTTTCAACACTGTGGCCAGGCTGACCAAGAACCATAGTGTTGTTGAGCCATCCATCCCTCCAACTCTCAGCAGCAACGACTTCCTAACTTTCTTTACCGAAAAGATAGTTAATATTAGAACAAAAATTGCTAGTAATGGTCCACAGATTACGGTACCCATAGAAGCGCCTCCCAGACTTGGTACACACTTGGACAGCTTCTCTCCCATCGACCTGTCAGACTTAACTTCTGCAATTACTTCTTCCAAGTCAGCCACATGTTTGCTGGATCCAGTTCCGACAAGACTACTTAAGGATGTCTTCCCCTTAATTAACATTTCTTTTCTGAACCAAATCAATCTTTCCTTAGCCACAGGCTACGTGCCACAGGCCTTCAAGGTGGCTGTCATTAACCCTTTACTTAAAAAACCTTCTCTTGACCCAGATGTCCTTGCCAACTATCGGCCTATATCCAACCTTCCTTACATCTCTAAGATCCTTGAGAAGATTGTCCTGGAGCAGCTACATGAACATCTGCACAGCAACGAGCTCTTTGAAGCTTTCCAATCTGGATTCAGAGAACACCATAGCACTGAAACAGCACTTGTCAAAGTCTCTAATGATCTTCTTATAGCTTCAGACAGAGGTCTCGTCTCTGTTCTTGTACTTTTGGACCTCAGTGCTGCATTCGACACCATCGACCACAGCATCCTGCTGCAGAGACTAGATCATGAAATAGGGATTAAAGGACCTGCCCTAAAATGGTTTAAGTCATACTTATCTGACAGGTTTCAATTTGTTAATGTTAATAACGACCACTCAGAGTATAGCAGAGTTACGTATGGTGTACCGCAGGGTTCAGTCTTAGGGCCAATCCTCTTCATTCTTTACATGCTCCCATTAGGTGGCATCATCCGGAAGCACTCAATCAATTTTCACTGTTATGCTGATGATACGCAACTCTACTTGTCCATGGAGCCAGATGACAGAAGCCGCCTCATCAATCTGCAAGACTGTCTGAAAGACATTAGATCCTGGATGTCCTCTAACTTCTTGCTACTGAATTCAGATAAAACTGAGGTTATTGTGTTTGGACCTAAACATCTCAGGGACACGTTCTCCAATCAGATCGCTACTCTAGATGGCATCACCCTGACCCCGAGTACTACCGCGAGGAACCTTGGAGTCATTTTTGACCAGGACCTTTCCTTCAGCTCCCACATAAAGCACGTGACTAGGACCGCCTTCTTCCATCTGCGCAGTATCACTAAGATTAGGAATATCCTCTCCCAGAGTGATGCTGAGAAACTAGTACATGCATTTATCACTTCTAGGCTAGACTACTGCAACTCTCTCCTTTCAGGATGTCCGAAAAACTCTCTAAAGAGTCTCCAGCTGGTCCAGAATGCCGCAGCGAGGGTTTTGACAGGAGTTAGGAAGAGAGAGCACATCTCTCCCACCTTAGCTTCTCTCCACTGGCTTCCTGTGGGATTTAGAATAGACTTCAAAATCCTTCTGCTGACTTATAAGGCTCTTAATGATAAAGCTCCAACCTATCTGAAAGAACTAATCATTCCTTACTGTCCTACCAGAGCACTCCGCTCCCAGAACGCAGGTCTGTTAGTGACTCCCAGTATCTCTAAAAACAGACTGGGAGGTAGAGCCTTCAGTTACCGGGCTCCTTTACTGTGGAACCAGCTCTCTCCATGGGTCAAAGAGGCAGACACTCTAACTACATTTAAGTCTAGACTTAAGACCTTCCTTTATGACAGGGCTTTTAGTTAGGGCTGGTTCAGGTAGCTCTGAACCATTTTATAGCTACGCTGCTATAGGCTTAGACTGCTGGGGACACATCTGGTCACACAGAGCCCTCTCCTCCTCTTCTCTTCTCTTCTCTTCTCTTCTCTTCTCTCCTCCCCTCCCCTCCCCTCCCCTCCCCTCCCCTCTCCTCTCCTCTCCTCTCCTCAGTATATTTTTGAACTGTCATTTTCTGTTGTACTTTGTAGTTTGGCCTTGGTGTCTCGCACTCTCTCTGTGTTTCCGCAGATCCACCGGAGCTCCATCTCTCTGCACCAGCCACCGCCTGCATCGCCCCCCCCTCCCTCCCCTTCCCCTGCTGTTAGACCGGCCTCCCCTCCCTTCCCATGGACCAGTCTGCCACCCAGCCCTCCCATCGAGCTGGCCAGCTCTCCCTGCCCCCCCCCCGCCCCCCCGCCCCCCCCCCCTCACCAGAGACTGCCTTCATCAACTCCTGCTAACATTTCCATATTTCGCACATTCTGTGACAAACTGTAAACTGTTTTCTTGTCTGTAACAACATCTATTGCACGTCTGTCCGTCCTGGGTGAGGGATCCCTCCTCTGTTGCTCACCCTGAGGTTTCTCCGACTTTTCCCTGTTAAAAGGGTTTTCCATGGAGTTTTTCCTCAGTCGATGTGAGGGTCTAAGGACAGAGGATGTTGTTACGATGCCATGTAAAGCCCTTTGAGACAAACTGTTTGTAAAAACGGGCTATACAAATAAAATTGCCTTGCCTTGCCTTGCCTTGCCTTGCCTTGCCTTGCCTTGCCTTGCCTTGCCTTGGTGTAAACAGAGTGCAAGTGGGGGGAAGTGAAAAAACAACTCTGACATTTCATGGACGACTCGCTGAAATACTGGGTTTTAAACCAGGGGAGCCGTTCGAGATTACTTCTGCATCAGTTTTTAAAAAACACATGGCGCCCCTACCGGCCGACATTCACGGAGGCAGATATAATATATTTATCTACAGCAACATAGTGGATTATCAGCTGGTGGGGGACAGCTACGTCCCGCTGTTGAGATGTATAAATATCTCTGACGAGCACAGGCACAACCCCACTCAAACCTTCGATAAGCCACACTACACATCGCTCTCCAAATCGGTGGTAGACGATATAGAGATCTCGTTAAAAAACGATCAAAACGAGCACATTCCGTTCATGTACGGTAAAGTGATTGTGAAACTACACTTCCGTCCGATAAAGAACCATTTTTAAACGGAAGGGGATAATGCATCAGCCGTACATCCGCGATGATTCCAGATATATGTCATATTATATGAATCAAGCTGGTGGTGATTTGCCTGGATTTATAGGCTCTAGCACACAGTATGGCAATGGGCTAGGGGGCATGTTTAGATCTTTATTTCGAATGGCTCTGCCTTTGTTAAAAAGAGGATTGAGCATTGCTAGGCCACATTTGAAAACGGCTGCAACTAGCATCGTGGGGGACGTCGTGTCGAATATCGCAAGAAGCAGTTTCGGCAGTAAACAGGAAGGCAGTGGACTGATTGTGCGCACGCGGACCAGTAGAAAAAGACCGCCGCATAACGCACGGGGTAATAAAACACAAGCCAAAAGACAGAGAGTGACCAGAAAGAAGCCTGCATCCAAAGGAAGCAGATCACGCTCAGCCAGGGGACGCAACTCCGCAAAAGATATATTCTAAACATTTTAAAAATGTCGCTCATACATGACCAGTCGGGAGAGTGTGTGAAAACAGAGCTGGACTTGTTCACAGTACCATACACTCAGACCTCCATTGAAAAATCCTCATATATCGAAATACCACCAGTCTCCGCAATAACGGATACTGGCCCTTTAGAATTTTACATATCATCATGCGGTGAGGATTATCTGGATCTAAACGATTCATACCTGCTTGTGAGCGTAAAGATTACCAACCCGGATGGATCCAACCTGACTCTAGCCGCAGATGTTGGATTCATAAACTACCCAGGGTGTACTTTATTCTCACAGGTTGACATTATGTTGGGCGATAGGCTTATAACGCAGTCGTCCAACACGTATCCGTACCGAGGAATAATCGAGTGTTTAATTAACTATGGAACGAACACACTCCACACACAGTTTAGCACCGGTTTGTTTCGAAAAGATACTGCTGAAAATATGAATGACGCTTCGATCACCGGAGCGAATTTGGGACTGGTTCACAGAGGTGGGTACACCGGGACCAGTAGGATCGTTGACCTGATATCACCGATACATGCGGATTTGTTTTTCCAAGAAAAGCTGATGCTTAACGGGATCGACATATCGATGAAATTTATGCGTTCTAAAGATGAGTTTGTGCTGATGACGACGGCCAACGACGCATTCCGGGCAAAGATTGTGGCTGCCAGTCTGTTTGTGAAAAAAGTCACCGTATCACCAGCAGTCCGGCTAGCACACAGCCGGGCACTTCAACACACCAATGCAAAATATGCAATTGACAGAGTGGCGTTAAAAACGTTCTCCATACCCACGGGCACCAGGACGTGCAACCAGGAGAATTTGTTTATGGGACAAATGCCAAAATTTGTTGTTTTAGGTTTTGTTGATAACGAGGCTTACACAGGCAGCTACGGGCGTAACCCGTTTAATTTTGAAAACTATGGCATAGAGTTTATTTGTCTGTACGCCGACGGCCAACCGTATCCTACTAAACCGTTTCAACCAGTTTTTCATCGAGGCCAGTACACAAGAGAGTATTTTCAACTGGTGCAGGCCACAGGCCGACACTTGAAAGACAGATCGCTAGCAATAAGCAGAGGTGATTTTGCTGAGGGATACGCACTGTTTTGTTTCAACCTTGAGGCCGACGAGGGCCACGGTGGCAACGTGTCACTAATTAAATCAGGAAACGTTAAGTTGGAAGTGCGATTCAGAAACGCCCTGACCCGCACCGTTAACCTTATATGCTACGCTGTGTTTGACTCGGTCGTTGAAATATCAAACAGGAGACAGGTGCTTCTCGACTACTACTGAAAAATATGAACACCATCGAATTAACCAGTCTTGTTAAAAAAATTAGTGCTAGACATGTGTATTTCTTGGGAGTGTTGGCATATGACCAGCTACCAGCTCGGAAACTCGCCAGATTTCCAGTGATGGCCGTTGTCAATACTCACCCCTCATCCATGCCAGGTGAGCACTGGGTGGCCGTCTACATCACAAGAGACAAGGATGGATATTTTTTTGACAGTTTTGGTAACCCCCCAGATTATACACGATTCAGCCCCCAGATAAACAACTTTTTGGTGAATAATTCTTTAAATGTGTATTACTCACAGAAGCGTGTGCAGAGCGAGCATACAGCGACGTGCGGAGCCCATTGTGTGTTTTTTCTGTATAACATACAAAAAGGACTGTCTTATGACAGAGTGATAAAAATGTATAAAGATGATTTGTTCTGTAATGATGTCATGGTTTGCAAGTTTGTTAACATAATACATGGTGAAACGGTGTGCAGAGGGTATAATTTTACATGCGTTCAGACTGGAAAATAAAGAAGCAGTATCAGTGTATATTGTGTGTATTCGTTTGTATTTATTCAACAACATCTTATGACAGAAAAACAAAAACAACATTATTATAAACAACAACAATTTCATAGTTTTATCAAGAAATGAATACAGGGGTTTAAATATAAAATTAAAAGAAAACACAGCGTTATTCAGTAGTATTTAGAGCAAAAATAAACAAAGAATATAAAAAAAAAATAAAAAATAAAAAAACATATAATTATTACATTCAGTAACTTTCCCACCCCGCAGACCCCGACATGGGTGTTCTATAAAAGAGGGGGGATGGTGTAGAATCAAATAAATTAGTACTTGTTCTGTTTCTACTTCTCCTTGTCAACCTATTGTCCGACATTGTAATGAGCCGATCAGGGGTTGAACTGGCGCTGTGATCGTCATTGCGGAGTTTAATATCTGCAATTGCACTGCGGACACGTGTGTTTGGTATAACTGACAAAGGCAAGTTTAAATCAGCCAGCGTATTTAGAAAAGAATACCAGCCCCGGGGTCTCGATGCGTCAGAGACGTTGTAGGGAGCCGTGATACTCTTAACCAGATCATACACATGTGAGCCAATTATTGGTTTGTTATTGATAGACACCTCCCCCTGGTCCGACCATGTTATCACATCTGAAGAGTTTGACAACACATCCAAAATAAGCTCTGCATTTTTTCTACTTTTTTGAGGCATGTGTTTTAACACATCCAAGACTCTGTCTCTACCGGCTTGTGTTTGTGTCGCGTCGGGCACAGAGTCAGCAGAGGCAGCGTTGCCGGGGGCGACGGTTGCCTCGGCAGGCGGGATCGATAGTGTTAACAGGGTTTTTTCCTGCTCGCCTTGTCTCACCAGTGTTAGATATCTTTGAAGGATGGATGCATATTTTTTTGCTTTGTCATACAGATTTACATTAGGTTGCTCCAACACCTCAACCATGGCCTTATCCAGCTCATTCTGAGCAGCGCTTCTTATAGACTCCGGAGGGTGTTCACGATTTTTAATCATATCCAATTGTTGCTGAGGAACTAGAAACATTTTATGAGTGTGCTCCATTTTAAACAAAATCAAAAAAACAGATCTACTTCCTCCGAACGAGATCGACGATGAAGGGTAATGCTGCTCCTAATAACGGAAGTAAAAATCCACCGGACTGGTTTACTAATTTTCTTTTTTTGACAATTTTTACCTTTTTATCAGCAATTAGTCTAATCTCTTTTTTTTTCTTTTTAAGCCGGTTGAACTGTTGACTGGTCAGCGGTATATTCCCGTTCAAAACATTTAGGGCTATTTCACATAATGAAAGAATAAGTTCGGGCCCAGACTGAACTAAAATGACTTTTCTCATCTTAGGAGATGCTTTATATAGCAGCTCCAGCAAAGGGAGGGTTTTTTGAATACGCGTCAACGTCATCTGTTTTTCTTTTTCGGGATGTACACAACCGGTCGGTCTGCCAGCAGCTCACTTCTGAGCCTTAAATGATCAGGAGTCTTGGCTTTGTAATCTATGATCAAATACCCATAAGGGACAGAGGTGGCGTCATTAAAAGACTCCAAAAAATATTTTGCGTTCCCCGGAAACATCTGCCTGCCCAGTAATGAAATTTGATATTTGTCTCGGGGGTTATTGAACAGAACGAGGTAATTTGTGTTTAAGCTTATAGTGCGGGAAGATTTGCCCTGGATAAATAAATTTTGAACCAGATAAATACAGCTGAGATTTCTATGATGAACATATTTTGTGAAAACATTTTGAACCTCAATATTGTTGCTGGCATCGTTCATTAAATCGTCGATAATGAGTAAATTGTTTTTTTCGGGTGGCAGCAACGTATCATCACATAGGGAGTCAGGCAAACCGTTTACAAAGTTGATCTCTGTGACCTGCAATAGTTTGTCGTACATCGGCTGCCAACACGAGTAAACATAGACAATGTTTTGGATAGGATCCGAGATGACACGTGATGCATTTTCAATGACGTCCTTGACAAAAAATGTTTTACCGCAGTTGGAGGGGCCACTCACGACCAAACTAAAAGGATGTTGTAACCGGTGGTCAAACCCTTGATCCATTTTTTAGAAGCCGTATGGCAGAGTCGTATAATCGGGGAGCAGCCGACGCTTGTTGTACACCACCTGCACTTTTTTAACCACTGTGTCGTTTTTGAGACGGAATGTCTTTTTATTGCGCTTGATGGTGTCTGACACGGCCGTCAACGATGTGGAAGTGTTTTTATTGGTGGTGAACGCTTGAACCAGACCCTTCAGCGACTCGGGGGTGACAACTTTAGAGTTAACAGCATTCAATGTCACACCCTTACACTTAACCTGTGATTTGCCATTCTGTGTGTAATAGGCGTAACATTTGGGCCCACCAGACACAAACTCTGTGATATAATCACCATCCTCCAGTTCATCTGTGAGATCACCCAGGTATGGACCTGTGGGTGGTACCCACTCACCAGGTTGGCTTGTGAAAATAACAGAATCAGTGTCACAGTACAAAACCCTCTGCTGCAGCTTGTCCAGGACCTCATAAAGCATGAGGCGGGCATAAGCTGTCGTCATTGCGCCAATAAACACATTGACATCTTTCACCCTGGACCCCGTGCCGTCGGCATGGGTCCACTGAACCATAGCAACATCATCTGAAATAAAACAGAACTGACTCACGTTAAAATGATCACTAAACATGAGCTGCGTAAATCGCTCGGGTTCTGTAATTAGTTCACATGATGCCATGTTGCTGCGCATGCTGAAGCGACCCCAGAGAGAGTTCAGGAGTAGTTTGTTACAACTCCTGACCGCTTTGTTGTAGCATATCTTGTCCGGATCCAACCTGATGCCTTCTTTTTCATAATAGTCGGCAATGTATTGCTCCCGGCCCTCGGGGGTAGTGACATTCTGGGGATAGCCTGACGCTTCCTGCTTGCATTTCAGAAAAGTTTTGACATAATCTTTAAACAATGTGTCTGTCTTGTTAGGGAAATGCCACACCTCATCAATGCACACCATGCGATATCCTTTTTCAAGAGCTGTTTGCAGCTCAAAGGACACCCAGGTACCAGAGAGCTGTCTCTCGCTGTCACTATGGCAACACTCACACGATTGGTTGAGCTCCTCTGCACAGGTGCGGCAAAGGGGAAACATCAGTTTAGAGTGCGCTCTGTACGGCAAAACTGGATGGTAAAGACCCCGGGGCGGAAGCACTGTACATTTAACAAAGCCAAAATACTGATCAATACTGCAAAAGTTACTATGAATAACCTGAGGATGGCCGGTAGGGTACTGTTTTCTGGCCTGCACAGTTGGGTAGAGGCTGGTGAAATCATAGTATTGAATTTTTTCACCAGCCTCTACCTTGTGGTACAGTTTCATGGCGTTTGTCCGGCCTCCAAAAAGAGCATCGCGGGGGTTCAGGCGCTCAGGTTTTCTGTATGTGGACAGAAAATCTTTGACAGCCTGATCCTCCCTACACAGCCCAGACCAGTCACACTCCCACATCACAACCACATTCATGCCATGCTGTGATTTTAAAGCTGTCACCCGTTCGCTGAACTGTTGGTAGAGCAAGCCATATGATAGCTTAGACACAGGATTTACATCGCTCTCCACGTGGCATCTGACACAGCCGTGGTAGAAACAACCTGCAAACTCATAACATGTCTTTGTGGACTCACAGTACCCATCTACAAAGTAGGGCCCTGCTTTCTGTTCACCACCGTTAAGCGCATGTTTAATGAATATGTTCTCAGACTGTGCAACATACTCCAACCACTGAATCGATGCATTTGAACATGTTTTGTTTTGTTTTACATATGCGCCGTCGTAAGTGAGTGCAATTGTGTCTCTGGGGAGAAACAATGTTTTGTAGACGCCCATGCAGCTCGATGCCAGTGTGGCAAAGGAAAATGGGTCTATCTGTGTACACTGTAAAAATGTGTCACGGTAGATGGTGCACGCCTTTTTCAACACTTCCACATCGTTAACACAGTATTTACGCATCTCAGCCTGTAGGTTAAATGGGTCATTACAAACGGTGCTGTACCACTCCATAAACTTTTGGCGGTCATCGTCGCGCATTTTATCAACACCATAATACGAGGGGTCGGGGTATTTGCCGTCGTAAAACTCGGTTGCTTTTGTGTTAAATGTGTGTGGGAAATAGCCCTTCATCAGATCCTGAAAACCCATAGCGTCGGGGGTTTTTGCTAATCGCATTGGCAGGAAGCTGAATGAATCGATCCATCTCTGTCTGTACTGAGCGTCGTACATGTGTATAACACGGCTTCCGCGCATGGTGACAGAGGGGACTATGCCTTGTTTAACAAAGTGTTCGAGCAGTATGTAATTGTCAAAACCCGATGCATTGTGCGCTATAAATGTATAGTCGCGAAATTTTGGCCGTCTGTAGTGGCTGACAAACGCTGAAACGCACTTTGAAGTGTTGAAACAAAACTTTGCTCCGTTTGTATCTATAGCACATACAAAACATGCCTCATGCTTACCCGAGTTATATTGTGTCTCAAAATCATAATAGATGTATTTTTGTTCAGGCTCTTTTTTATCAAGAGGCTGAATAAAACACATATGTTCACTCTCCCCATTTGTGATGTCCTCCTTACAGTGCACACACCGGGGTGTTGTACAAACATGTGGCTTTTTACCCGTTTTATACAATCTGCCACAGGCCATGCAATACTTTAACATACTGCAGGGGATCAGACCATGTGTGTTTTCGGTCTTTTTATGGTTTCTGTAACAGCTCTCTGATTTACAGATGCGGTTACAGTCGGCGCATTTTACGGCTCTGGATGTTCCCCCCTGATTGCTACAATGTGTGAAGCACACGTTGCATAAATGTTTACAGTCATGTAACAGTGGTGTCTCATATGTGTTGTAGCAGAAATTACATACATAGCTAGCGCCAAAAAAACCCTTTAAGTTTGTAATTAAATAGTAATGGTTGTTGTGTAAATAGAGTGAGATAGTGTTTGTGCCGGGGGTGCTGGTGGTCTGGAAACACAGCACCCGTTTACGCTGTTCTGCGTGGTGGAAAATGACTATTTTAGTGTTTAAATGCCTTTCAAATTTGGTCACGTCCGAGAATGACACCGGCTGCATAAGGTTTAGACCCACAGCCGCATGTAGACGCTTGGCATGCATCAGTTTATCAGTGTTAGATGCGGAGGCATTGGTTGCATGTGCTATACACAAAGAAAAACACAAATTGTTGTCCCGTGCGCAGTTGTCGGGGTTGTAAAGGTGATTGCCTTTTTTTGCCAATATTTGATCGTAGGGTACGCGACCCAGCTTTAGACGACCGGCGCCGCTACGGTTCTGCGCTACCGTGACTACAAATTCTAACGCATCGTCTGTCAAGGAGTCGTCGTTACTCTGGACAGCCTGGGCTACAGCCTCTATAAACAAATCCTGATTATAATCGTCGCTGTCGTAAAGCACCGTTTGTACATCGGAAGCCAAAGACGGCCCCCTCAACACAACATTCAAAACACTGCCAGGCTGAGACATTTCCAACGCGTGTGTGATAACGCCAGAGAGGCACTCTCTGACAATTGCTGGGACCTGCTCCGGATGATCAATGGGTACAGATCTCATATCAATACGCTGGTGTAGTTGTAGTGAATTAAAAGTCTTAATCTCCCGCACATCTACAGGGCCGCTCCCTGTTAACACATCCATGCATGCTGCTGGCTCATCTACTGCTGCCGGTGTTAGTGGCTGTGGCGGTGTTAGCGAAACTGGTGCTGCTGCTGCTGCTGACTCTGTGACTGATGATGATGCAGCTACAGGTGTTGGTGCGTCTGGCTGTGATGCTGCTGACTCTGTGACTGATGATGATGCAGCTACAGGTGCTGGTGCGTCTGGCTGTGATGCTGCTGACTCTGTGACTGATGATGATGCAGCTACAGGTGTGTGACAACCTATGCCTAGTCTAACAGCGTGTGCATCTATCTCCTGCATCAATGTCTTCAGATCACGTAAATGCTGCTCAAATAATCTGTGGTGGTCATCATAGCTGTGGGGACTCCAAAAATCACTAGTGTCTAATCTAGCAATTTTATTCGGTGGTGGAGGCATGATTTATGTTATTGCCGAGATAGCGATATCAGCTGCTGAGTTGCAAGCCTAGTACTTGCCGCTGCCTCCACACCTAGTGCAAGTGCATGTTGTGTGGCGGTATGGGTTAATTCATGTCGTCGTTCTTCCAGACGGATTCTGTTTTGGTTTACCCTGTGTTGTTTGTTAAAGCCCTCCCGGATGGCTCTGGTTAAGATATCTATTTTATTTGGTCTATTTATGGTCTTCTTTAGTGCGCGTAGCTCCTTTTGCAGGTCGGTGATAATTTGGTGTTGTGCGTCTATCTGGTTTTCTAGATTGGTAATTCTTTGTTCGTTTGAACTAGTTTGTAAAACGCTAGGAGGTTGATGCGATGGTAGTGAGGACTGAGAGGTGTTAAAAATGAGATCTTTTTTACCATACAGAGAATTAACGATTGTATCAAATTCTGTGTCACCCCCAAAGTCTAGCGTGTTGAGACAGGTGGGCAGTGATGGTGGCAGACTGTCCTCCACTAGCAGAGTGGGGACTGTATGTGTATGACCGAGAAGCCTACCGTCCCAATCCGCATCCGGCACAAAAAGCTGTGCACATTGAAAGTAAGAATCGTCGGTATCAACGACCGCTTCTCTGTCCGTCTCTTCTTCCTCGTCCACAAGCTCCGCCGATGATGCTGTTGTAGACGGCTGGGCTGATGATGGATGTGGTGATGCCGGCGGTGGTGTTGGCGGTGTTGGTGAGACAGGTGTGGGGGCGTTGTGGGCCTCTGCTGATTCTGTCACAGGACTGTAGAGAGCAAGCATTAATATAACATCACACCCACACACACACACACACAAAAATAAAATTAAAAAACGCATACACGTTTTTTAAAATCTGAATGGACTGGGCAAATGTCTCTATATACATACCTGGATTGTGGACAGGAGGCTTTGTCTTCATTGGCGCGCTGGGTTAGAGATCTACGCAAAGGCGCAAAATAGCAGGGTACATGGGCTCCCCCGTTTCTCTGACCTATTTTAAACATAAAACAGAGTTGTTACATAATAACACTAAGATGAGGAGTGAAAAAAAATAAAATAAATAAATAAATAAATAAACAAACAAAACACTCACCGTTGCCAATTTCTCCAAGGACCGGGTTTCGCTGCTCCCGATGAATTATTTTCTTAGGTGTTGAGCTATATAGAGAAAGAAAGAAAAATCAATACCATGGACTAACATTTTCAATCATTTTTATCGCAACGCTATTTTATTATTATACTTACATAGATTCGGAGGTGTTTTTATTTTCTATCCCACGATTCCTCTTCAATGATAGTTTGTTTTTGCTGTGGCTCGGCCTGTCTGTGGAGAAAGTAAATTACTTTAGCAAAGCACATACAACCATTCTCAATACCACCGCTTTTAAAAATAAAACGTATACGCACCTGGTTGTAGCGATTCCTGGGGTGTTGGTGGATAGATGTCGATATCGTCACCTCCAAACACAACGCATCCTTAATAAAAAAAGACTATTTATAATGTGTAAATAATTTATTTAAAAAAATAACAGTTAGAATATCGGATTTAATATAATTAAAAACTCACCGTAACGAGCAGCCATTTCTCTCGGAATGAAGAAAAAAAAAATAGAGCCGGGTCTTCAGTTCAGTGTGTGGATAAAATAGCGAGCTTCTGCGATGTGCGCGCTGGTCTGAAATAGCGAGTAATGACTAGGGTCTGTAACGCCATATATATATATATGTGGTGGTCTGGTATTTACATAAACCAGTTGATCTGGCTGTAACCTATGACGCGACACCGGTCAGCAAATAATCAAAAGTTTATTTGAACCAGACGCTTCCGCCCACTATACCGGTTTCGCCATGCTTTGAATTAGTCTATTAATTGTTTTATTTGAACCCCCTGCGCATCCGCCAACTATACCGGTTTCGCAGCGCATTGAATCAGTCTGTTAATTGTTTTAGGCTATTTGAAACCCCGACGCATCCGTCCGCTGTATGGTTTCGCCATGCATTGAATTAGTCTGTTAATTGTTTTATTTGAATCCCTGCGCATCCGATCCCTTTTGTGGATGGGGGGAAATGTTGACAGACTTTCTGTATTGCTACCTCTCTCCATCCCTGGCCTATTATCTACTTGGTTTGTTAACCCCACTCACAGATTTGTACTCTGTGGGTGTTCAAATCAAAGGAGGGTTTTTTTTTTTTTTTTTTTCTGGCATAAGATTCTATATCCGCTAGAAATAGTGCGACAATGGGTTGATTTTCAGCCACAAACAGCAGGATATTTTAATACGTTTTAATGAACACTATGAGTGGTAAAATAAAATAAAATAAAATAAATTTTAAAATAACACAATCGCAGCGCGAGGCAACAGTGTTGCTGCAGAATATGTCGAAAGAGGAGGCTGCTTTTAATTTCTCACAGCTCTAATAGCAGTACTTTTTAAGTATAAAGTTTTATACAATTAAACTAAATAAACTAGAGCTATACCTCCGTTTTGCTACCCCGCCTCCCTCCACCCCCATGGATACACCTGATGTTGATTTAAAAATATGCGAAACCATTCCCTCTTTGTGGGCTGTTTATGTTTACAGGTGTTTGTTCCGCCCCGCATACCACCCCTTCCTTCCGTTGCGAGAGTGAATGGTTCAGATGCATATCCTCCCCTTGTATCGGCTGATACGACCATTGATGTTATTCATGTATAATAGATACCTGTCACACCTCACAGTAATCAAACAGGATACACCTAATGATGTTGATTTAAAAATATGCTGTCTTTGAACTTCTTTCATTAACATTAGTATGAGCTATAAAACAATACATTGGCTGCAACAGGTTTTGAAACAGGTTTTGCATAGACGGACGGCGGAAGGAGGGAGGGGGGGCCGGTGCCCGCATAAGAGGGAGGGGGGATCGATCCCCCTGCGCGTCCATGAGCGGACGCACGCGCCTCACACGTGCACGCGCAAAAGTTTTCACATGCACGCGCAAACGCACCAGTATAATACTACTCTCGTTTAAATGTTTATAAACACAGACACAGCTAAATCAGACTGACACAGGATGCAGCTACTAACTAACTATGTGTCAAGTCAGTCACACACACACACACACACACACACACACACACACACACACAGACTCTAGAGCCAGCTTCATGTGATTACAGTCACACACACACACACACACACACACAAACACACACACACCTTCATGTGATTAAAACACAGTTAACGTGCAACAGAATTTAAACTTAAACCATGATTTCATCTGGTTTTAAAGTTAAACCTTGTTGGTGTCACACACCCACACACACACACACACACACACACACACACACACACAGGTAACCTAATGTGATTACAGCTCCTCCATATCAGTGCTTATAGAAAGATGATCATGTGTCTGTCTGATCAGCTCTGTCTTGCGCTTAAGATCGTGGGTTTGATTCCCATGTTGACAGAGATGGCACAACCGGCAGTAGCCCCACGGCCCATTCAAAATTTCCCGAGAGGAAATTTTCTAGTTAAACTGTATTAATCTCTGTCCTGTAAATAATTTGATGTGAAATAATTAAGCAATATTGATATATTGCTTATGTGTTGCTTTTATAAAACGGTTACCAATAAAGACAATATGAAGGAGGAATATGCAATCAATTTCATGTAGTTTTTATTCAACCAGAAATATCATCTAATCAAATAGCCCCACTGTGAAAAAAATAGCCCCATCTCTCCGGACGTTAGCTCCAAGTTAGCTCTGCATCTCGTCTTTTCCTCCTCTATTTTTAGTAATCTGCTGATGTGTGGCTGGTTGCTAGTTTGCTGGTAGGAGGTAAAGCTAGAGGAGGACGCCACAAAGTGAATGTGCTGGTAGGATTTATCTGATCTGAAAACTGATCTCAGGCACATTTGGTCTTTACATTGATAAAAGGAAAAGGTTAATCTACCTCTTTATTTTGGCATTCCCACATAGGCTGTATGAACATATCACACCACCTCTTGTCATTGATACAAAGTGACATGTAAAAAAAAATCCTCATGTGGTCAGAGATCTTAACCCCCTCAATGTTTAACCTAAGTTAAGCCTATGATGCCCCCCACTGGTCAAAACGAGACACCAAACCAACAGACACAAATGCTGTTTTTAATATTTTATTCATGTATAAAATACATAATCTCTAATCTCTCTGCAACAAACGACAGAAACAAATGTAACAGTTTGGGTTTAACCATCTGTGTGTGACATCCTTCACACTAAAACGTCGATAATAATAATCAATTATTTGATTTTCCTAAAGCTTTAACCTAAAATCTTCTGAGTTCAGAGTTAATTCTCTCTTAAACCAAACACCGATCATAACCTGATCAGACCTGAACTCATCAATAGCCCAATCACCAATCAATAGACGAACAGTGAAAGTGAATCAGAGTCAAACAGCATTGAGTTCAGACGTGAGGTCATCGATCAGTGACCTCATCATGAACAATAAACAGAAACTCTGAGGTTGAACCTTTGACCTTCAGTCAGACTGACGATCTGAACTTTCTCTTAAAGACACAGTGAACGTTTCTTTGTGAGGTCATGCGACGTTGTGATGTCATCACTCCTCCAGGCTGCCGTCGCTGAGCAGGAAATGAGGTCTGACCAGCGACAGCATGGGGCCCCTCGGGGCCCCGGCCAGACAGTACGCCTCGTCCGGCCCGACGCCCCGAGACCGCAGCGTCCTCAGCGCGGCGCAGCAGCTCTCTCTGCCGCCGCGCGCCGTCACCATGACGAAGCTGAGCGGGCTGTCGACCATGCCGAACCTCCGCCGCATCTCACCGAGCCGAGCCGACAAACTCTGCAAAAGGAGAGAGACAGTGAACGCAACCTCCAGGTCAGAGCAGAGGACGACCAGACAAGGCCGTTTTATTTGTATCGCCCGTTTTTATAAACAGTTTGTCTCAAAGGGCTTCACATTCCATCATAACAACATCCTCTGTCCTTTGACCCTCACATCCACTGAGGAAAAACTCCATGGAAAACCCTTTTAAAGGACAATTTTTTCCTAACATTTTAGGTCTAATGCCCTCTACACACTGTGCGATTTTAGCAGTCTTATAAGACTGTTGCATGACACACTATGCGACGTGGAATTTACAATCTTTGCTGTACGATGATCGTTCTACTGAATCGCAGGTCGCCCCCCCCCCCCCCCCCCTCTTCCTCCCTCTCTCCCTCTCTCCCTCTTCACACACAAACACAAGTCACCGGCACCAGTGGAGCAGTAGGCTACCGCCAGTCGTCCATTATTTAAAAATGAAATCACGGCCTGTATTGGCAGAGAACATCACAGCAGTACCGTCACGTAATGAGAGCACATCTAAACGAGGACGAAGTCACCTCTCCCGGCGTAAACACGTCAATATTCTCCGGTAGGCGACCACTTCTCATCATAGTCCGCACATGGGTTTTTTTTTTTTTTTGGACAGAGTTTCACACACAACTTTTCTGATGGCTGTATGAGTCTGTCCATGTTCCTCCTCTTTCTGCGACAGTAAAAAGGAATACCTCTCCAGTCAAGATAAACTATTCGATTCTATTGAGATTCTATTTACTCGAAAATCAGTGCTCGTCCCTGTCACCTGCGCCACTGATAGACGTCCATCAGCTGATTAGTAGACGTAGGTCGTAGCAGTTTTCTGACACTGTCAGAATTTAATCGCAGATCGTCTTTGGTCGCAAGACGCTGACAACGGCCGTCGTAGAACCTGTCTCACTGTGCGACGTAAGACGGCCGATTTAGAGCTACGACCAAAGATTTCGCCACGATTCTCCTACGATCGGCCGTCTTTCGTCTGCGACGGCCAAAATCACACAGTGTGTACAGGGCATTAAAGAAGGAATCTGAAGATTTTCAGTTTAGTTGCTCCTGTTTTGTGGTAGTTGTGTCTGTCCCCGCATCGCCACGGCAGCGATGAATGGGAGCGGATGTAAGTTCTGCTGTTTAGGCTGTTTACATCCCTCAAAGCCGCAATTTTTTCCCACAGACAGCGTCAGATGGCGACTCAAACATGCACCGGGAAGTTTATTTACTTCAAGCAAGCCGACATGTTTGTAAAACTAGATCTAATTCAAAGTCTCCCGGAGTCTCGCGCGAGACCCAAGTTGATGTGCTCGGTGTGTTCAGGTGCAGTGGGAAAGCTACCGTTTGTGTCATAAACACAGGAATATCAACTCTTGACTTGCTTCAAGTAAAAGAAACTTCAAGTGTACATTTTTTTCCACAGACAGCATCAGGTGGCTACTCAAACATGCGCTGATAAGTTTTTTTTACTTGAAGCAAGTCAAGAGTTGATATTCCTGTGTTTATGACACAAACGGGAGTTTCCCACTGCACCTGAACACACCGAGCGCATCAACTTGGGTCTCGACTCCGCCAGATTTTGAATTAGATCTACGTAGTTTTACAAACATGTCGGCTTGCTTGAAGTAAATAAACTTCTCGGTGCATGTTTGAGTCGCCATCTGACGCTGTCTGTGGAAAAGAATTGCGGCTTTGAGGGATGTAAACAGCCTAAGCAGTGAAACTTGCATCCGCTCCCATTCATTGCTGCCGTGGCGATGCGGGGACAGACACATCTACCACAAAACAGGAGCAACTAAACTGAAAATCTTCAGATTCCTTCTTTTAGACCTAAAATGATAGGAACATACACCCCTGAGTTGAATTCGCCTGGAATTGTCCTTTAAAAGGGAAAAACTGGAGAAACCTCAGAGTGAGCAACAGAGGAGGGATCCCTCCCCCAGGACAGGCAGTAGATGTCGTATACAGACAAGTTTATACTGTATGCAAACAGTTTATAACATGGAATATGGGAAAGGTTAACAAGAGCTGATGAAAGAGGCAGCTGGCGGCGGCGGAAGCGAGTAGCTACCTGAGCGGCCCGTTGACATGCCGACGCCGGGCTGACGTCGGGCCGGACGACGGCGTCGCCACAGAATAAAACTCTGAGCTGCTCAGACGAACAGGAAGCCGTCTGCTGGTCCAACAGCGCCGAGAGGACGCCTGGACCGAGGACAAGGAGGATTCACCTTCTGACACCACACTCACCAATACACCGTCAATACATGATTAGAGCTGCAACAACGAATCAACTAATCAAACAATAATTGATTATTAAATTAATCATCAACTGTTTTGATAATCGAATAATCGGATGGGTAGTTTTTTTAAAGGGATAGTCCAACATTTTGGCAAATTGGCCCATTGCCATAATCCCTATAGTCATATCAGTAGGTTCGTTACCTTTAATTGTCGGTGCAAGCTGTTTTCAGAACGGCGGAGCAGAGCCGTGAGCTGCTCAGAGCTACACTACGGAGGCTCATGGGATTTCTTGGTTTCCCTCATCAAACTCATCAAATACACAATCCAACAACTCCACAACGCTCTGGTGGACAAGTTGTGACCTGCACATTCACCACGCTATGAGATAATAACACAACGTTACCAGACAGAGTTGTTTTAGAAGTAAATGCAGAGACTGCTTGGTGAAAAACTGTCCCTGAAGGCAACGTGCATCCGTGGTTTTGCATTTGCCTCGAAAACAACTCTGCACTGACAATTAAAGGTAACAAACCTACTGCTAATAAGGGATTATGGCAATGGGCCAATTTGCCAAAATGTTGAACTGTCCCTTTAAGAGAAAAAAAGTCCAAATTCTTTGATTTCAGCTTCTTAAATGTGAATATTTCTGCTTTCTTTGTTCCTTTATGACAATAACAAACAATAAACTGAGTCTCTCTTTGGTTTGTGAAGAAAACAAGACATTTGAGGACGTCGTCTTGTGGTTTGGGAAACACTGATTTGGCATTTTTTAACATTTTATTGACCAAACAACTAATCGATTAATCGTTTAAATAATCAACAGATTAATCGATGACAAAAATAATCATTAGTTGCAGCCCGATACACGATCAATCCATTACCAATATGTTAGCAATGGAGGGAAACTTCATCATATTTTAAGTTTTAATCATCCTGCTGTGAAAACGTGGCGTCGTCGTGGTGACGTTGTCGTGGTGATGAAGAAGAGACGAAGCCTCCTCACCTTTCTGCGACGCCTGCGACGCCTCGTCTCTGTCCGTCGTCAGGAACAGCTGCACGTTGTTGTCCAGCAAACAGTCGGTGAAATCCTCCTCAGCCGAGAAACAGAAGCTGCCGACGTCCAGACCTGCAGCAGAGCGACGGTGACCATGACGATGACGATGATGTCACAACAGGAAGTGAACACTGACCCGTCACTGATCGGATAAACTCTTAAAAAGTTAAATTACCGTAGCGTCTGGTGCTGCTGATGATGCGGGAGCTCTGCTGCTGCTGCTGCGCATCAGTGGTCACCATGACGACGTCAAACAGCAGCGTCTCCGTGGGATTCGCCTCCAGCAGACGCTGATTCACTCTCTGCAGAGCCTGATGGGAAACAAAGTCCAGCCCTTCATGTGTCGTCTTCAAAACAACAGCTCACACATTGTTCCCTCTGTTGTCGGGGACTATTTTCTGTGGCGGATTAATTCACATTTGGTGAAATTTAGGTGAGATTCGGTGAGATCAACTTCAGAAACTGAGGAATTTTGGTTATTTATCTATTTATTGACTCGTTATTTATTCGACTGTGATTGTTACAATGTGGTGGTGCTTATAACCTCCTGTTGTCCTACTGGGTCAAGGAAGGAAGGACGAAGGGAAAGATGGGAGGAAAGAAGGAAGGGAAAAATTTAAAGAAAGATAGATGGAGGAAGGGAACAGATTGGGTCAATTGGGTCAAAAAGGAAGGAAGAAATGAGGACGTAGGGAAAGAAGGAAGGAAGGAAGGAAGGAGGGAAGGAAAAGGGAAGGGAAAAAGGATGGAAGGAAGGAAGGAAAAGGGAAGGGAAAAAGGAAGGAAGGAAAAAAAGATGGAGGGAGGGAACAGATTACCGTAGGTCAAAGAAGGGATGAGATGGATGGATGAAGAGAAAGAAGGGAGGAAGGAAGGACGGAAAAATGAAAGAAAGATAGATGGAGGAAGGGAACAGATTGGGTCAATTGGGTCAAAAAGAAATGAGGATGAAGGGAAAGAAGGAAGGAAGGAAGGAGGGAAGGGAAAAAGGAAGGAAGGAAAAAAGATGGAGGGAGGGAACAGATTACCATAGGTCAAAGAAGGGAGGAGATGGATGGATGAAGGGAAAGAATGGAGGAAGGAAGGACGGAAAAATGAAAGAAAGATAGATGGAGGAAGGGAACAGATTGGGTCAATTGGGTCAAAAAGAAATGAGGATGAAGGGAAAGAAGGAAGGAAGGAAGAAAGGAAGGAAGGAAGGAAGGAAGGAAGGAAGGAGGGAAGGAAAAGGGAAGGGAAAAAGGAAGGAAGGAAAAAAAGATGGAGGGAACACATTAGGTCAAAGAAGGGTGGAGATGGATGGATGAAGGGAAAGAAGGGAGGAAGGAAGGGCGGAAAAATGAAAGAAAGATAGATGGAGGAAGGGAACAGATTGGGTCAATTGGGTCAAAAAGGAAGGAAGAAATGAGGACAAAGGGAAAGAAGGAAGGAAGGAAGGAAGGAAGGAAGGAAGGAAGGAAGGAAGGAAGGAAGGAAGGAAGGAAAAGGGAAGGGAAAAAGGAAGGAAGGAAAAAAAGATGGAGGGAGGGAACAGATTAGGTCAAAGAAGGGAGGAGATGGATGGATGAAGGGAAAGAAGGGAGGAAAGAAGGAAGGGAAAAATGAAAGAAAGATAGATGGAGGAAGGGAACAGATTGGGTCAAAAAGGAAGGAAGAAATGAGGACGAAGGGAAAGAAGGAAGGAAGGAAGGAAGGAGGGAAGGAAAAGGGAAGGGAAAAAGGAAGGAAGGAAAAAAAGATGGAGGGAGGGAACAGATTAGGTCAAAGAAGGGAGGAGATGGATGGATGAAGGGAAAGAAGGGAGGAAGGAAGGACAGAAAAAAGGAAAGGAAAAAGGATTGTGGAAAGAAGGAAGGAAAGAAAGATGGAGGGAGGGAACAGATTGGTTCAATTTGAAACCAGAAAGACAACAGGAGGGTTAAAATACATCATGTATAATAAATACTGTGGTATTTCAATAAAATACAAAAACATAAAAATAAAATAAAATAAAACATTCCCAGAATAACTTTAATATTTTGAGATAATGTAGTTGTACTTTGAGAATAAAGTCGTAGTATTTTATGCTGAAAAAATACAATTTAAAAGGAGGAAGTTAAAATATCTGAGGAATAAAGTTGTATTTCTGGAGTCGTAACATTTCCTGAACAAAGTCACAAGAATAAATTCATAATTAAAGGATAAACAAAAGAAATGAAGGAATAAAATCCCAGAATTTCAGAAATAATGCGGCTGTAATTCAAGGACAAAGTCGTAGTGTTTCAGGAATAATGTAGTTGTACTTTGTATTTTAAAGAGTTTTTCTTTTTTATTAAAATACTTTTTTTAGGGGAAAAATTATAATATTTATAGTTGTAACATTTCTAGAATAAAATTAGCGGATACAAATATTCTGGAGATAAAATTGATTATTTATTCTTGTCAACAAAGTTCATATCTTGATACCACAGCTCACAAACCAATAATAATATTCATCATTTATGGACAAACTGAGGCGTCACCAGTACACGGTCTGTATGACGCTGCAGTTTCTCCGTCTCTAGTGAAAACTCTCTCTTATCTGTATATAAAGAGAAGTGGAGGCTACTTGGTTATTACATGTGCTGCTCAGTGTTTTCCAGGTCTCGTCTATTTTTATGCGCTTGTCGTCTGTAATGAGAAACCTCAGACGACTCAGTGAAGGTTTAAATCGTTCACCTCCTGCTCCTCGGAGAAGCAGCTGACGCCTCACGTTCACATCGACGTGTCACTGAGTTTATATCATAGTTCAACCTGAAGGAGGAGGTGAAGAAGGAAGAGAGAGATAGATAGATAGATAGATAGATAGATAGATAGATAGATAGATAGATAGATAGATAGATAGATAGATAGATAGATAGATAGAACGATAGATAGATAGACAGACAGACAGACAGACAGACAGACAGACAGACAGACAGACAGACAGATAGATAGATAGACGGATAGATAGATAGATAGATAGATAGATAGATAGATAGATAGATACTGTTAGATAGATAGATAGATAGATAGATAGATAGATAGATAGATAGATAGACAGATAGATAGACAGATAGATAGACAGATAGATAGAACGATGATAGATAGATAGATAGATAGATAGAACGATAGATAGATAGAACGATGATAGATAGATAGATAGATAGATAGATAGATAGATAGATAGATAGATAGATAGATAGATAGATAGATAGATAGATAGATAGATAGATAGATAGAAAGAACGATAAATAGATAGATAGAACGACAGATAGGTAGATAGAACGATAGACAGATAGATAGATAGATACATAGAACGATAGATAGAACGATAGATAGAACGATAGATAGAACGATAGAACGATAGAACGATAGATAGATAGATAGATAGATAGATAGATAGATAGATAGATAGATAGATAGATAGATAGATAGATAGATAGATAGATAGATAGATAGATAGATAGATAGATAGATAGATAGATAAATAGATAGAAAGAACGATAGATAGATAGAACGACAGATAGGTAGATAGAACGATAGACAGATAGATAGATAGATACATAGAACGATAGATAGAACGATAGATAGAACGATAGTTCTGTCAGGACCACTATGTCAAAATAATATTTATTTACTTGCACAGTTTAATTTGGCGGTATGGTACTGTTCTGGGACCCCCTGCTCTTCCACGCGCTTGCGTGGAAAGCCTGAGGCAGGAAGAGCACCTTCCTGCCCTTCACGAGCCATCATGAACGGCATAAGCAGGGAGCGCAGCAGCAAAGAAAACCCAGACAGAGCAGAGCAACCAACAAGATATAATGACAGGAGGAGCTGGGGCGGAGGTGGGTTGCAAAAAAGCCGGCAGAGGAAGCAGCAGCAGCAAGGGAGGTGACGTCGGGCTACAGCAGTTTAAACAGCGCGCCCTGAATGCAGTTCCCCAATAGGGGAGTCAGCTGAGCCATCAGCTGACCTGCACAGGTGAAGACAGTTACGCTGTGCTGATTAGAGCTTGACGTCATGGCCTGCCAGAACTAACGCTATACGCTTAATATAGAACGATAGATAGAACTATTATATTATTATTATAAAATATTTTTTTAGGGAAAAAAATTATAATATTTATAGTTGTAACATTTCTAGAATAAAATTAGTGGATACAAATATTCTGGAGATAAGATTGATTATCTATTCTTGTCAACAAAGTTCATATCTTGATACCACAGCTCACAAACCAATAATAATATTCATCATTTATGGACAAACTGAGGCGTCACCAGTACACGGTCTGTATGACGCTGCAGTTTCTCCGTCTCTAGTGAAAACTCTCTCTTATCTGTATATAAAGAGAAGTGGAGGCTACTTGGTTATTACATGTGCTGCTCAGTGTTTTCCAGGTCTCGTCTATTTTTATGCGCTTGTCGTCTGTAATGAGAAACCTCAGACGACTCAGTGAAGGTTTAAATCGTTCACCTCCTGCTCCTCGGAGAAGCAGCTGACGCCTCACGTTCACATCGACGTGTCACTGAGTTTATATCATAGTTCAACCTGAAGGAGGAGGTGAAGAAGGTAGAGAGAGATAGATAGATAGATAGATAGATAGATAGATAGATAGATAGATAGATAGATAGATAGATAGATAGATAGATAGATAGATAGATAGACAGATAGATAGACAGATAGATAGAACGATGATAGATAGATAGATAGATAGATAGAACGATAGATAGATAGAACGATGATAGATAGATAGATAGATAGATAGATAGATAGATAGATAGATAGATAGATAGATAGATAGATAGATAGATAGATAGATAGAACGATAAATAGATAGATAGAACGACAGATAGGTAGATAGAACGATAGACAGATAGATAGATAGATACATAGAACGATAGATAGAACGATAGATAGAACGATAGATAGAACGATAGATAGATAGATAGATAGATAGATAGATAGATAGATAGATAGATAGATAGATAGATAGATAGATAGATAGATAGAAAGAACGATAGATAGATAGAACGACAGATAGGTAGATAGAACGATAGACAGATAGATAGATAGATACATAGAACGATAGATAGAACGATAGATAGAACGATAGATAGAACGATAGATAGAACGATAGAACGATAGATAGAACGATAGATAGAACGATAGATAGAACGATAGATAGATAGAACGATAGATAGATAGAACGATAGATAGATAGAACGATAGATAGATAGATAGATAGATAGATCGATAGATAGATAGATAGATAGATAGATAGATAGATAGATAGATAGATAGATAGATAGATAGATAGATAGATAGATAGATAGATAGATAGTGTTGAGGCTCTTGTGAAACGTCTAAAATTTAAAACAGACAGGAAGTAGGAAGAGGAGTGAAGCAACATCTGGGAACGTCTCTTCAAATCTTATTTCTTCTTGATCATCTGGATTTAGTTCTGTCTGAGAAGCTGCTTGACTCAGAGTGTGAGTTTAGAGTTGGAGAGTTGTATTTATTTGATGTTTTTCTATGAATGTAAAGTGTTTAATCATCATATTGCTGAAAAAAGAGACAGTTTTCATTGTGCAACGAGTTCAGTTTCACTTCAGCTGAGTGAAAATCTGACAGTTCATAGATGCTGTTGTATTAAATAGTTGAACAGCAGTGAGATCGATGATGAAATAAACACATTAACTCCTCCACACACCTGCAGCAGCGGGAAGGCCACGCCCTCTTCGTACGCCTCTTCACCATCGGCTCCACCTTCGAACACCGACCGAGACGTCACGGCAACGACCACCGCACGATCAGCATCTTTCTGCAGAAGAAACACAGGACATGAGTTATATACGTATAGTGATAGGAAATGTAAATCATATTATTGGATATTGATTATTGAGTCATTCCATAATGTGACAGTGAAGGTGAAATGAGCATCAGTACAGTTTCATCTTGTCTTGACCTACAAAAACACATCAAATATGTTGATATGTTGTTTTTATTATTGTGTGTCGATAAAAACAAGTTTCTTATGTACTGATAATATTTTTGTTTTATATTATCAGATAAATGTGGTGAAATCAAGACTTTTAGGTTTAATTGCAGTAGAGTATAAAGTACCAGAAATTGGAAATACAGAACTAGCATGGACATGGATTTTTTATTTATTTATTTGTTTCATTCATTGAAAAAAGAAAATAAAAAGAGTTTAACCAGAGACCTTCTATTTGGTTTGACACAAAAAATAATGTAACTTCTGAATGAAAGGGGGCAGAAAAGCAAACTGACCTTTTAGACATCATTATAAAACATTTTAACTTCTGTTTTCTAAATCATAAAGATCTTAAAATATAATTCTGCTTCGTTTTCTCTCAGTCTTTGCAGAAACTGACCTGAATTTCAGCCTCTTATTCATCGATCCGGATCTCCACTAGAAAACGTGCAAGTTCACATTTACGTCACTAATCTGCGACAGAAGTGTCACAGGTAAATAAATGATTATGGTTGTTTAGAAATAATTAGGTCCCGCTCCTCAAATCGGCGTACATTATATAATCTATGCATTTATATTTTAATATTTTAATCACTTTCTATCTAATCTCTCCCGGTCTGATGGAACTTGTGCAAGATGAATCAGTTTGGATTTTAGTGCAACGTGTGGCTGCATGGATTTTATTTCTGTGCCGAATTGAACATAAGTCACTCACGTCTCAAACTATGAGCTTTAATTGATGTTTGCTTCAAAAAGAAACATTATTATACTTAAAATAATGATTATTTAAACGGAGTCTGGTGCACAACTCTGATAAACAGCCTCACTCCTCTGGTTTCTGTCGGAGTTCTTCTGCAGATGTGTGAAATTCAGATCTCTCGTTGTGTTTGTGGGTGTGAGACAGCCCATAATAACCTGCCTCAGCCCCAGGTGAGTCTCTCTTAACTTACCTGCTTCACGTCCGTGTTCTGCACCGTGGAAACCATGTCAGCTGCGGCGCCTTCACGGCCTCGACAGGTTAAAGTTTCTTTATCTTTACCTGTTCACGGACACAACGACCCCGTCACCACAGCAACAGCAGCAGCAGCAGCAGCAGCAACTGTCTGTCAAAGTTCCCCCAGAAACACTCAACTCTTTAGTTCACTTCCGCTTTTCTGACGTGTGTGACGTAGCCTACCGCTTTAATGCTGCGTTCAGGACAACTCGGAACTGGGAACTCTTTCCCGACCTCCTACTTGAAAACGTGAAATTGAACGCCACCACGCCACCTCGTGTCGGAGCTTCATCCATCCAGCCGGGGGAAAAAAAATCTAGCCCGTTTTCTCCGAGAATCAGTTGTCTTCTTTACAAAAATAAACAGTTGGAGATATTTTGGACATTAGAAAACCATCACAACAAGAAAAAAAAGTGTTTGTTTGTGTGGCGGGGAGAGCTAGGCGCTCTGCGATCTGATTGTAATGTCTTTCCAGGATGTTCCACAGTTAGGCTAGATCTGAGGTGAGTGGCTACATGCAAAAACACAAAGTTTATACTGTTTATAGACTATGGTACACACTGAACAGGGCTCCAGACTAACTTTTTTGACTAGGAGCACAGTGGCCTCTAACTTAAAATTTTAGGAACGCAAGCAGAAAATTTAGGGCCGCACACTGAAATGGACTTGCAAAGTAAATTTTCACATTTCCTCTAATTTTCACTGTATTACTGATAAATACTGCATAAATTCACATTTTATTGTGAAACAGTTTAAATATTGAAAATATAAAGTTGATGTTTAGGCTACACTGACCAATAACAGAACAAGTAGACACACTACTTGTGGTAAACTCATCCTAGAATCCTTGGGGGATAAGGTGCCTGTGTAGGCCAGCCCTCGTTGGCCTCTTTGTCTGTTGATCCTGACTGATAATTATGTAACATTACGACACAAACAAATACTTGGAACTACTTGTGCTTTTGAAATCCCTCCGCCCAGCAGCCAAAACGACTCTGTCTCGTACCTGCTGTCTCCTGCTACAGTCAGACGTGCCAAATAAAAAACATGGTCTTCAACATGAGTTCATGTTTATTTTGTATTTTATTGTGTCAGATTGAAACCATACAACCATGTGTCGTCAAACAGGAACGTGCACGGCCAATCAAATCCCAAACAATCCATGAACCAATCAATGGTCACTAATAAACGAAAATGAAGTCCTGAGTGTTAATTGGCTCCAGTTTCCAAGAAACAGCAGTTAGGTAATAAGTATAGAAATATATCATAAAAAGTCAAGATAAATTTAAATCTACAAACGTTATGAACTCAGCGTCATGGTAACAGAAAAATCATTAGCTGGTTGGATTAGTAGCTGATGGTTTTTGTGCTGCAGGAAATGCACATTACATATAAAACTTTTACTTTTAAAAATTGTTTTATTTGATTCAGTGAAACCACAAAGAAAAATAAATCACATGTAATTCATTATATTCAGCGTCTCTACAACATTGTGTTTGTTTCCAGTTGTGTTTATTGTTGTGTCTGTTTACCTGTGACCAGCTCACAAACAGCCTGTAAAGTTGAACATGAACAGTGAATTTGTTTAAAATGTGTTTTTCTCCTCAGTGACGCTGGCAGCTCAGAGACTTTTAGCTTGGTGATATTAGACCTCGTCCTTCATCAGCAGCTGAGTAAAAGTCACCGTGGTTTTTGTCCTGTAATAATCAACACTTCCATCTTAGGAAGAGGAAGAAGTTTACAAGAATCATTGAGAAGAGTTTAAAAAATCAACTGATTTATCCATGAATGTGAAAACGTGAGTGAGAGACAGAGACAGACGTGTAGAGACTGAACTGTCTGTTCAACAGTGAGAAGGTTTCTGTGACAGGAGGAGACTCTGATTCACTCAACACAGAGACACTGAGGAACCAGACCAGAGACTAAACCCAGGATACAGAGGTTGAGTGAAGGTGGTGTTGAAGGTGTAGAGGTGGATCAGTGAGTCAGAGGAGACTCTGTAGAAGGACAGAGAGCCAGCAGGACAGTCCACATACACTGCTACTCTGTTAGAGACAGAGGAGGAGGAGGAGGAGGAGGAGGAGGAGGAGGAGGAGGAGGAGGAGGAAGAGGAGGAGGAGGAGGTGATGTCTGTCCCTCTGCTATTGTGCATGACGTGGTAACGACCATCAGAGCAGTCCAGACGCCAGGACTGATCGTTCCATCCAAACACACAGTCTCTACTGTTTCCTTTCCTGCTGATTCCTCTGTAACTCACTGATATTTCAACCTCTCCTCTCCACTCGACCTCCCAGTAGCAGCGACCAGTCAGACCAGTTGAACACAGCAGCTGAGGACAGCAGTCAAATCTGTCTGGATGATAAGAATATGATTGATGCTCCTTCACATGTGTCGCCTTCCTGTTGTTGTCAGACAGTTTGATGTTTGTGTTCACTGTGTTTGTGTCGATTGTGAGTCGACAGGAATCTGATGGAGAGAACAAGACACAGCTGCAGTTATTGATCATGTGATCAGTTATTGACAGTTTGATGAAGACTCATGACGTCAGTGATGTGACAGTGTGAAGATGGTTGAATGTGCTGCTCAAAGTAAAAACACACTTACACTTGCACCTCATCAGACCTGGTGTCAAGAATTGGACTCCAGCAGGCTGCACCCTGAAAGGAGGAGGGGGGTCAGAGCAGCACGTTCTCTGTCAGCATGCACACATGGACATTACATGGCTCTCACACACACACTGTTTTATCACTGTGTTCACATGGAGGCTGGTATGTATGGATGAACACTGAGCACAGAGAAGAAGGAGCTGGAGTCTTTATCTAGTGATGATACAGAGCAGGAGGAGACGAGGAGGAAACACTTCATCATGTGTTTTCTCCATGTGACGTCACTTCAGTGTGAGACACACACTTTCACTCTCTGACTCTCAAGCTGCAAAACACACGTCACAGCAAATAAGATGAAGACACAACAGGTGGATCTCACCAGCCCCACAATGCACCAAGAAAAGGCACAGGAGAAGACACGTTTGTTAGCCAGCCACGGCAGCAGTGAGTGGATGAAGGAGCTCTAATAGAAACCATCTGATCACAGTGACAGGACGGATCAGGATCTCATGATCAATGACTCTGTTCTTCTCTGCTCTTCACACAGATCAGCTGCAACACACTGACTCACTGAGATCAGTCACATCATGTGGAACAAAGCAGCCGTCCTCAGGACCAGTCCTGAGCTCCATCAAAACTTTGTGGCTTCATCTGATCTGGAGTTTTTTTGAGCAGCACACACACTGATTATTACACTGTTCACTACACTCACTCTCTTCTGGTTGACAGCTCCAGGCCTCTGGACAGTGACGACATCTGGATGTCACACTTGTGATTTACTGTCTCCTCAACACAACAACAGATCTCATCAGGACAAGATCAGGATCTCAGAGAGACTGAGCTGATTATTGATCATCAATATCTGTCCAGACAGAGAGGGTTGGAGATTCTGGAAAAACGGTTCTATCTGGCCACATTTTGAAAATACAAAGTCAAAAGTCCCAGCCCCTTTCCTCAGACTTCTCTCTGAAGCCACGCCTTCACCTTTACGTGGACCTGGGTAAAGACTCTGATCGCGCACGCGAGAGAGTGAGAGCATAGGCGGCCTTATGTTTCAACCGTTTCAATTGAAACGGGCCCCAGCCACCAGGGGGGCCCCCAGCTGCCAGCCACCAAGTAAAAGACAGTACAGTAATTCATCACCTAGGTTTCACCTTAACACACACACACACACAGGCCTACATCCACCACACACTCAAACAGCTCTGTCCACCGTGTGGTCACACACTCGACCCCTGATCCTTTCTACAACCACTGCATCATGCCACACCGCGACGGTACTAATCGCTCCTAATTAACTCATTGAGTGCCACGCTCCTTTCCAAAGTTTTAGTCAAGTGTACCGGCAATTTAGACCATTTTTGACGATTTTTGTAGAGCCATAGTGTATTCTATATTATTGCCACCAACACATACTGGCCACAAACCGTTTGTTTCTACGTGCCTCCATTCCTGAGAAAAGTCAAGCTAAACATGGCTGGGTTTCACCAAAATCCCTGCTTTTTTTCTAGAAAAGGAGATAGAGCGTCTTTTATGAAAGGTGCCCTGTTTGTGTCTGTCGCTCTTCTGACACTCGCATTTCTGGATCAAAGGGCTCGTATAAGATAAATATATACAACAAATGTTGTTCTATTCACAAAACCACCGTGCCGTGGCACAGCCTCTCGCCGCGGAACGTGATGCTCTCTCGGCCACAGCAGGTTGGGCCGGTGTTCCTGACCTACTGTGGTACGGGTCGGTCCAGAGACCATCAGATTTTACCACGGGAGGACCTTGGGGAGGACACGGTGTTGCTCCAGATGAAGACCGGGCGGGACTGTCGGCTGAGAGCTTCCTGTTTCTGCTCTGAGCTGCTGGAGCAGCTGGAGCAGCAGCGCGGGTGAGAGCGGAGCAGCTGCTGCATCCACATGCAGAACTCGCTTTGCAGAAGCTGAGTTATGATAAAAACTTCCAGATCATGAGCTGTCATGAGTTTTTGATCGTCATCTATTTCAGTTCTGCTCGTCATAGAGTCCCCAAATTTACACATCAGGGGCCGTATTCACAAAGCCTTTTATCTTACCGCTAGGAGTGCTCCTAACTCGCACTAAAAGTTTTTACGTAGGAGTTTTTTCTTAAAAGCTATTCACAAAGCCGCTGAGACCTACTCTTACTAAGGATAAATCACTAAGAGCAAACTAAGAGTCACGCCCCTGGTGACGCCCCGTTGCTATGGATTACGTCAATTCTCGTGCACGAATTCGAGGTGCTCAACACGGTGATTGGTTGTTGAGTGCCGGCGGCGCCCCCCTCCCCTCCCCTCCCCTCCCTCCTCCTTCTCCTCCTCCTCGCCGCCGGCCGCTCCGCTCCACTTTTTTTTTTTTTTTTGCCGTCAGGTCCGACGGGGCTTTTTAGATTGCTTCGAGTCCAAACCACTGTCTCTGCTGCCAAGTTGTGCTCTGAACTTTCTGTCTTTCTCTCTGCCATCTGCATCTGCTACAGTTTTTGTCGCGTCTCACTTTCTGCAGTGTGACGCTGTGCAAATGCAATGAGGGTCAGTGCGTCCACTCGCAAAGCAGCCGCTGGTTTTTTTTCTTCCCACATTTTAATATTAATTTTCACATTCGTTGACAGCCCTATATGGTGATCATAATAATGATGAGAAAAGAAAATGCATTACCCACATTTGTGGCCTATAGCAGGATTTGAACCCAGACTAACAATAAGTTTAGTTTACTGGGGGAGCTGCCCTATCACATGAGCTATTACTACTAACTGATATATGTGTCTAGCTCACCCACCAACTTTTTAAAAATATTTTTGGCTCACATCAGCACGACTGCATCGCAGCAGTCGCAGTTACCTCGGTCCGACCGTTGTGACGCCGATATTGGACAGTTCGTCACCGTCACTACTCCCGTTTTATAGCGAAAATGTTGTAGATGACCCAAAAAAAAAAAAAAAAAACACCGACAAAAAGGCACATTGGGCATCAAAGGGCAAAGGGGCAGGTGCTCCAGCACCCCCCTCTGCAGCAATTCGCAGTCCTCCATACATTTGCCTGGCTGCAGCCATTTGCGATTCTTTGTGAATAGGTCTTACTGAGTTAGGAGTCCTCACAAGGACTTTTAAGCTCTCCCAGACTTAGGAGCTACTTTTAGGCATAAAATACTTTGTGAATTACTCTTATTTTAAAAAACTAGGAGTCCTAAATTTAAGACTGACACGCCCACTTTTTTTAGGAGTTGCTCCTAAATTCGGCCCTTAGGAGCTACTTTTAACCTTAAGATTCTTTGTGAATACGGCCCCAGGTGTGTTAAAGTGTCTATTTTCATAATTTTAAAAAAAGCAAAAAACGTAAAATCTCGTTTTTGGCACTCAACTCATGGGAACGAAAAATGAGAAATTACGTGGTTGGCACTCAACGAGTTAATAATACGGCAGGAAATATCAATAACAACGTAGGCTTACCTTTGAAAATGGCCCACAAACTATCAATAGACCCTCGTTTTCCTTCTCCCAGTATTATTCCTTTTCTCTTGGCGTTTCTAATGTCCTTTTGTTTTTCCTGCTTTCCTCCTGACATGCGCCCAGTTGCGTAACCTGATGATTGATGTCTTTCAATCACTTCCCTCCTCTTTTCTTTTTTTTCTTGGGTTAAAATGCCTCCAAACAGGCGATCTATGAGTACGTCCTAACTTAAGTAAAACACAGAGAGAGCACAACTAAAATGTGATATTATTCGCAGCTTATTTACAGATTTTAATAATGGAGGAGACAGCTGTCTGTCTGCTGCTCCAGCACCGCAGCACCGACAGGATCAGCACCTGTAGACGTCTGTCTGTCCGCATGTCTCGTCCTTTGCTTGTCCGTGGTCGTGGTGCTGAAATAACGCGGAGCACTTTGCTCTCATTACTTTTGTTGCCAATTTAAATTCTGAATATTGTTAAAGCCTGTAGTTTTTGATTGTGTTAAGATTCCTATTCATGTCTGAAAATTTTGCTTTTTGATGAAAACCAACTTCAGTCCTCAATTCTTTCTGCTAAGTCCTGGTTTCTTTCCCTGATAGAGATTTTAACACTGTGCGTACCTGGGATGCATGGATAGTGCGTTTACTGCGTCCTTTCAGGGTTTAAAGCATCAGCGACACATGGGCACATAGCTGGCAAATAATTTTATGTTTAAAAGGGTAGGGCCTCATATGAAATATTGAAACGGGCCCCCAGATGTCTAAGGCCGCCACTAGGTGTTGTACAGACTAGTCGACTAGTCGACTAATCGACTAGTCGACTTTACTGCTCCACAATAACGTTTTGAGCTTGACGTCGACTAGTCGCTGATCATGTGACAATACGAGAGAAGAGCGGCTTGAAACAACAGCTGAGTGCGCTGAATGAAAAAAAATACGAGCGCCGTCAAGCTGGATAGAACGAGCGCGTACCAGACAGGAAGTCGGGCACAGAAAAGGCGAGAGAATCCGGTCAATTTTCAAAATAAAATAAATGATGATTAAGTTTGTCCGTCTATAAATATTTGTCAGTTGCGTCTGCACACAAGACACACATCCATACATACAGCGCTAGAGACAGACCTGTGTGTGTGGAAAACCGAGCAGCTACAGATGGGTCGATGTTTGACCGGCGCGGAGAGAGCAGGAGAAGCTGCTGCCTGCGAGACGCCCATGAGGACGCGCGCTTCCGCGGGCAGTGTGTCGGGCTGCCGGCAATTAAAAAAAAAAAAAACTCCGCTCATATCGACAGCTTTACGTCGCGCACAACAACAACAACCAACAACAGCAACAACCAACCAGGAAAAACAAAAACTGTGAGTGAAACTGTGACTGAGCAGGACTGTGATGGTGACGAGGCCTGTGTGTCGTTTTCCTCCCTAATTGTTTAATGGACAGTAACTACAGTATTATCGGTAACACTTTACAATAAGGTACACAAAATTAGAGTAGTTAATGAGTAACTAATGAAGAACTAATGAGGAACTAATGAGTAGTTAGTGAGGAATTGAGCTACACAAAATTACAGTAGTTACTGAGGAACTAAGCTACACAAAATTACAGTAGTTACTGAGGAACTACTGATTAATTAACTGTTAGTTAATGGTCAGTTCTTCAGGAACCCCTGATCAAATTTCAGAGGAGTAGTTACTGAGGAACTAATGAGTAGTTAGTTAGGGAAATGAGATACACAAAATTAGAGTAGTTACTGAGGAACTAATGATTAACTAACTATTAGTTAATGGTCAGTTCTTCAGGAACCCCTGATCAAATTTCAGAGGAGTAGTTACTGAGGAACTAATGAGGAACTATTAATGATCAGTTCTTCATTAACTCATGATCAAATTTCATAGAAAGTTAATCACAACTTGATGATTAGTGAACTAGTTACTTCATCAGTACAGAATCATTACTCAATAACATGTCCAGTAGTTAACCTTTATGACCTAAAGTGACACATAATGAGTGGTTTTTCATTTCTTCATCTTCATCTTTACATTAGTAGTTCCTTAAAAAAATCACAGACAGCAGGATTCTTGAGAAGATTTTATTCATTAATTTCAGACCACATACACATCAATATGACCATCCATGTTGCCTTTGAAATAAATATGATAGTTTGTCACATGTTTGGTAGGCTAAATGAATGTATCATGGGGCTGTGTAGTACTGTATACTGATCACACCGTGGTTCACAGTAAAGTTGTTTGAGGTGCACAAAATTTAGAGTAGTTATTTACTATGAAACAAATTTGGAATGAATGAGGAACTCACTATTAGTTAATGGTGAGTTCTTCAGTAACTCCTAATCAAATTACTGAGGAACTAACTATTACTTAATCATTAGTTACCCTTTTTGTGTACCTTAAGGTAAAGTGAGACATCAAATTGAGTAGGTAATGAGTACTGAATCATTAGTTACCCTTTTTGTGTACCTTAAGGTAAAGTGAGACATCAAAATGACTAGGTAATGAGTACTGAATCATTACTGAATCATTAGTCACCCTTTTTGTGTACCTTAAGGTAAAGTGAGACATCAAAATGACTAGGTAATGAGTACTGAATCATTACTGAATCATTAGTCACCCTTTTTGTGTACCTTATAGTAAAGTGAGACATCAAAATGACTAGGTAATGTGTACTGAATAATTACTGAATCATTAGTTACTATTTTTGTGTAAGGTACACAAACATTACAGTAGTTACTGATGAACTAATGAGGAACCAAAATAATCATTTGCCTCCATGTGCACCAAAATGACATAGAATGTAAAACAACAACAACAACAACAAAAACCTTTGTAGCTTACTTGCTTAAAAAAAAAAAGTCTTTTGTCTTTTATTTTGGAAACAAGATCTTCAATTCCGGTGGCTCACCTGTGCAGCTTTACTGTGAGGAGCAGTGAATTCATTTGACGACGATGAGAGAAGTAATGGACAGAGCAAGGAAGAGCAGAAGCTCCCATCTTGACTATATCAGAGACGTTCTATATCTCGAGGATGAGGATGTGACCGTACAGTATAAGTACATTTTAATGGTATCTCTCTCTTTTTTTTTTAATATATACAAATTCGGTAAGATTGCTCCTCAAATTTACTGTAAGATAACTTTGTCCAAAGTGAATTTAGCCCTCTAAAACCGACCGTAGTTTGGTTAACCGAACGTTACATTGATGCTACGCTTGCGCATGTTTTACAAAACATTAAATAACTTATGAACCGTTTACGATAGAGACGAGCTGTGAACAGCATCTGAATCGGGGGGTTATCCGCTTTCCGAGGGTCCTTGAATGGTGCCTCTACGACAACACGTGACACTGGAAGAGAAGCTAAACCGAGCATAGCATTGATGCTGAGGTTGCACATTTTTGACAAAATATTAAATAACTTATGAACCGTATATGATAGAGACGAGTTGTGAACAGCATCTGAATCACTGGATTTTTCGAATGGTGCCTCTATGACAACAAGGGACGATATGCGTCATGTAACCACATGGTAAGGGAACAGAGCTAAACCGAGCTAGCATCAATGCAACACTTGAGCATACTTTCATAGAGGCACCATTCAAGGACCCTCGGAAAACAAAGAATCCCGCGATTCAGATGCAGTTAACAGGTTATTTAATGTTTTGTACAACGTGTACAAGTGTAGCATCGATGCTACATTCTGTTAACCGACCATAGCATCGATGCTATGCTAGGTTTTAGAAGGCTACATTCACTTTGGAGAAAGTTAGCATAGTAAAATTTGAGGAGTCATCTTACACATCTTCCAAAAAAAAAAAAAAAGACAGATACCATTAAAATATCACTGTACGGTCACACCCTCGTCCTCGAGATATCGTCGAAATGGGATTTTCCTTCTTTTGCTTTTCCCTGCATGGTCCATTGCTTCTCTTGTGGCATGGTCCATTGCTTCTCTTGTGTCAAGTGAATTCACTGCTCCTCACAGTAAAGGTGCACAGGAAATGATGATCTCGTTTCCAAAATAAAAGACAAATGACACTTTGTAAATGACCTTTAATATGATAAGAACATTACTTAATTTGTTGTTTTTATGTTTATTTATTTAGTTTCTGAACATTAGTCAAGGTCAGGGCTTTATTTCTTATATATTAAGCAGACGTTATATTCAGTGCTTTTATTTTGAAAGCGTCTCGCCGAGACCTCATAAACTTCCGGTGCTACGGATTTTACCGGCAGTGTGTCTGCAAGGCCAGAGTGTCTTCATTGCTAAAAGTGTGCCTAACTTACATGAAACGCCCTAGCACCTGGCTAATAAGGGACACAAGGTTTGTTTTTGTTACCTTTTCATGCTATATTTATGTCCGGCTCGAGTTTGGTCGCCGTTGATAGTCTCATGTATGGAACATGTTGTGGTTAGCGGTAGCTATTAGCATTGGCAGCTCGGCTTAGTTAGCTTAGTTTAGCTTAACTTCAATGTATTGAAGTGAGATGGAGCTAAGCTAACTCGTTGATTGTTTTATTAATGCAACAGGACGTATTTTGTCTGTTTGATGTGAGGTCTGGTAAGGTTAAAAACAGTTGATTGGATTAAAAACAAACGGTTAAAAACATTTATTTCATGGTAATACAGCACTCCATTTGGATATTGTCTTTTGATTAAAATAGATAAAAAGGGAGTCAACTTACATGATTGTTTATGTGATAAAAGCAGTTAAAAATAATTTCATTTATGTAAAAGGAAAGGTAACTGTATTTTCTTCTTCTCATAGCTCTTACGGTGTGTCTGCAACTGAATACGGTCCATGGAATGAAGGAATGTGAACCATCAGTTTCATCATTTGTGACCATCATTTAGCTGGGGACGCTACACACTTGTTATTTTTTATTAGGCTATTATTAAAACAAGAAAGCTACAAAGGTTTTTCTTTTCTTTTCTTTCTCTTTTTTTTTTTTTTTTTTTTTTTTTTTTTTTTTACATTCTATCATATTTTCTTGTGTGTGGACATTCAAAAAAATGTTATTTTGGTGTACCTGTGCAGGTAAAATCTTATTTTGGTGCCTGTGAAGACAAAAGTTATTTTGGTGCACATAGAGGCAAATGATTATTTTGGTTCTTCATTATTTCATCAGTAACTACTGTAATGTTTGTGTACCTTACACAAAAATAGTAACTAATGACTAGGTAATGATTCAGTACTTATACCTACTCATATTGATGTCTCACTTTACTATAAGGTACACAAAAAGAGTAACTAATGATTCAGTAATGATTCAGTACTCATTACCTACTCATTTTGATGTCTCACTTTACTATAAGGTACACAAAAAGGGTAACTAATGATTCAGTACTCATTACCTACTCAATTTGATGTCTCACTTTACTATAAGGTACACAAAAAGGGTAACTAATGATTCAGTACTCATTACCTACTCATTTTGATGTCTCACTTTACCTTAAGGTACACAAAAAGGGTAACTAATGATTCAGTAATGATTCAGTACTCATTACCTACTCATTTTGATGTCTCACTTTACCTTAAGGTACACAAAAAGGGTAACTAATGATTAAGTAATAGTTAGTTCCTCAGTAATTTGATTAGGAGTTACTGAAGAACTCACCATTAACTAATAGTGAGTTCCTCATTCATTCCAAATTTGTTTCATAGTAAATAACTACTCTAAATTTTGTGCACCTCAAACAACTTTACTGTGAACCACGGTGTGATCAGTATACAGTACTACACAGCCCCATGATACATTCATTTAGCCTACCAAACATGTGACAAACTATCATATTTATTTCAAAGACAACATGGATGGTCATATTGATGTGTATGTGGTCTGAAATTAATGAATAAAATCTTCTCAAGAATCCTGCTGTCTGTGATTTTTTTTAAGGAACTACTAATGTAAAGATGAAGATGAAGAAATGAAAAACCACTCATTATGTGTCACTTTAGGTCATAAAGGTTAACTACTGGACATGTTATTGAGTAATGATTCTGTACTGATGAAGTAACTAGTTCACTAATCATCAAGTTGTGATTAACTTTCTCTGAAATTTGATCATGAGTTAATGAAGAACTGATCATTAATAGTTCCTCATTAGTTCCTCATTAACTACTCCTCTGAAATTTGATCAGGGGTTCCTGAAGAACTGACCATTAACTAATAGTTAGTTAATCATTAGTTCCTCAGTAACTACTCTAATTTTGTGTATCTCATTTCCCTAACTAACTACTCATTAGTTCCTCAGTAACTACTCCTCTGAAATTTGATCAGGGGTTCCTGAAGAACTGACCATTAACTAACAGTTAATTAATCAGTAGTTCCTCAGTAACTACTGTAATTTTGTGTAGCTTAGTTCCTCAGTAACTACTGTAATTTTGTGTAGCTCAATTCCTCACTAACTACTCATTAGTTCCTCATTAGTTCTTCATTAGTTACTCATTAACTACTCTAATTTTGTGTACCTTATTGTAAAGTGTTACCGTATTATCTTTTGCACTTGTATAGGAGTGTGTTATAAAAAAACAAACTGATTTACAGCTTGTTGTTTATAAAGCTTCTGTTCTGTGGACTAATTTCTGTGCGTGAGCGTCTGTCAGATTGTTGCAAAGCTTTTCCCTCCTCCTGTGATTTATGATGGGAAAAATGTGAATGACATCATCAGCGACTAGTCGACGTCGACTCGACTTTCATAACATTAAAGTCGACTTTAAAAAATCTGAAGTCGTGCAACCCCTAGCCGCCACTGAGTGAGAGAGATGGCAGCTTGATTGGGCGTAGGCAGAACCAGACATGAAGGCATCTGATTGGTTTTTCCTTTTCGGAGCAAAAAGCATGGATTGGTCAGAGTTTTGTCAGTCCTGCAGCTGCCACAGAGGTCTGATTGTTTTTGTTCCTTTTTCTGAATAGATAATGTATTGACTACTCTCAGGATAGAAGGACCATTTCACCCAGTATAACAAAAAGTGTTTCTGAACATGATTACCAACCATAACTTTAAACCAGCAGCAGCTGAAATGTTTCCTCATCAACTCTTTAATAAAGTCTGATCAAAACATCTTGAGAGATTCAGAGCACAGCTGCCAACATCTGGTTTCATCATTGAGATCTCTTCTACTGAATATGACACAGTGAGTCATGATGAGACACTGAAGTCATGAGGAGAAACTCCTGATCCCAGTAGTTCATCACTGTGACTGATGGAAGCTGCACAGCTCATGTTTGAAACACTCAGAGATTTTGGCTTCAGTATAAACTAGGTTGGGACCAAGGGGGCAGTTGTCGGTCTGAGAAGTGAAGCTCACTTCCGTGTTCAAAAAACTGCAATCCCCTCGGCTGTCGCTGGGGGCTGGCTCCAGAAGGGAGCAACTCCAATTGAGCCCCATGTTAAAATAGCCGATTTTACAGCTTAAAAAAACATATTTACAGCCTGGTACATTTTATTTTTTTGGTCTCAACCGATAGTTTCTACCCCCGCACACACTCTGAGGGGGGTGAATTTTTTTAAAACTCTATCATTTTACTATTATTAGGTTTAAAGTTCTGGCCAATTAGGGCGCAGAACCGTTGAGTGACAGGTCCGGAGACCGCTGCTTCGAGGCCAGTGGGCGGGCCCTCGGCCGGCCAACCGCCGCATCTCTCCAAATATGGCAAGTAGAATCCAACATGGCGCAGCTCAAACCCCCGTAGTAGCGGCACAAAACAGACTCCCCCAAACCAATGGGTGACGTCACGGGTGCTACGTCCATTCTTTTTACAGTCTATGGTTGGGACGAGTCAGACTGAGACAGAGGACGTCAGTGGAGTGGGCGGAGCTTCACTGTGGCCTACACCACCTCTGGATATGGTCTGAGTGATCAGATCTGATGTTATTAATGCATCAATCACCTGAGACAGATGTTAATACCAGGTGTGAACAGGGCCATAGAAAATGTTACAGCTCCTCCTCCTCTATCAGACAGTGTGTGTGGCTGCAGCAGCCTCTCCATACCTGAGAGAGTCCAGTCTCCAGTCTGGATCCTCCAGTCCAGCAGACAGCAGCTTCACTCCTGAGGCTCCTGGATGATTGCAGCTCAGGTCCAGCTCTCTCAGATGGGAGGGGTTGGAGCTCAGAGCTGAGGCCAGAGAAGCACAGCCTTCCTCTGTGACCAGACATCCTGACAGACTGAACACACACAACAACACACAGGAAACCACTGTCAACACCTGGAGGTGTGTTCAAGTGTCATCAGATAAACAGCTTGATGGATCCTCACCTGAGAGTCTCCAGTCTACAGTGTGGACTCTCCAGTCCACCAGACAGCAGCTTCACTCCTGAGTCCTTCAGGTCGTTGTTACTCAGGTCCAGGTGTCTCAGACTAGAGGACTGGGAGCTGAGGACTGAGGACAGAGCTTCACAGCTTCTCTCTGAGAGGTTACAGCCGCTCAGTCTGAAGAGATGATCATGAGGAATTAAAGAAGAAAGGAATTTATTTTCTGTCCTGTTTAAAAGACAGAAGTGTTTTTGATGAATAAATCCAACTATCTCTACACTTACAGAGCTTTGTTAGAGGCTTTGACCACTGGCAGCAGCCTCAGAAGAGCCTCCTCTGAAGCAGCGTATTTCTTCAGATCAAACTCAACCCGATCTTCTCCTGATGACAGTAAGATGAAGACCAAAGCCGACCACTGAGCAGGAGACAGTTCATCTGTGGAGAGACGTCCTGATCTCAGGGACTGTTGGATCTCCTCCACTAGAGAACGATCGTTCAGTTCATTCAGACAGTGGAACAGGTTGATGCTTTTTTCTGCAGAGGGAGTCTCTTCAATCTTCTTCTTGATGTACTGGACTGTTTTCTGATTGGACCGTGAGTCACTTCCTGTCTGAGTCGTCAGACCTCGTAGGAGAGTCTGATTGGTCTTCAGTGAAAGACCCAGGAGGAAGCGGAGGAACAAGTCCAGGTGTCCATTTGGACTCTGTAAGGCCTCGTCCACAGCACTCTGGTAGAAAGGTGTAAATGTGTCTCTAAACCACCAAGATGTTGTTTGTTGTTGTTGTGATATCAGGTTGAGTCCAGAGTTGATGAAGGTCAGATGGACATGAAGAGCAGCCAGAAACTCCTGAACACTCAGATGGACGAAGCAGAACACCTTGTCCTGGTACAGGCCTCTCTCCTCTTTAAAGATCTGTGTGAACACTCCTGAGTACACTGAGGCTGCTCTGATATCGATGCCACACTCTGTCAGGTCTGATTCATAGAAGATCAGGTTTCCTTTCTGCAGCTGCTCAAAAGCCAGTTTTCCCAGAGACTCGATCATCTTCCTGCTCTCTGGACTCCAGTGTGGATCTGTCTCAGCTCCTCCATCATACTTGACCTTCTTCAGTTTTAGATAAACCACCAGGAAGTGGATGTACATCTCAGTCAGGGTCTTGGGCAGCTCCCCTCCCTCTCTGGTCTTCAACAGTTCCTCCAGAACTGTAGCAGTGATCCAGCAGAAGACTGGGATGTGGCACATGATGTGGAGGCTTCGTGATGTCTTGATGTGTGAGATGATCTTTCTGGCCTGCTCCTCATCTCTGAACCTCTTCCTGAAGTACTCCTCCTTCTGTGGGTCAGTGAACCCTCTGACCTCTGTCACCATGTCAACACACTCAGGAGGGATCTGATTGGCTGCTGCAGGTCGTGTGGTTATCCAGAGGCGAGCAGAGGGAAGCAGTTTCCCCCTGATGAGGTTGGTCAGCAGCACGTCCACTGAGGTGGACTCTGTCACATCAGTCAGGATCTCAGTGTTGTGGAAGTCCAGAAGAAGTCGACACTCGTCCAGACCGTCAAAGATGAAGACGACCTGGAACTGATCAAAGCTGCAGATTCCTGCTTCTTTGGTTTTAGAGAAGAAGTGATGAACAAGTTCCACCAAGCTGAACTTTTTCTCTTTCAGCACATTCAGCTCTCTGAAGGTGAAGGGAAATGTGAAGTGTATGTCCTGGTTGGTTTTGTCGTCAGCCCAGTCCAGAGTGAACTTCTGTGTTAAGACTGTTTTCCCGATGCCAGCCACTCCCTTTGTCATCACTGTTCTGATTGGTCGGTCTCCTTCAGGTGGGGCTTTAAAGATGTCTTCTTGTCTGATGGTTGTTTCTGGTCTGTCTGGTCTCCTGGACGCTGTTTCAATCTGTCTGACCTCATGTTCATCATTGACCCCTCCAGCCCCTCCCTCAGTGATGTAGAGCTCTGTGTAGATCTGGTTCAGAAGGGTTTGGTTTCCTGCTTTAGAGATCCCCTCAAACACACACTGGAACTTCTTCTTCAGGGCAGATTTGAGTTTACGTCGACAAACTGGAGCAAGATGTTCTGAATGAAAACACAAGAAATCAGGCCGATAAGAAAATATAACATGATAATTCCTCTAAATAACGACTATATGAACATGTTTCCCTCCATGTGTTGATGTCAGTGAACGTCTCATTTGTCCATCATGTTGAATCTTTACAGAAATCCTCTTACTGCTCTGCAGACGCTCAGCCAGCTCCTCCTGCTTCCTGCTCCTCAGGAGCTTCACTGTGATATTCACTAACGCCTCTCTGATGCTCCTCTGCTCTTTATCCTCACCGTCCACCACCTCCTCATCCTCCCTCTGACTCCCTGAGCATTCTGGGTAATCTGGACTCAGAAGCTTGTGGATCTTCTTCAGCTCGTTCTTCACAAAAGTGACCATGTTCTCCTCCAGCAGCTGGAACAGAAACTCTATGAGTGACAGCATCAAACTAAAACCTGACAGACTGACAATCCACTGGTGTCAAAGTGCAGCATGGAGATGATTGTGAACACAACAGATGTAACAGCAGCTGTTGGACATGTACCCACCATAAACATGGAGTCCAGGTGTGTTTGATGCTGCTGGGCAGACTGACCACTGGGAACCTCTGAGCTCTCCTGGTCCACTCTGTGGAGGAATCAGTGTCAAGTGAACATCAGTACAGAGAGATAATACAAGATGGACTTTATATGTCCCCTGAGGACGTTCACAACAGAGACACTTTGATTTCAGACCTGGTCCAACAACACGTCGTACAAACTGGTTCATTTCTACAATAACCTGAATCTCACTGTCAGTTACAGCTTACATCTGATCAGCTGATCCACATCCTCCTTTAAAGTCAATGACCGCCTCCTTTGACTGGTCGCTCTTTAAAGACAGACAGCTGGGTTCAGGAGAGTCTGGTCTCTGCTGCTGGATCCTGAAACAACAACACAACTGATGTTAAATAGTTTAGGTACATGGAACATGAATACAGAAAAGTACAGAATACAGAAAAAATGTATGCAACCTGGCTGAATATATGTCAGATTTCTACAGACCCTGGATGACGATAACAGAACAAGTTTCACGGCAGATAATGTGTAATTTAGAGTCTGCATTTTCTGTGCCCCGATTACTCCCACAATATGGATATAAGCAACTCTCAAATTGACCTAAACATCGTCTAAAGGACTCCTCATGAAACCAAAGTTACATGGGTGAGTAAACAACCTTATTTTATGCCAGAAATAAGGTCCAGGTTGTAAAAAAATTGTCCTTTAACATGTGGATGTTCAGGTAGAGACTCTTTACTGCAGTTTGTGTTATAACTCTGATTTTATGGAGAATCATTGAAATTTGACTCCACAGGAAGAACGTTCAACAGAGACTCAAAAGCTTTGAAATTTAATTTTGTCTTACATCTGATCAGCTGATCCACGTCCTCCTTTAAAGTCAATGGGCAAGTGCTTTGAGTTGTCGCTCTTTAAAGACAGACAGCTGGGTTCAGGAGAGTCTGGTCTCTGCTGCTGGATCCTGAAACAACAACACAACTGATAAATCTGCATGTTGGAGAAAAACTGATGAAAATCATCTTCAATCTTTTAATAAACACAACAACTGACTTTTAGAGAGAAAAGTCTGACAGTTTTAATTCTGACCTTTGACCTCTGGTCTGGCCCTGATGTCCCCCACACAGAGTGGTTTTAGAGGGAGGGGCTCCCTCCTCTCTGTCCTCACACTGATCCATGCTGCTGAGGTCACATCCACATCAGCTCACACACACTTTGTAGCTTCACCTGCAGAGGAAACACACATCATTCATGTGCACAGCAGCTCACATGTCCATCATGTCTCCAGCTGCTCCTCCACTGATTGGCTCTTCTTCTCTGCTTCATATCAGTGTCAGCTGAATGCAGTCACACAGCAGTGAGGAAGAGGAAGCTGCCATCAGCTGCTGTACTTCTACTATCAGTCCACTAGATGGCGTCATGAAGCTGCAGTGAAGTGAAGAGCAGCCCAGCAACATGATCCATGGACGACTGTTTCCATCCACTGACACACACAAGGACTGAGATCCACTGAGTTGATGTGACACAGTCTCTGTGTGGACAGCGTCCCTGTAGAAAACCACTGGATCAAACAAGCTACAGCTGATTGTTACACACACAACAACTGGGCCTGAACTCAGCTGCTGTACAAGCAGGAAGTAGCACAACAAGGAAATACTCAAGGAAAGTACAAGTACCTGACAACTGTACTGATGATAGGCAGTAACAGTACTGATCAATAGACTGTAGCAGCTGTTGAAGCAGGAGCCTCTGTGGTGTTCACTGTCTTTCTGAACATCATATTAAAAACCCTGTGAGCTGCTCAGCCCGCCACACTGAGTCCACATCAGTCCTGTAGTGTAAATCTAATGACAGACCACTCACCACAGACAAAGTCACAGCTGTTCTCCAGCGGCTGTCCGGACGAGCTCAGGCCGCGATCAGTGTCTCAGACAGCGGGAGAGCAGCGGCTCATCTCCGCCTCCTCCACAGGCTGATTCAGGCGGTAAAGCTGCCTCCAGCTGCACACAAATAACCACTCTCTTCACGTAACTGCCACAGGAGACAATAAACTGTGACACAACTGTTGCTGTTAAACTATGAACTGTGACTCACCTGTTGGATATGATATTGTAATCTTATCTGGATAAATGAATCTGCTCCGCTGCACTTTGCTCCATGAAATAAAATACCCAGTGTACAAAGAACGTTTATCACACACAATATTACAGAACAAAGTTACATGAGGGAAGTTCAATCAGGACAGACTATTAAGAATGGAATAGACGGGATGTGAAGCAGAAAGACAATTATTGTGAACAAATAATATTTTGGTGCTTAGGCCCCAGGGAGCAGATCATCTTAGAAGACAAATAAGAGGGAAGCGGGAGAGATGAAATAGACTCAGTGAGCATGCTTGGAGAGATAGTCTCCCTGACCGAACTTTTGCTAAGCTTCATTAAGCTACAGTAACAGAAAATGACATGTACCCAGGTGAACTAAACAATGTACGATGGGAATTATAAAGCAATAAACAATTAATGAGTAACAGGAAAGGCACCAGCTTCATCAACTGCTCCACCACCACAAGGCCAAAGTCCATCTGCTGATAAGATTCCTGATAACTTATAGTAGGTGTAATAAGTGCAGCTCAGGAACAGAGATGACTCGGATGTGATTGTTTTCCTGGTTTTATTCACTACAGAGGTGGTGAAAACACATGAAAATAATACACACAGTCTCCTGGTCTACCTCTATAACAATGCAGCACAGCACTGTTGCATTGGTCAATAGCAGGGCTGTGGTGGCTGCACTGTCCCAATCACTGCTGTTTGGCCTTGGAGAGAGCTTCACCTCAGCCCTGACTGGTTTCCCTTCGCCCCGTTTTTAGCAGATTTTAACATTTTGATGAGTAATTGTCGTAATTTGAACCTCTGTCTCTGCCTAAACCCTAAGCTGTATGTCAGACCCGAGTGCTTTCCTTTGTTAATATTCCTAAAAATTCTGTCACAATGAATGACCACGTGAGTTCGCAGGTGAGTGAACAGGTGAGTGAGAAGTTGTTGCAGACGTCACCTGAAGTATCTGAGAAACACACCACACACACAGTAATTTAATACAACCTTAATGTGACACTTGAGTCATGTGTCCGTGTTTGTTTGTTGTGTAATTGTGACAATAAACAGTTCACAGTGACAAACACCTGGGGGGTTCCTCCATCAAGCTCGCTTAGCTCAAAGTCTGGCTTCAACGGCCGAGTCTCGCTTATTTTAGTGAGAGTTCAGTTCCATCAACGTTCCCAGACTCGCTGCAGCGTGGACTAAAATGTTTAAAACTATTTGTTTTACCCACTGAGCTATAAGACACACCTAGAGTAAGGATTCATATGAGGCTGAAATAGAAGGAACTTTGTGCCACTTGTGCATTGATCCTGTCAGTCGTATTGTTCTAGACCTCCTCTGTGATGCAAGAGAGTTGGACATTTCTCTGATTTTTCTTTTGTATAGTAGTAGGTACCCCAAGATAGGGATACTGGGGGCGTGACTAACAAGCAGCTGTGTAACGTTACCCCATGCGTTACCCACGGCTATCATGACCTCACTCAGGGTGTCAGTAGCTACAGCTTTTACTATACAGAGTCATTTTAATAGTTTAATCATTGTTTTAACAGACAATCCATCTAGAGCAGTGTTTCCTTTTCTTCTTGTACAGTCCTTATATTCATCGTAAGTCTCCATAAATAACGTTTAATACATAATCTTTAATCTCTGTGCAACAAATGACAGAAACAAATGTAACAGTTTGGGTTTAACCATTTGTGCGTGACCAAACGTCGATAATAATAATAATAATAATCAATTATTTGATTTTCCTAAAGCTTTAACCTAAAATCTTCAGAGTTCAGAGTTAATTCTCTCTTAAACCAAACACCGATCATAACCTGATCAGACCTGAACTCATCAATAGCCCAATCACCAATCAATAGACGAACAGTGAAAGTGAATCAGAGTCAAACAGCATTGAGTTCAGACGTGAGGTCATCGATCAGTGACCTCATCATGAACAATAAACAGAAACTCTGAGGTTGAACCTTTGACCTTCAGTCAGACTGACGATCTGAAGTTTCTCTTAAAGACACAGTGAACGTTTCTTTGTGAGGTCATGCGACGTTGTGATGTCATCACTCCTCCAGGCTGCCGTCGCTGAGCAGGAAATGAGGTCTGACCAGCGACAGCATGGGGCCCCTCGGGGCCCCGGCCAGACAGTACGCCTCGTCCGGCCCGACGCCCCGAGACCGCAGCGTCCTCAGCGCGGCGCAGCAGCTCTCTCTGCCGCCGCGCGCCGTCACCATGACGAAGCTGAGCGGGCTGTCGACCATGCCGAACCTCCGCCGCATCTCACCGAGCCGAGCCGACAAACTCTGCAAAAGGAGAGAGACAGTGAACGCAACCTCCAGGTCAGAGCAGAGGACGACCAGACAAGGCCGTTTTATTTGTATCGCCCGTTTTTACAAACAGTTTGTCTCAAAGGGCTTCACATCCCATCATAACAACATCCTCTGCCCTTTGACCCTCACATCCACTGAGGAAAAACTCCATGGAAAACCCTTTTAAAGGACAATTCCAGGTGAATTCAACTCGGGGCTTTATTTTCCTAAGGTTTTGGTCTGAAAGAAGGAATGTGAAGATTTTCAGTTTAGTTGCTCCTGTTTTGTGGTAGTTGTGTCTGTCCCCGCATCGCCACGGCAGCAATGAATGGGAGTGGATGCAAGTTCCGCTGCTTAGGCTGTTTACATCCCTCAAAGCCGCAATTTTTTTCCACAGACAGCGTCAGATGGCTACTCAAACATGCACCGAGAAGTTTATTTACTTCAAGCAAGCCGACATGTTTGTAAAACTAGATCTAATTCAAAGTCTCCCGGAGTCTTGAGTTGATGCGCGCGGTGTGTTCAGGTGCAGTGGGAAAGCTACCGCTTGTGTCATAAACACAGGAATATCAACTCTTAACTTGCTTCAAGTGTACATTTTTTTTCCACAGACAGCATCAGGTGGCTACTCAAACATGCGCTGATAAGTTTTTTTTACTTGAAGCAAGTCAAGAGTTGATATTCCTGTGTTTATGACACAAACGGTAGCTTTCCCACTGCACCTGAACACACCGCGCACGACAACTTCGGGCTCGCGCATAGACTGTAAAAAGAATGGACGTAGCGTCCGTGACGTCACCCATTGGTTTTGGGGAGTCGTTTTTGTGACTCAAATATGGCGGCCTGAACAGCGCCATGTTGGATTGGCCGGCCGAGAACCCGCCCACTGGCCTCGAAGCAGCTGTCCACGGAGCTGCTCGGACCTGTCACTCAACGTTTCTGCGCCCTGATTGGCCAGAATTTTAACCTAATAACAGTAAAACTATAGAGTTAAAAAAAAATTCACCCCCCTCAGAGTGTGTGCGGGGGTAGAAACTATCGATTGAGACGAAAAAACGTTCTGACACCAGGCTTTTAACATGTTTACTGAGGATGTAAAGTCGGCGATTTTAACATGGGGGTCTATGGAGAATGCTCCCTTCTGACACCAGCCCCCAGAGGAATCCGAGGGGATTGCAGTTTTTTGAACGCGGCAGTGAGCTTCACTTCTCAGACCGACAACTGCCCCCTTGGGCTCGCGCGAGACTCCGGGAGACTTTGAATTAGATCGAGTTTTACAAACATGTCGGCTTGCTTGAAGTAAATAAACTTCTCGGTGCATGTGTCACAAAGCTAAGAAGAGACTCTTTTTGTGTGTGTATTATTCACTGGTGTGTTGTTTTGCACTTTTTTTTGTGTGATTTCACTTTGTTATGAGTTTCTCTTCACTGCTCAGAAGGACCTCCCCATCACACCTGCAGCGAGTTGCCAATTACTGTGCCACGCAGTGAATCAGGCAGCAGGCTGAAAAGCATTCAGGGCAGGACTGTGTGCGGGCTGGCTGTCTAGTGGAGCTGAGGAAACAGACACTGATCGACGGCAGAGAGCTTCGTCGATCGAGCTGATGGAAGGACTGTGAACGAGAGACAAATAGCGACGGCTCGTTGGAGGTAAAGATTGCCAGGGACACGCTGCCTCCCACGGAACCAGAGAAATACTGCAGCCACGCTGTGTGTCGGGACCAGGACCACGCCGCCTTCCTCACTGCACGTCCTCTGACCCCCTCCCCTTCCCCTCTCCCTTCCACTGCCCGAGCCCAATCATTGAGGTGAAGTAAACGTTTAAAGACTCTTTTAAAGACTTTATACTCCCTACCCCCCTTGCCACCAGCGTCCATTATTTTAGAAGTTTGAACAATTTTCCCTGTTAAAAATAAACTTCCTTCCTGTCTCTGTCTGTTCATCTGTGTGCCAGAGAAAAAGAAGTAAACCTGTGACACATGTTTGAGGAGCCATCTGACGCTGTCTGTGGAAAAAAATTACAGCTTTGAGGGATGTAAACAGCCTAAGCAGCGGAACTTGCATCCGCTCCCATTCATCGCTGCCGTGGCGATGCGGGGACAGACACAACTACCACAAAACAGGAGGAATTAAACTGAAAATCTTCACATTCCTTCTTTTAGACCTAAAATGATAGGAACATACACCCCCGAGTTGAATTCACCTGGAATTGTCCTTTAAAAAAGGGAAAAACTGGAGAAACCTCAGAGTGAGCAACAGAGGAGGGATCCCTCCCCCAGGACAGGCAGTAGATGTCGTATACAGACAAGTTTATACTGTATACAAACAGTTTATAACATGGAATATGGGAAAGGTTAACAAGAGCTGATGAAAGAGGCAGCTGGCGGCGGCGGCGAGTAGCTACCTGAGCGGCCCGTTGACACGCCGACGCCGGGCTGACGTCGGGCCGGACGACGGCGTCGCCACAGAATAAAACTCTGAGCTGCTCAGACGAACAGGAAGCCGTCTGCTGGTCCAACAGCGCCGAGAGGACGCCTGGACCGAGGACAAGGAGGATTCACCTTCTGACACCACACTCACCAATACACCGTCAATACATGATTAGAGCTGCAACAATTAATCAACTAATCGAACAATAATTGATTATTAAATTAATCATCAACTATTTTGATAATCGAATAATCGGATGGGTAGTTTTTCTAAAGGTATAGTTCAACATTTTGGCAAATTGGCCCATTGCCATAATCACTATAGTCGTTTGTTACCTTTAATTGTCGGTGCAAGCTATTTTTAGAACGGCGGAGCAGAGCCGTGAGCTGCTCAGAGCTACGCTACGGAGGCTCATGGGATTTCTTGGTTTCCCTCATCAAACTCATCAAATACACAATCCAACAACTCCAAAACGCTCTGGTGGACAAGTTGTGACCTGCACATTCACCACGCTATGAGATAATAACAGACGTTATGAAACAGAGTTGTTTTAGAGGTAAATGCAGAGACTGCTTGATGAAAAACTGTCCCTGAAGGCAACGTGCATCAGCGGTTTTGCATTTGCCTCGAAAACAACTCTGC